>NC_068340.1:6296543-6896543 GCF_014633365.1 Diospyros lotus
AATTAAAGATGAAGTGTTAAAAGAGAAATTAATAAAAAAAAAATTCCTAATTAAGATCATGAGTATATATTTAGCGGGAAATATTCAAGTTAAATTTTTAGACTCAATAACGACGGAACTTTTAATTAATAGCGAGAAATTTAAATATCTGTAGTTAAAAAACTAATTTTACATCACATTTAACGAGAGTATAAATAATCCCTCGCTATAATCATGAAAATTATGTTTTTAGCGACGGGATATGTAATATCCTAGTATTTTGAGAATAATAATAATTAATTTTTTATTTTATTTTTAACATCAATTAGAGATTATAATTAAAAAAAAAAAGTAATGGGTTTAGAGTTAGTGGGCTAAGTTGAAAGAGAAAATGTTAAGTAAATGGGCTTAAAGTTAATGGATTAGGCTAAGTAAATGGGCTTAAAGTTAGTAGGCTAAGAAAGTGGGCTTAACATTAATGAATTAAATGAAAGAATAATCTATTTAAAAAAAAATTAGTGAAAAATAATTAAAGATACTGAATGAAATAATTGAGAAATGTGGGATACAAAGTAGGGTGTAGAGAAATAATTAAAGATTATGGGTGAGATTTAGTGAAAAATAATTAAGAAAGATGACAAAATAATTAAAGATAATGGGTGAAATAATTGAGAAATGTGAGAGACAAAGTATGGTGTGGACAAATAATCAAAGATAATGGGTGAAATAATTAAGAAATGTGGGAGACAAAGTAGGGTGTGGACAAATAATTAAAGATTATGAGTGAGATTTAGTGAAAAATAATTAGGAAATGTGATAAAATAATTAAAGATAATGGGTGAAATAATTAAAAAATGTGGGAGACAAAGTATGGTGTGGACAAATAATCAAAGCTAATGGGTGAAATAATTAAGAAATGTGGGAGACAAAGTAAAGTGTGGACAAATAATTAAAGATTATGTGTGAGATTTAGTGAAAAATAATTAAGAAATGTGACAAAATAATTAAAGATAGTGGGTCACTATAATTATGCTAAACTTAATTCAATCTCCCATAAGTAGAGGAAACTTGAAAGCTTTGAGAACTTAAATTAAAAGGAGAAAGGTTGAAAGAAAGATTTGAGAGTGAGAGAAAGATTTGAAAAAGAGAAAAAAAAAATATATATATATATATAGAGAGAGAGAGAGAGAGAGAGAAAAATACCAAAAAAATTCTTAGAAAAATCCTATAGGTTGGGTTTAATAGTTTGTGTGAAAATTTGTGGCAGAAAGCGTTGTTGGATGCGCAAACCAAGGCATCATCGTAATATAGAAGAATATCAAATCGCTCTGCGGGAATATGAGTTATCTTCAAAAATTTCTTGAAAAATTTCAAAAATATAAGAATGATATTTTAGAATTTTTGATGACGAAATTGGAAGAGAAATGCATGATTGGTTATTATGAATTTTTTTGAGACAATAGATGCTTGAAAATCAAAAAGAAAATGAGAAATAAATAGAACATGGATTCTGAAAATTATGAGGAAATTTCTAAGGTTTAGGAATTATTGTGAAGAGAAATTGAGAAAATTTTATAAGAAAGTATTTATTTCATAATCTAGAAGAAATAATAGGAAGAAAATAGGAGAAATTAGGAAAATTAGAGAAAATTAGAAATCTGATTTTTTTTAAGTAATTATGATACCCAGGGTACGTCAAGGTTCATAAGTGAGTACGATTGGAAGTTCGATGCGAATTTTGAGGTGAAATTACTCTAGGGGCAAAATTATCTTTTTGCAAGGTAGGTAGTACTTCCCAACTATATTTAGTTTTATGAAAAGGATTGGTTTGTAAGTGATTTTCCCAGAACCCAATTTTATGTAAATGGTTTTATCATGTTGACATGTCTTGATGTGAATATGTTCATATAGATTGCATTTGCATGTATTGATGATGAGATATTATGCATATGAACACAATGATATTATTGATCATGCATCGCATAAGGGTTTGAGAGTACGGGCCGGGATCGCTGCTCCACCAAGGGTGCACCCACACACCTCGGGTTAGTAAGAAGGCTGTGAAAATGGGGAGTAGCAATAAGGTACGATCGACTCAAATCAAAAGGAAATGCAAAAAGACATTTTGCATTTTACATTTATGCACGAAATATGTTTATTGTTCCCTTACTTAGATGATTCATCATCTAACTTGGGTTTTGCCCTGAAATATTCAAACGTTTCAGATGGAGATTGTAGCAGAAACGATGATGAATGAGGCATGAAATGACACTTAACAAAGTGCATGATGAATTGTATGATGAGTTGAATGTGTGTTATGTAGCCCATGAGTTTAAGTTCTGCTACTTTGAATTTTGAACATTTTGAGAAATGATGATATATCGCTTCAAATCTAGTTCAGTAGAAGTTTGGCATCAATGTTTAGGACATCCATAGTTTTCGACTTTATAATTATTAAAAAATAAGGGATTAATTGAAGTTGTAGGAGCTACTAAACTTGAGCATATTTGTGATAGTTTTCAGTTAGAAAAGCTCAGTAGATTACCTTTCTCTTGTTTTGAACGTTCAAGTACTGCTATTTTTGACAGAATTCATTGTGATTTGTGGGATCCTGCTCCAGTTTTATCTATTGGAAAATCTAGATATTATGCTTGTTTAGTAGATGATTTTTCTAAATATACTTGGATTATTCCTCTACAACATAAATTTGACTTTGTTGATGCATATTTGATTTTTGAAAAATACGTGGCAAGGTAGTTCAACAAGCAAATCAAAATTTTTCATTCAGATGGTGGAGGTGAGTTTCTTAACTCTAGATTAACATCTCACTTTTTTAAAAATGGCATAGTTCATCAAATATCATATCCACATACTCCCAAGCAGACAGGTATGGTTGAACGACGTCATAGAATTATTAGAGAACTAGGAATGACCATACTTTTTTATTATGGTGCTCCCTTGTTTCTATGGGTAGAAGCCTTCACTATAGCAGTGCATCTTATCAATCATTTTCCATCTTCAGCAGTTAATTTTGAAACTCCATATTTTTTGTTACATGGAAGTCATCCTATGTATTCTTCACTTAGAGTCTTTGGTTCTAAATGTTTTCCTTACACATGGGACACACGCCGTCATAAATTTGATCCTAAAACTGTCTCATGTGTTTTTGTAGGCTACAGTGACAAATATAAAGGTTATAAGTGTTTTTATCCTTCAAGCAAAAAAAAAATTGTTTCTCGACATGTGATTTTTGATGAATTGATTTTTCCATACAAGGAATCTCATTCCAAAACAATTCCTCATGATTCAACCCATGTTATTAGTATTTTTTATACTTGGCTTGAACAAACTAACTTTGATTCTTCTACAGGGACTACTTCAAGTACGCCACCATGCTTGAGTCCTTTACCTTCAACTATATTTTTCCCTCTAGATATATAACATTGTGAAAGTTCTGATTTGCCCAATGTCTTATCTTCGATTCAATCTTCTTTAATAACTCCACCTGAAGATATCACCCCATCACTACCTTCTACCAATGAGTCTACAGTTCAACCCTTATCTAATGATTTTTCCTGACAAGTCATAGGGTCAATGCAACATAATGCAACTGGACAACCTTCTCATTCCATGGTTACCCGGTCTCAACTTGGTGTAGTTAAACCAAATCCAAAATATGCTATTATGACCATGACCTTTGTTGTTCCTCGAGAACCTAGCAATGTTAGGTCAACATTAACTCATTCAGGTTGGAGAGTTGCTATGGAAGAGGAACTTGCAGCTTTACATCAAAATCAAACATGACAACTGGTTCCACATTCCGAGTCTATGCATGTCATTGGCTCTTATTGGGTGTTCAAGATAAAGCTTAAACCTGATGGCTTACTAGATCGTCTCAAGGCCCGTTTAGTTGCACAAGGGAACCATCAAATTGATGGAGTTGACTACACAAAAACATTTTCTCCAGTCATCAAATCGGGTACCATAAGAATGATCCTAACTATAGCTCTTGTTTAACAATGGCCCATTCAACAGCTTGACGTAAAAAATACTTTTCTACATGGTTTAATCTCTGAAGATATATACGTGCAACAACTGCTAGGAATGTCTGATCCACAACATCCAACTTATGTTTGTAAACTTCAACGTGCTCTCTATGGCCTAAAACAGGCACCTCGTGCTTAGTTTGATCGATTTAGTGCCTTTTTTCTTAAATATGGTTTTTTTTTTTTTTGGCAATTTAGCTAATCCGTATTTGTTTATTTTTCATTATGATCATGGTTCACTAATTTTACTTCTCTATGTGGATGATATTCTTCTTATAGGGTCTACTATTGAGCTTGTTAGCTTTTTCATTCAGTTTCTCAGCTGTGAATTTGCAACGAAAGACTTGGGGTTGGTTCATCATTTTCTTGGGATCAAAGTTTCTCAAACACCTGCTAGGCTTCACCTCTCACAGTCACATTATGCTCTCAGCATACTTAAGAATACAAACATGGTTGATTGTAAGCCTATGAGTGCACCTCTAGAAACAAAAACAAAATATTATCTTAATGCTAGACCTTTGGAGAATCCAAGTCATTTTAGAGGAATTGTTGGAGCTTTACAATATCTCACTCTTACACGTTCAGACCTCTCCTTTAGTGTTAATTATATATCTCAATTTATGCATGCTCCTACTAAAGTCTACTTAAAAATGGTTAGACGTATTCTTCGATACATTAAGGGAACCATTCATTTGGGCTTAAATTTTACTTCAAATACTACACTTGATCTTTGTGCTTTTTCTGACGCAGATTGGGTAGGTTGTCCAACCACTAGACACTCCACCATAAGCTACTGTACTTTTCTTAGGCAAAATCTCATATCGTAGTGTGCAAAGAAACAACATACTATATCCCGTTCAAGTACCGAAGCTAAGTATCCAGCCATGGCAAATACTGTAGCTGAATTGACGTGGTTGACCTTTATTTTGAAAGATCTCTGAATTCCAATGTCATCTCCTCCGATTTTATACTATGACAATCTCAGTGCTTTGCATATGACTGTCAATCCTGTTTTTCATGCTCGTAGTAAGCACATCGAATTGGACTATCAGTTTGTGTGAGAACGAGTTGCTCTAGGTTAACTTATCACTCGATATATCTCTGCTGGTAATCAAATTGATGATCTCTTCACCAAACCAATGTCCAAAGCTTCTCTCAATTATTTTCGGACCAAACTGTGCCTTCAACCCTAACACAGATTCAGGGGGGATATTAACAATACATCACAGGTCAGCAACAACAAGTATGAGAACCAAAGGAGAAATAAGGAATCCCAAAAATCTTGGAGTGAGAAGGTTGTGAGTTCTCACAATAATTTCAAAATCAGTGGAAAGAGTTTGTGTAATATCCTAGTATTTTGAGAATAGTGATAATTAATTTTTATTGTATTTAATATAATTTTGGCATCAATTAGAGATTATAATTGATAAAACTAATGGACTTAGAGTTAGTGGGCTAAGTTGAAAAAAATAAACGCTAAGTAAATGGGCTTAGAGTTAGTAGGCTAAGAAAGTGGGCTTAAAATTAATGAACTAAATAATAATCTATTTAAAAGAAGATTTAGTGAAAAATAATTAAGGTGACAATAATTAAAGATAGTGGGTGAAATAATTGAGAAATGTGGGAGACAAAATAGGGTGTGAAGAAATAATTAAAGATTATGGGTGAGATTTAGTGGAAAATAATTAAGAAATGTGACAAAATAATTAAAGATAATGGGTGAAATAATTGAGAAATGTGAGAGACAAAGTAGGGTGTGGACAAATAATCAAAGATAATAGGTGAAATAATTAAGAAATGTGGAAGATAAAATAGGATGTGAACAAATAATTAAAGGTTACACTACAAGAATTTGAGACATTTACCCACACATAAATTACCCACATATATTATATGTGGGTATTTACCCACACATAATAGTAATATGTGTGGGTGATTAAATTAAACAAACTCGTTACATTATTCACATTTATTATATGTGGGTAAATTGATATACCTACACTTATTTTGGCAAAAAAAAATTTCTCCACTTTCAGATGTTGGTGGAATATTTTTCAATAAAATTTTAGTTGATGTGGCATTTTTTTTGGATTATATTGCCTACACATATTAATAAATGTTACGCATGTATGGGTAATTGTTTATAAACTTACCCACACATAATTACAAATGTTATATATGTGTGGGTATCCATATATTAGCTGACGTGGCATTTTTTTTAGATTATATTGCCCACACATATTAATAAATGTTACGCATGTGTGGGTAATTATTTATGAACTTACCCATACATAGTTACAAATGTTATATATGTGTGGGTATTCACATATCTATTATTTTATACTTAAATTACAAAATTACATCGTTTTAATTTTTATAATTTAAATAATTTATTTATTTTTATTTTATTTACAAATACAAATAATAAACCTAAAACTAAATCCCTACACTAAAATTTTCCATTCCCTAAAATTAAATCCCTACCCAGTTTCTACTTTCTAATTTCTAAAATCCCTCTTTTACTCATTTGTCCATTTCTAAAATCCCTAAAACCTTAACAAATACACGATACCATTAACCTCATAAAAAATTTCTATAGGAATAGAGACAAAGTTGCAAAACTCTGGATCTTTTCCTGTCCTTTGCAACATTTCTCATATCGATTAGTGTCTATCTCGGTTTCTTTTAACTTTGTTTATGATCCCATCTCATCTCTTCTTTATCTTTTTCTCTGATTTTTTTTGTGTTTAGGGTTATATTTACAATTTTTTCTTATTGAATTTATTTTTGTTAATTCCAAGTAAAAAAGAATTATTAAGATTTAACTAACACTATTATAAGAAACTTCTAATATAATTCTGTAAATGCACGAATATAATTATTAAGCTAATATAATTAAGTATTGATTATTTATTAATAATACAATATATTAAAAATTACGAAAATATTAAAAAGAATACAATATATCAAACTAATTTATTATAATGATTAGATTTATTATATAATTAAAATTTTAAATAAATATTAATTTAATGCAATAATTTAAATTATTTTATTATCATATTTGAGATGATTATCATAAATTATAATTTAAATTATTTAATCAATTATCATAATATTAAATTATTTTATGCTTATCAATTAAATAATTATTAATATTATTTTTATAAATTATTTTATTTGTATTTAATAATTAAATATTAAAAAAAAAAAAACTAAAATGTTGGCAGGAGAAGCCCTGCCTCTTTTCTTTCTTGGAAATTTCCCATTTCTCTCTCTCTTTGGCCAAAACCCTAACTCACCCCCTCTCCCCTATCTCTTTCTCTGTCTCTTTCTCTGAACTCATCACTCCGTCGTCGACGCTTCTGCCTCCGCCTCCGTCCCCGTTGTCGTCGTCGCCTCCAGATGTTTAGAAGATAAATCAAATACAAATGTTTATAAATAACGATGCCCAGAGAAAGACCACCAGAGAGAAAGGTAATGTTTCGATCTGATAATTTGTGTGCTTCCTTCTTTGCAGATCTTTGATTTATGGCGGAGGCGCTAACTTCAATGTTTCATCGCACTGGTCATTTTCCTTGAAGTTCTCAATCTGCCTCTCCTCATGGTCCCCTCGTCTCGCATTTCATCCTTCTTCTTTGCATTCCCATTAGGCTTTTGTTTCAGGTGAATCTTTTTCTCAGATTCCTCACGCATGGAGTCTTTCACTTTTTTAATATATATGAACATATCTTTTTGTTTGTGTGTTTATTTATTTTTGTTTGTTTGGAAGTGATACCATCTATAATAGTTTTTTTTTTTTCCCTTCCTAACAAGCGATTGTGCTATGAAATAAATACATTAACAAAGGTGGTTAGAAAATTTAATACAAATAAAAGCTAGTTGAAGATCTGTATATTGCTGTCTCAACAAAATTACCGGTTACATGTTCAATATGAATCTTAGGTTGAGTTGGAGTGGAGTTGGCACTATAGGAAACTGTACTAGTAGGATACTACATCCAACCACATATTAGCCACTTAAAAGGAAGTAATTATGTTTATCTCAAGGCCAGACTGTTATGAAAAAAATTATAATGTGTTTGGAAAATAGTACTATCATATTCATTTGGTTGAGCCTGTGTGATAGGGAACAAAAGCGGCATGATTGCTGAAAGAAATCAGATTCATATAAATCACTTGCGGTTTACTAAACAAACTTATCTAAAAAAACCTATATAATGAATTGGAAAACCCAACAATGTGGATTTAACAATCAAATTAACTAGATTGAATATGTAATTTAGTTAGTACGTGTTATTTACTTGACATTCATCTATTGGATAGGATGCAAAAGTAAAAACCACCACATAAACATGATACGTGATTATTTATGTGAAAAATTGTAGGAACAAAACCTAGTGATGCAAATATGCTTTAAATAGGGCCTCTGTTGCTGAGTATTTTCTCCACTGAGTATATCTCCTTGGTCACATCACCTAGCTAGCTAGATTTCAGCTTGGTATATTTTTATATATGCTTTTAAAAATTAGGGGTGCTTGAGTAATTTTTTAATCTTTTGGACCTAAGTGTAATACCCGGTATTACATGGTATTTAAAATAAATAATTTTTTAGATTATTTTGTCAGGCCTTGGGTGGTCCAGAAAGCCCAAGGGTCAATCCCGATAAATTAATTAATAAAATTCCCGAATTGGCGGCTGGGAATGTCTCGGGACTTGGATGTCCAGGGAAGAGAGCAAGAGATTGGTGAGTGTCTCGTGATGAGGATAGTGACGCTGGTGGCGGTCCGATCGGGAATGATTTTCGGAATAAATTCTGTATAAACCCGAGTGAGTGCCAATACCGAATAGTCAGAAGGGACCTCCTAGAAGCTGAGGAGACCCTAGGGGTGATTCGATTTTCTGAGTAAGGCAACCCTTAAGTGCTTCGGGGTAGAATAAAGGTCCCATGCAGGCGCATGGACAAGGTTGGTATTCCCAAGTAGCGATCGGTTATTAATTTCGAATAAACCGAGATTTTGAGTGACTTAATTATAATTGAATTAAGCATTGGGAGGGCCCAAGTGTAATTAGTAAATTTCTAAAGTGCAATTAATAAGTTGCTTAAGTGGAATTAAGTGTGATTAAGGGGTTAAATGTGTAAATTACTTATATATATATATATATGTAATGTGGGCGTGAAGGAGCTTTGAGGAAGCTTCCTTTGTCTCTTCCTTTGCCTCTAAAATTGAAGTGACCGAGAGATGGGAGCAGAGTGAGAGCTGGTGGCCGAGAGAGAGAGCCTGCGAATGAGAGTGATTGAGAGAGAGATGGTCGGCTGATGGCGGCTTGAAGCGTCGGTGACGCACCAGCGACGGAGCAGCTAGCGGTAGCAGCGACACCGAGCAGCGGCCATGGCTGCTCGGCGATGGAGGTCGGGTAGCGATGGAGAAGCAGCGGTGGGCAGAGCTGCAACGGCCGTTGACGGCTCTGTGCGGGGTGGCGTGAGGCAGCCTCTGGTGGCTACGACAACCAGCGACGACGGGGCTGGCCAGCAATGACGGCCATGGCAGTAGCCGCGTGCAAGCCGCGAGCGTGCGAGAGGGAGCCAGCTGCGTCGGAGATGGCTTGTGGCGGCGGTGCTGGAGGCGACCGGTGGTGGCAAGGCTTCCCTCAGTAGCGGCCAGCGGAGGCTTGCAAAGCGGACAGCGGGCGCGGCTAGTGGCCGTGCGCAATGAAGAACAGAGGAAGAAGAAGCGCTGGAGAAGAAGAAAATAGGAGGAAGAAGGAGAATAAAGAAAAAAAAGAAAAAGAAAAATAGAAAAGAAAATAAAAGGAAAATGAAGGAAATAGAGGAAAAATCTCTAAAAATTCTAAAAAATTCTGGAATAATCCTGAGAATTATTTTGGGGCTTGACGAGCGTGCCGAAAGCTCGAGAATGGGATTTTGGGCATGAGACGGCAGCTCGGGAAGCAACGTCGGCGTGGGCGTTTGGCCGAATTTTCCTTTCAATTGAATGAGGTAAATTAATTTAATTATTTTCATTATGTGAGATAATGAATTAGGTAGTATTGGTTGGATTGAACCCTTAGTGGGGTTGATTGGAAATTGTTGATGGATGGTTTTGATGGTGTGTGTGGCGAAGTTGAGGGCATTGGTTTAATGCCGGATGTTGATAGAGTTGGGTTTGTGTGCATTTGTATCTAGGTTCGACCAGGGAGGCGGTGATCCTAGAAGAGCTCGGAGTTCGGGCTGGAGTTTGTGCTGAGGCAGAGGTGAGGCTTCGAGCCAGGTAAGGGACGGCCCCATGTGGAGGTGGCCTTGCAAGTCGGTAAATGTGTTTGATAATGTATTTATGTTGCATTGGCATGTAGTGGTTATATCTTGTGTGATGCAAGACCTAGTGGACCAATGGCCATAAGGAGGACTAGTGGTGGGGGGCTGATAGGTTGATGCCTCGAACCTTAGTGGGTTGTGAGGATGAGCGGACCTAGCCTCATTTGTATGCATTGGCATACATAAACATGATTATATTCACATTTACATGCATTGCACCCTTACTGAGTCTTTATGACTCATGAGGTTTTACCTCATGTGTAGATGTTGCAAGTCCAGATGCAAGCAGGGATGGCACCGGGAGGCTGTTGTGGCAACTAGCTGTGTTGCCTGAGTTATGCATTTTATTATTGCTTGTATGTAGCCAGGGGACGTTGTGTATGTATACCCTTGTGAGTAAATGTAAGTGTTATTGAGCGTAGATGTACCTAATTGTTGTAATCATCAGTGGGATAGATGATTGTGAGTCTGCGTGATTTATATGTGGCTTGAGTTGTTGAAGCCAATTTCGGACCGAGTAAAGACCAGCAAGGTATGTTCTCATAAATCCCCAATACTTAGCAAAATGTTTGTTATGATAGCTTTGTGCCTGGGTCACCTCTGGCTTGCTATAGGGTTAGCTGAGGAGAGGTGAAGCTCACTCGGGTTTCGGATCTCAGTCCGCTGAGTTTTTCTTGTTTGAGTTGAGACCGATTCCTAAGTGGAGCGAAAGGAATGACGAAACCTAGTTCCTACCTAGGGCGTTTCCTGTTGAAACATAGTCCAACCCTTCAGTTGTGGTTCGTTAGGTGAATAATCCGGTCGATTATTTACCGGTGGCGCCCGTAAGTAGGAGCGGGCCGTTACACTAAGCAATACCCACATAGTAGGATAAAGGCTTGGTATGCTGTTGTTGTTTATAGACTTGTGCTATAATAATGATGCATTGGGTTAAGTTGGAGTATTTTTATTTTAGTTTGGTGTAGAGTATTTTAGATGGTTACATTGTTTTTGCTTTCCAATTTGAAATTGTTTGCTAAGCAGAATGAGAAAATGGAAACATAACTTTATAAGTGCCATTTATCTTTGCTCTAATGTCTTTCAAAAAACTTTTGAAAGACATTAGAAGGTCCCTAATTGGAGTTGTTGAAACAAAGGGTAAGATTGCATATAAACATTTTTAGGCACTTTGCTCGGCATTATCTTAAATGCACCACATTTAGATCATTAGTCATTTGTGCTTATGTAGTCTTGCAGTTGGGTAGTAACATGCTACAAAGAATGCAAAATGAAACTAATAGTCTGAAGAAATCACTAAAGGTAAAGTTGATTGGCACTGCCTTTTTAACAGTCATTCGATCTGTTATTGTAGCATGTTTTCTTACAACAACAACAATAACAACATATTCAGCCTTTATCCCACTATGTGGGGTCGGCTACATGAATTCTAGACTTTCATGTATTTCTGTCTTTTTTCACATCCTCATTTAGATCCATATATTTCATATCAAATTTTAATGTCTCTCCCAAAGTCTTTTTGGGTCTACCTCTACCTCTTTTTGTGACTAATTGTTCCATTTCATCAATTCTCCTCACAGGAGCGTCTCTTAGTCTCCTTCTCACATGACCAAACCATCTTAGTCTAGTCTCTCTCATCTTCTCCTCGATTGGCACTACTCCTATCTTATTACGAATAACTTCATTTCTAATTTTATCCTTTCTTGTATATCCGCACATCCATCTTAACATCTTCATCTCCGCTACACTCGTCTTTTGCTCATGCTGGTATTTTACTGCCCAACATTCTGAGCTATACAGCAAGACTGGTCTTATAGCTGTCCTATAAAATTTTCCTTTCAATTTTAATGGGATTTTACCATCACATAACACCCCCGATGCATTTCTCCATTTTAGCCAACCTGCCTTAATTCTATGTGCGACATCCTTGTGGATTTCTCCATCTTTTTAAATCACTGATCCCAAATATCGAAAATGGTCTTTTCTTTGTAAGATTTGGTCTTCTAATTTTATTATAACATCATCCACTCTTGCATTTTTACTAAATTTTCATTCCATATATTCTATTTTCTTTCTACTTAATTTAAATCCCTTAGATTCTAAATTGTTTCTCCACAACTCAAGCTTAGTGTTCACTCTTTCTTTTGTTTCATCCACCAACACTATGTCGTTTGCAAATAGCATACACCATGACACATCTGTCTGAATATCTTTAGTGAGTTCATCCATTACTAGGGCAAATAAGTATGGACTTAGTGCAGAACCTTGATGCAGTCCTATTGTAGTTGTAAATGGTTCAGTATCTCCTCCGCATGTTCTGACCCTTGTTTCTACACCATGATACATGTCCTTAAGGGCTTGTATATAGGCTATTTTTGACTCATTTATTCTCTAAAACCCTCCATAATACTTCTCTAGGGACCCTATCATAGGCCTTTTCTAGATCTATAAACACCATATGTAGGTCCTTCTGATGATCTCGATACCTTTCCATTAGACGCCTCAGTAAATATATAGCTTCCATTGTTGACCTACCAGGCATGAAATCAAACTGATTTTCTGACACCTTTGTTTCCTTTCTAAGCCTTTGCTCTATTACTCTCTCCCAGAGTTTCATGGTATGACTCATTAACTTAATTCCTCTATAATTTTCACAGTTTTGAACATCTCATTTGTTCTTGTATATAGGAACCAAAGTACTCTTCCTCCACTCATCTAGCATCTTTTTTGATTTAAGGATGGCGTTAAATAGTTGCGTTAGCCAGGAGATGCCCTCTTCTCCCATGCATTTCCATGCTTCTATTGGTATATTATCTGGTCCCACTGCCTTATGATTTCTCATCTTTTTTAAAGCTTGCCTTATTTCATTTGAACTTATGCGTCGATAGAATGTATAGCTCACATTCCCTTCGAAGTTGCTAAGATGTCCCAACCTAACTCTTGTGTCACCATTATCATTGAATAATTTTGTGAAATACTCATTTCATCTCTCCTTAATTGCTCCCTCATTTACTAAAACATTTTGATTGTCATCTTTTATGCATTTCACTTGATTTAAATCCCGTGTTTTTCTTTCTCTTACTTTAGCTAATTTATATATATCCCTTTCTCCATCTTTTGTATCAAGTCGTTTATATAGATTCTCATATGCTTTTGACCTTGTTTCACTAATAGCTCTTTTTGCTGCCTTTTTTGCTTCTTTATAATTTTTTTGATTTTCTTCATTGTTGCATTGATATACCGCCTTATAGCAAGTTTTCTTATTTTTAATTTTCAATTGTACCTCTTCATTCCACCACCAAGACTCCTTAAGGTTAGGGGCTCTACCATTTGTCTCTCCAAGGACTACCTTTGCCGTGCTTCTCAGAGCATTAGCCATTTCTTTCCACATTTGATTTGTCTGTCTTTCTCCATTCCATTCCCTTCTACCCCTTAATTTTTCTTTGAAGATTAGTTGTTTCTCCCCTTTTAAATTCCCCCACCTGATTCTTGGATTTTGTTTTATGTGATTTTTTCTCTTCTAATTTCTTACTTGGACGTCAAGTACTAAAAGTCTATATTGAGTAGTCAAACACTCTCCTGGTAGCATGTTTTCTTAATGCCTAAATTTATGGCCATATATTATTGTTTCTAAATAGGAATGCTTCTTATGAAAGTAGCTTTGAAAATGTGGAATTCACTGCTTATTTGATACTTTGGGTGAAAAAATCTAGTGGTTGTCAAATATCTCAGGTTTTTTAAATTCAGCACACATTGAGAATATTGCAGTCTAGTGGCGAACCCTTAACTACAACAAGGGGTTTTTCTATTTGAATTTGTTTATATGATAGCCCTCAACTAAGGACAGAAAGAGGTCATTATGTGTAGATTCATAAAGGATAGAATTTATATTGTGTAGACATGATTGGTTAGGTTGGTTTTCCAGATTTTCCAATTTTCTTATTTACATGATTGAATTTGTCCATTTATGTCTAGTCCATTTCTATTACTGATATCATGCCCAAATTATTCAGTTTGCCACTTTTGTTTTTCCACGGGATGGATTCACATTTACATTTATTCCTACAGAAATTATATGCAATACTGGTTGATGAACGTGTTCTCAGTAAATTTTGATATTTTTAAGTGGCTCTATTAAGTTTCCTATGTTTACAGGCCTTGTTAAAGAAAGTTATTAGAAAGGAAGAGGTGGGAGAAAAAGTTGAATGATGTGAAGATTAGGAAAGAAGATTTGAATAAGCTGGTGATGAACTTTCTCGTTGCTAAGGGTTACCTTGATGCTACTGGAAAATTTAGAATGGAATCTGGAACTGAATGTATCCTTTTCCCTATCATGGTAGATTCTTCTCTTTTTGTTTTCATCTTCTAGTTTTCTTTTATTTTTTTTTTTTCATTTTAAGTTTTCTTATTTCTTTGTGTTATCACTCTTGCAATCATGACCAGCAAGATTTTCAGGATGTGATTGGGGAGAAGAATTTGAGAAAAACTTTCTTGGCGATATTATTCAACCAAAGGATATTGGGGTTAATTTTGATGATATTGGAGCCCTTGAGAGTGAGAGATACATTGAAGGAGCTCGTTGATTTCATCATTCAACCTACAATCAATTTGTTTGAAGATTTGAACCGAACTAGTACTAAGTTTCTTTTTCAAGAGCTCCATAAAGATGTAAACATGCTGCGACAAATGTTGATTGAGAAGAATATTACATTCAAGAATCAGTACAAGTCTATTTTTTTTCATATATGTTCGAATTTTTTAAGTGACTTTATGACTTTATAGGTATGTATATGTTTGACTTATATTGTAATAGATGTTGTAACAATTGAATTTTAAATATAAAATTTTAGTTTTACCCACACATAATATGTTTTTTAATCACACATAGAAATCATTATTTCAAATGGAAATTATTTTTTATATTATTGTCCACACATAATATATTTGTTACCCACATTATATTTTTTTTTATTCACACATCTTCAAAAAAAAATTATATTATTACCCACACATAGTAATTTTTTTTATCTACACATAACATTGTTATCCACACATATGAAAATTATTTTTTATATTATTACCCACATATAATCTTAACTTTACCTACACATAAACAAATACACATGTCATGCCACATCATCTTCCAATTAAAGCCACGTCATCAGCCACATCAGAATTATAATTTCTTGACATAAAAATACCTACACATGTATGTGTGGGTAATATATTAAGCTTTACCCACACATAAATATATGTGTGGATAAAAGTTATTTTCTAACCCCCCTTTACCCACATATCTTGACATTTGCATTATGTGTGAGGAAAAATTATAGTTGACACATAAAGTAATTTTTACTCACATTTATGTGTGGGTAAATCTCTCAAATTCTTGTAGTGTTATGTGTGAGATTTAGTAAAAAATAATTAGGAAATGTGAAAAAATAGTTAAAAATAATGGATGAAATAATTGAGAAATGTGGGAGACAAAGTAGGGTGTGGACAAATAATTAAAGATTATGAGTGAGATTTAGTGAAAAATAATTAAGAAATGTGATAAAATAATTAAACATAGTGGGTCACCATAATTATGCTAAGCTTAATTCAACCTCTTATAAATAGAGGAAACTTAAAAAGTTTGAGCACTTAAATTAGAAGGAGAAATGTTAAAAGAAAGATTTGAGAGTGAGAGAGAGAGAGAGAGATTTGAAAAGGAAAAAAAAATATATATATATATATAGAGAGAGAGAGAGAGAGAAAATACCAAAAACAAATTCTTAGAAAAATCTTATAGGCTAGGTTTAGTAGTTTGTGTGAAAATTTATGGCAGAAGGCGTTGTTGGATGCGCAAACCGAGACTTCGCCGCAATATAGAAGAATACCGAATTACTTCGCGGGAAGGTGAGTTATCTTCTAAAATTTCCTGAAAAATTTTAGAAATATGAGAATGATATTTTAGAAATTTTGATGATGAAATTGGAAGAGAAATGCATAATTGGTATTTATTATGAATTTTTGAGCCAATAGATACTTGAAAATTAAAGAGAAACTGAGAAATAAATAAAATATGGATTCTAAAAATTATGAGAAAATTTTTGGGGTTTAGGAATATTATTTTAGAAATTATTGTGAAGAGAAATTGATAAAATTTTATGAGAAAGTATTTATTTCATAATCTGGAGGAAATAATAGGAGGAAATGGGAGAAATTAGGAAAATTAGAGAAAATTAAAAATCTGATTTTCTTAAGTAATTATAATGCCTAGGATACGTCAAGGTTCATAATTGAGTACGATTGGAAGTTCAGCATGAACTTTGAGACAAAATTATGCTAGGGGCAAAAATTATCTTTTTGCAAGGTAAGTGGTACTTCCCAACTATATTTAGTTTTATGAAAAGACTTGGTTTGTAAGTGATTTTTCCAAAACCCAATTTTATATAAATGATTTTATCATGTTGCCATGTCTTGATGTGAATATGTTCATATAAATTGCATTTACATGTATTGATGATGAGATATGCATATGAACACGATGATATTATTGATCATGCATCGCATAAGGGTTTGAGAGTACGGGCCAGGACCGCTGCTCTACTAAGGGTGCACCCATACACCTCGGGTTGGTAAGGAGGCTGTGAAAATGGGGAGTAGCAATAAGGTACGGTTGGCTCAAACAAAAAGGAAATGGAAAAGGACATTTTGCATTTTACATTTATACACGAAATATGTTTATTGTTCTCTTACTTAGATGATTCATCATCTAACTTGGGCTTTGCCCCTGGAATATTCGAACATTCTAGATGGAGATTGTAGCAGAAACAAGGATGAATGAGGCATGAAATGATACTTTACAAAGTGCATGATGAATTGTATGATGAGTTGAATGTATATTATGTAGCCCATGAGTTTAAGTTTTGCTACTTTGAATTCTGAACGTTTTGAGGAATGATGATATATAGTCTCATTTATAGTTAATGATGATGTATAACCTGAATCAGGGTTAATGAGAATGTAAGAACTGATTTATGATTAATATTAAGATATTAGGTTCAATTCTAACTTCAGCATTTAATGTTTATGATGATTCTCTTTTGAGAAAATGTATGGAAATTTTGACATGGATAAGAGAAATGATATGATTTAGTTTTAGTAGTATTGAAAAAAAATTATTATCCCAAAATTGTTCCAAGTTATAACGCGCTCAAGAAAACGGGGCGTTACAGTTAGCATCAGAGCTTAAGTTTATTCGAAACCTTAAGTGACTCTGATGTAGTTGATATCGGAGTTAAAATCTTATTTGGAGATTAGGGAATAACAACTTGGAGACTTAAGAGGATCCGATGTTGATAGAATCAATTAGTAGGAATCCCAAGTGGAGGCTTAGGGGAAAGAGACTAAGGGTTTGTAAGACGAAATTCATATTTGAAGATTCGGGGATTGTCGGTTGAAGGCTTAGAGGTTATTGGATATAAGTGTTGTGTAGTAGAAGTACATGTCTAGGAAAGTTCTGGCTAAGAAAAGACTTGATATTTAAGTGTGTCCATTTGTGACCCACCTCTCTTTCCTGGAAACTTACTTTGTGTACTATTCATGAACAGACACTATTCTAGTATACGGCTACTATTCTCTATAAATAGTGGAAGCCTAATGGAAACTGATACAAGCAAGATGATCTAGCTAATAAAGTTAGAGTCCGGAGATGTGATTAGGGCATAAGGTTGACTCGGTAACCATGATGATGGATTCTAGAGATTTAGAGACTGTTAATTTAAGGTCATTAGTCAAAATCCTTACAATGAAAGATAGGATAACTATGGTTATCGAGGATGATTGAATCATGGATAATTAGTCCAATGTGACTTGCAGAGACAGGACAAGAAACCCTTGCAACGTGATAACACTACTAGTTGGTGTTCACAGTGAACAAATATGGATTTAGGGATCCACTGCAAAGGGAAAATAAATGGCTTGTGGTAAGGTACGGGAGACCCGTCAACCAAAGCATCATATCAGATGGCATGGGAGACGATCTAAATCCCAAAGATCTGGAACAACACAATAGGGTTTATACCTAGTAAGAGGTCTAAGTTCCAATAAACTGGAATGCGTTGTGTGCCATAGCTAGTAATATGACTATGGAATTCTGTTCTAATAACTGTGGGAAATCTTTAGGACAATCATTTATAAAAATAAGGAGCCTATTAATATGTGGTATAGGCACTTGCGATCGGTGAAAAATTATAAGAAAATTGAAGTAATGAGAAAAATACTAGGGTATGTTCACGAAAGATGTATTCTTGACAAAACTGCTATTAATAACTTGAGGTTATCCGATGATCAGCTATGTGTGGCTTGACTGAGGACATAAATTATTAGGTTTTAAAAGAGATGATTAAGAGCCAATATTTTTATTTGATGAATTATTAAACAGCTACAAGAGGCTGAAATATTTATGATTGATATGCGATCAAAGATAAAGATAAAGGAATGAAACATTAAAGTACCCAAAATATAACATTCATTCCATATGTTCAATACAGTTACAAAAGATCAAGCCATAAAATTACTCGGGAAAAAAAAGGGGGGGGGGAAGAAAGCTAAACCCAAAAATGTCGCCAATACTCAATGCTGATGATGACTGCCAAAAATGTTGGGTCCAAGCTCATCAACGTCGTTATAAAGAGGCTACTGGCTACCGCTAGTTTCGCAAAAGTGAAATAAAGAAGTAGTCTCCGAAAAACTAGGGAATGAGGCAGGTTCAGGCATAATGGGGTATTCAGGCCACTGGCTACCGCTAGTCTCACCATGATGAGATAAAGAAAAAGTCTCTGAAAAACTAGGGAGTGTAGCATATTCAGGTATATTGGGATATACAGGCCACTGGCTACCGCTAGTCTCGCTAGGGTGAGATAAAGAAAAAGTCTCTGAAAAACTAGGGAGTGTAGCATGTTCAAGTATATTGGGATATACAGGCCACTGGCTACCGCTAGTCTCGCCAGGGTGAGATAGAGAAAAGGTTTCTAAAAAACTAGGGAGTGTGGCATGCTCAGGTATATTGAGATATTCAGGCCACTGGGTACCGCTAGTCTCGCCAAGGTGGGATAGAGAAAAAGTCTCTAGAAAACTAGGAAGTGGGACATCCTCTGAGATAATGGGATAACCAGAGCTCCCGAATGGATTTGGATCATCAACGGGTAGTGATCCATACGAAATAGGTCTAAAAATGTCAGTAAAGCTCAGGTTAGGTTTAGGAATAGGGTTTGGATAAGGTTGTGATTGAGACCAATTTAAAACCGATTGAAGATACGCATAATGGTTTGCAAATAATAAATTCTACAATAAAGCTACATGAGCTTGCAGATCAACAACCTGTTGTTGGAGATCGACAACCTATTCTTGAAGGGAAAAAAAGTGGGACACAGCCAAAAACAGGATGTTAAAGCCGAGCTAAAGCTTCCATAGTAAGTGTAATGACTGCCCCACACCGGTCACTTACTGGAAGTTGGGCTAGGATTTTGGAGGCATTACTGGTACCAAAAACCTGATGGATAGCAAAAAAGTGAATAAATGCTTCCTCATAGCTAAAGTAAGGAGCAAAGACACACGATTGGGTGCACTTCCTCCTCAAAATTCTACAGGTATCACATGGAAACTCAAATTCTGACATGATTTCTAGATGGATCTGGGTATTGGCTAGATCTAACCAGATATGAGGACAAATTCTAATGGATCGGATCTATATGGATGGGATAGATCTAAGCGGATCGGGTCGAATCAGATCTAATTTAAGATTTAGATTGTAAGATTTCAAAACTAAAGCTATGAGGGAAAGAAATGGTAGACCTGAAGAAGAATAGAACCGGGTAAGATCCATGGGTCAGCGACGACCGGGAAAACCAGGCGGAGGTCGGTGGCTGCAGGAGCAAGTGGCAACGTGGTCGGATCTGGCCGACGGATGGCAGTTTGGGCTGTCAGAGATGGTGATCAAACTGCCAAGGAAGCCACGCCGTGGCTCGCGACCGATGGCAGAGCAGGCATTGGAGGCAGTTGCAGAAGGGGCGGTAGTAGCCGTCGAAGGTGGTGGCGATGCTAGAAGGCAACGGTGGTTGTTCGCACGCAGGGTCTGTGCGTTGTAGAGGAAGGAGGAAGGAAGGAAGAAGAAAGAAGAAAAAGAAAAAAGAAAAAGAAAGTAAATATATATATATATATATAGATTTTTATGGGAAAAAAATGTGTTTTATTACTTCAGAGATTTTGGCAAGAAGAAAAAAAATTGACCGGGCACGCGAAAGTTGAGTCGGGGTTTTTTGGGTATTTATAATCTCAACCTTACGTTTCAAAGTATGGAGCAACATAGATAGGTAATTAGGTAGGTTCTTCCTTAGTTTTCAACCAATCTGGAGCTAATATTGAGGATGAAATTTTGAGATTCAGAATATATGGTAAATTTCGAGGACAAAATTTTTGTAAGGAGAGAAGAATGTAATATCTTAGTATTTTGAGAATAATGATAATTAATTTTGATTGTATTTAATATATTTTTGACATCAATTAACTAGAGATTATAATTGAGAAAACTAATGGGTTTAGAATTAGTGAGCTAGGTTGAAAAAAATAAACGTTAAGTAAATGGGCTTAGAGTTAATGGGCTAGACTAAGTAAATGGGCTTAGAGTTAGTAGGCTAACAAAGTGGGTTTAAAATTAATGAACTAAATAATAATCTATTTAAAAGAAGATTTAGTGAAAAATAATTAAGGTGACAAAATAATTAAAAATAGTGAGTGAAATAATTGAGAAATGTGGGAGACAAAGTAGGGTATGGAGAAATAATTAAAGATTATGGGTGAGATTTAGTAGGAAATAATTAAGAAATGTGACAAAATAATTAAAGATAATGGGTGAAATAATTGAGAAATGTGGGAGACAAAGTAAGGTGTGGACAAATAATCAAAGATAATGGGTGAAATAATTAAGAAATGTAGAAGACAAAATAATATATGGACAAATAATTAAAGATTATGTGTGAGATTTAATGAAAAATAATTAAGAAATGTGACAAAATAGTTAAAGATAATGGGTGAAATAATTGATAAATGTGGGAGACAAAGTAGGGTGTGTACAAATAATCAAAGATAATGGATGAAATAATTAAAAAATGTGGGAGACAAAGTAGGGTGTGAACAAATAATTAAAAATTCTGAGTGAGATTTAGTAAAAAATAATTAAGAAATATGACAAAATAATTAAAGATAGTGGGTCACCATAATTATGTTAAGCTTAATTCAACCTCTTATAAATAGAAGAAATTTGAAAGGTTCGAGCACTTAAATTAGAAGAAAAAATATTAAAAGAAAGATTTGAAAATGAGAGAGAGATTTGAAAAAGAAAAAAATATATATATATAGAGAAAGAGAAATCCTAGAGGTAAGTCTGTTTTGTTTAATTTTTCTAATAGTTAGTATGAGAGTCTATTGTATCTCTGCCTTGTTTATTGAAAATATCATTGTATAATGATTTTTGACTGGGGAAATATATTATTATTTTCTGCAAAATTTTGGTATGTTTATTGCTTGTGTTTGAGACAAGCCGGAATGTCGCCGACGGCCGCGTATGTCGCGGCCATTCATGTCGCTGGTTACCATGGGTTGCTGCTAATTTTGGGTCATCAAGCATGGCCGCTATGAGTCTCTTGTTTTCATCTTCCGCCATCGTCACCGATTTCAGTCCCTCTGACCGCGGCTTTTCGATTGCTTGGCCATCTCCGAATGGCCATGGCTTTTTGTTTTGCCAAGGCCGACGGCCAAAGCTGACAAAAATAATGACATAAAAATCAAAAGCTGAGAATAATAACAAAGTTATGAGCAGTATATCCGTAAAGAAAAATCAAAAGCTGATCATGCATGTGGTCCTGATGTGGACAGACAGATTTGTAATCCAGGAAACAGGACCTGGATAGGCAGACAAGAAATCAAACGGAAAACAAAAATCATAAGAAAGTATATAATTTCAAGTCCACGAATGTCAACAAGACAACAATATTATTGATAACCTTAAAATCAATTCAACTTCTACCGGTCCCCAACATATAGCTAGCTGACAAAAATAATGGCCTCCAAGAAAACAAAGCAAAATTGATATTATATATATAAATATATATATATATATATTTTGCATGCATGAATGTACATACATACCGTGACACTTCTTCAAGCTCTATAAATTCAAGCCACTCAGCTTTTATTTCTACCCGAACAATTAAACTTCAATGGAAAGTGGCATCTTCCTATCCTATTTGATCATTTTGTCGTATATAAATTAATGTACTTTGGACCATCTTATAACTTTTTTTTATTTAATTTATATTATATAGAACTGCCATACATATTTTACCCATTGATCCATCCCATGGGCAGCCAGACAACTGAAAAAAAATAAAAATAAAAACATAGATGCTACTTTACCTGATACCTCGGATAATAAATTGATTTGATAATAATTAGATTTCAACTCATCTTCCATCTCTATAAATTCAAGCCACTAGCGTTAATTTTCTACCAATCCAAAAAAAAAAAAATTTGAAAAACATCAACAAAATAAAAAGCTCACTAGTACTCGTATTCTCTTTCCTTCTCATTTCCTTCCTCACAAACCCTTTGATGACCGATGATCTTGAGCCTTTGTATAACTCCTCTGGCAACAAAATTGTCACTGAAATCGAATACTACCTCGCGCCAGCCTTCACTGGACACGGTGGTTGTCTATATGCTAAACGGATTCATCACTGGGTCAACAAATGCTATTCCATCCTAATGACTACAACTATGAAGTAGGCACTGTGTTGATAGCAGAAGCACCTACAAGGTTACCGCAAAAAATCAAAACTAAAAAAAGTAAACCGATAATAGCAACAAGAAGAACACAAAGTAAACTCCCTGTTTCAGCCAATGAATGACAGTCACAAAGACAATGGATCATCAAGGCTTAGATCTGGGCTATAGAACCACCACTTAGGCAACACCGATAATAGAGGCACCAAGCCCCAATGAAAAACTCAGCCCCAAACCACCCAAATTGCCCCTCTCTCTCGGCCAAAATCGAAACCCCCTTGCCAACAGAATGCTCTAAATGAATTAGAGTCCACAAAGGAACAAGAATCACGAAGATGGGGCGAGAAGCAAGAATGAATCAATCGTAAAAGCTTACCTCGCAAGATTCGACCATACCGAATATATAGAGAAGAAAATTGATGAGGCGTGGTCCAAAAAATGGCAAAGAGATCATCGCATACATCATCAAGGAAACAAATCAACAAGGAGATGTCACACGAAGAGACAAGGAAAGTCGGTGAATGAGGAGAAGACATGGTCGTCGATAAGAGGAGAGAGGGAGAGAGAAACTTGAGTCTCCAAAAGAAAAAATAAGGTATTTATATGAGACAACTAGGGCATCCAACAAATGGGCCTCTCAAAGAAGATGGGCCATCTCAACAAAATGGGCTTACACAACCAATAGGCTTGCACAAACCAATAGGCTGGGCTTCTTCATCTCTTGAGCAAATGGGCTAAGGCCCAATTCTCCTCCAAAGAAATGGTAAATGGGCTTATGGGCCGACTTTTAATTGGGGTGCCAATAAGTAATTATATGGGTTAATGCTTCAATCACCGGCTGAAGCCTATGAAGATTATACCTGCCCGAAACATCGTCACCGCCTTGGTCCTCATTAGGAAACACAAACCCAACAATCTCCACCTTGATTCCTAATGAGGCCAACACACATAAGCAACAAGAAACTAGCACATGCAACAAATGCAAAATCTTGCAACAAATGCATTCATCCACACAGGAAATAGATTCATAAACATGCAATAAATGCATAAACTTGAGCTAACTCTCTCTCCATCCCACTTAAGTTAGGATTTCATTAATCTTCCCACTTAGGGTAAGATCTCTCTCATCCCCCCACTTAAGCTAGGATTTCTCTCATCTTCTCACTTAGGCTAGGATCTACCTCATCCTACCACTTAGATTAGGATTGACTCTCCACCTTGCTCAAGATGGTGGAAATAAGAATACTCGACCCTTCTCTAAAACGGAATGACGGACACACAATCCTTATCCATCGACTCATCCTCCCACTTAAGTTGAGGGTCTCTCTAATCCTCTTACTTTGGCTAAGGATCTTTCTAATCATTCTTTAATATACCTCACTTGGATCATAAGAGGTAATCACATTTGCCTCTTCATGATCTCTCTTATTTTCTTTTTTTTTTTTTTTTTGCCTTTCTTAGCATAATAATCCTTAATGAAGTGTCCGGCTTTCCCACAACTGCAACACTTCTTACCCTTCCCTTGAATTTTGGATTTTGACCTACCTTTCCCTTTCTTGGTACCTTCCTCTTGATTCTTAAATTGAGGTCTACCCCTCATCGTGTGGACCTTACCATATTTTCTCTCACTCCCTAATTCCATTTCCTTACTCCTAAGAGAATCTATGAAAATTTCAGGTGTTAACGCGTCACTACCATACTTAAAGGCATTTTTAACTTCTTTATAAGTATCAGGAATGGCATTTAACAAAATAGTTGTCTTGTATTCCTCTAACACTGTTTCACCACAATTTATGATATCTTGAACCAACTTGTTAAAGATATCTAAGTTGTTATTTAAGTCCCTAGAGGGGTCAATCTTAAAACTAAAGAAACTTTCAAGCAAATAAAACTTATTAAGGGTGGATTTCTTAACATATAATTTCTCTAATTTTTTTCAAAGTTCTTTAGTGGTCTCAAGTTTTCCTACTTTTCTTAAAACTAAGTTAGAAAGATGCAAAATTATGGAAGAATAAGCAATTTCATCAGCTTCTAGTTTTTGTTCAGCTATGAATTTTTCAGGATATTTTTCATCTATAACCTTAGAAACCTTTAACTATACTAAAATACCCTTCATTTTCTGTTGCCATATTGAGAAATCCCCTTTCCCATTGAAAACACCCATCTCAAAGTGATATGTGGTTATATTCACTAAGTATACGTACTGCATAGGAAATATGCAGCCTAGTTAACTTAATGCAAACACATAGTTTAAATTTAACTAAGGCAGCAGATTCACAAAGAGATAACAAATCAAAATAAGAATAAGGTTAAACAAAGACAGATAAACTAATTTTATTAACAAAAATAGTATTCTGAAACTGATTGCACACAACAAGCTATATAGGCACAGAATAACAGATATCACACAGCAGATTATCTGAATAAATTGCACACGACAAATTATATAGGCACAGAAAGGAATTTCACAGAACAATACGGAATAGAAACTGTAGAAAAAATATCAAACATAGTTAATATTGATTTACCAGGCTAGATCTCAAATATGAGATCTAGTATGAACACGGGTCAGAGCATGAACAAATCTAGAGCAGAATAGCGAACCCACCAGCCTCCATGTGCTGCCACCTACAACTACACGCACCGCAGCTGGCCTGCGAATGGGCTTGCACGAGCCGATCAGGACGGACCTCCTCTGAAGGTCAATCTCAGCTATGGGGTTGGATCACCCCAAATCGAACTCGGCACAAAGCAATCGAAGGAACACAGAACCAGACTTTAAACGAAACCCTTACTGTGAAATCGGTCTGGAAAACCAAGGGGTTTTTCAAATCTTAGCTTGGATCGAGACTACCCAAGAGGCAACCCACACTCTGATACCAATTGTTGATAGCAAAAGCACCTACAAAACAAGCTTAGTGCACAAAACCAAAACCAAAAAAAGTAAACCAATAATAACAACAAGAAGAACACGAAGTAAACTCCCTGTTTCGGCCAATGAATGACAGTCACAAAGACAATGGATCAAGGCTCAGATCTGGGCTATAGAACCACCACTTAGGCAACACCGAGAATAGAGCCACCAAGCTCCAACGAAAAACCCAGCCCCGAACCATCCAAATCACCCATCCCTCTCAACCAAAACCAAAACCCCCTTGCTAATAGAATGCCCTACACGAAGTAGACTCCACAAAGGAACAAGAATCACGAAGATAGGGTGGGAAACAAGAATCAATCAATCGTAAAAGGAATCAATCGTAAAAGCTTACCTCTTAAGATTTGGTTATACTGAATATATAGAGAAGAAAATTGATGAGGCGCAGTCTAGAAAATGGCAAGGAGATCACCACATACATCATTAAGGAAACAAATCAGCAAGGAGATGTGTCGCACGAAATGGAAAGGAAAGCCGATAAATGAGGAGGAGACATCACCGCCAATAAGAGAAGAGATGGAGAGAGAAACTTGAGTCTCCAAAAGAGAAAACAAGGTATTTATATGAGGCAGCTAGGATATCCAACAAATGGGCCTCTCAAAGCAGATGGGCCATCTCAACAAAATGGGCTTGCACAAAGCAATAGGTTGGGCTTTTCCATCTCTGGAGCAAATGGGCTAAGGCCCATTTCTCCTCAAAGAGATGGTAAATGGGGTTATGGCTCGACTTCTAATTAGTTACCAATAAGCGATGATACGGATTAATACTTCAATGGCGAGCCAAAACCTATGAAGATTATACCTGTCCAAAATATCGTCACCATCTTGAGCCTCATTAGGAAACACAAACCCAACACATTGTTGTCTACGAGTCCACTAATTTGAACATCCATTTCGGTGGTCAACGTTGTAGAAAACCCTCAAATGCTTGGACTATCAGTCACTATGATAACACAGTGGAATCATGGATCATCATAGCATATGGATCTGTAGGAAACGCACCAACAAGTTTGTTCAAATTTGAGAAAGTTTGCAACGACAATGTATACGTGATTCTTTTTTATCCTCTGGCTATATGGGAATTACCTAAGAGCTATGTTGGTATCACTCCTGGGTCCGAGAGGTGTATGGCTGTAATCAGTGTCCCACCCTTGAGGTTGAAGGTTGGAGTGCGATTTTGTTCACCCCCTTTAATGGGGTGAACGTAACCCCTGTCAGTGGGGTTAAAAAAATAACCCACTGAAAAAAAATTGCAAAACTGTTTCAAAAAAAATTAATTATGTTTCAAAAAAAAAAATTATTTTTAGAATTTAATTGAAAATGTGATAGGATCAAAATTGGATAGATTAGAACTTATAAAAAAAATGACAGACTTACAAAAATAATTGACAGGGTTAAAACTGAAAAGTGATTGTTTTCAACAATTAATTTATTTGAATGGCTGAAAATGAAATTTTTTTAAAAAAATATATATATTTTTTTAAACATAATTATTTTTTTAATCTCCACTGACGAGGTTATGTTCACCCCCGTTCAAGGGGGTGAACAAAATCGCACTCTGAAGATTGTCAAAGCTTAAGATGCTCACCAAGTTAAAGAAGCAAGACTCAACAAGGATATTGCTGATGTGGCTTAGTGCCAACTATTTATCTAGATAGTTTGTCCGAGTCCTTTTTGTTGTTAGAAATATATTATAAGGATATCAGTTTGAGATCCTTATAGAGCATAAATAAAGCTCGTAATAAAATAGTGGACTTGCTATCTATTTTTTCAATTTCAATCAAATTATTACAAATGCATACAGATATATAGATACTAACATATTGACCAATGGTTTATCAAAGGACACTTTATTCACATGGGTTTCACTTTGGTTCTCTTTGCTAGCCAAATTTTCAACAAAAACAAAATATGATTTATCAAGAACATTAATTCTCCATGGATGGATTGAATTTGCCAGTTTGGAGTTTGGACCACCCAATATGTGTTAAAATGACTTTAAGAAAACAAGAAATCCACTCCAGCAATTTGATGATTGAATTCACCCTCTTGCTCATAGTATGCCATTCACGTGTTATTTTAACATCCTGTGTTATCAAGTTATGAGCAATATATCCGTGTTGAAAAATCAAAAGCTGATCATGTGAATAGATTAATAATAAGAAACAGGACCTAGATAGACAGAGAAGAAAATCAAAGGGAAACAAAAAAACATAAGAAAGGATATGCTTCCAAGTCCACAAATGTAACCAATATTGATAATTTTAAAATAAATCCTAACATCCACTGGCCCCGACATATAGCTAGCGTAAAAAATTTAGGACCTCAAACCCTACAAAATTGGTTCAAGTTTGAGGCATCAATCTAAATATACATATATCATGCTTAATACTTGCCTGTTAGAAATTCTGAATGTTTATGCATCAATATATACATACATCTGGACCTATGAAAGTTGGGATTATTTCAAGATTATCAATTTTTCATGTTTATGCACTTGAAGATTTTCCTTACATATATAATTTAGTTTCCTCAGGCATTTTATATATAAGAGAAGATACTTACATGGCTGCGTGGTCCAACATATACAATATTGTGGAAGACTTTCTAATTAATATGAGTTTATATGTGATCTATATGGCTTAAATTTATGTGCATATAAGTTGGAACTGGAAACGCATCAGTGTACTTAACCATGTCATATGGCATGTAAGCAGCAAGAGGAATACAGTATTTGTAATTCTGTTTAATTAAAGACCAGCTACGTCCTTAGTCACCTCATTAATTAATTATAATTATATGTACTTTCGGTCATACACGTTGATGTATAATTACCATAAACTTCTACTCAATAATTGTTAAAGTTTCAGTATATGCCCACTCATAAAAAAATACAATTTTTCAATTAAAATTGTCAAAAGATTAGTTGGCATCCTTATATTCATTGGACCACCTGCATTTAAATTTGTACAAAAATATTCGAAACGATTGCATATTGGACCACTTGACCAATTGATTTTTGTCATATATTAATTAACGTACTTTGGATCAACCTATAATTATTTTTTATTTAATTTATATATATAGGACAACCATCCACGATTTACACATTGATCCATTTCATGGACAGCCAGAAATGGATAATGACGTGACTAAGAGAGAAAATATAAGCTTTTGATAGAGATTGACTTATACCTATATTTTATACCAATCACGTATTGGTGGCCTACCTATTGAAAGCTTGAATAAGATTGAAGATGAAATCAGAAAAAAAAGAAATTAGAAGCACTATTACTCCTCTAAAAGAATTACAAATACTGTATCTCTATTGGTGCATACATATATGGCATATAAATGGTTACAGGCTATGCGTTCCGGTTCCTTGAGATGCATATTAAATTTAGGAGTTTCTTTGAGCTTGACAGAGCTTGAGATAGTTTAACACTTATCAACAATTTATAGTTCATCACTTTATTGAGGTTCAATTATTTATTCCTATATTTTATTTTATTTTCTTAGTAATGAAGAAAATAGTTCTAAGAAACGAAGAAAAACCCATTCTTTTCTTTTCTTTTCTTTTTTTTTTTTTGTTTGGAGGAACGAAGCAAGAAAGTTGATCAACATTTAATAAATGATTAGTTGGGTTCTAATATTTCCTGTTTGTTGTCTTTTGTAATTGAATCGGAAATCGTATACAAATATATTTGATTTTGACTAAAAGAGGAAACTCTAATTAACACAAAATTGATATTTCATTTATGTAAGGTAAATAATATAAAATAAAAGTATACCAGATAGAAATTTAGTTTTTTCATGTTTTTGTGAGCCAAATAAATTTAATTTTTTCATTTAAAAATTCAATATAATTGATCCATAAAAAACCAACATCCAGAAAAGAGAAATGTAAAAATAAATTAAAATAAAAATAACTAAATTGAAACAAAATGAGAGGAATAATGACCTTAAAAGTGCTAAAAAATTAAGTTTAGGAGATTTGATTAATTTAATTGTTTATTTGTTAGTACAAAGAGATGTAGGGGTCTTTATCATGAGTGGAAACAAATTTTTAGGTGTATTTGTTGTTCTAAATTGTTTGAAGATGAGATTAAAAAATTGATCTTACTATTCAAATAAATAGTTTTTATAAAGACAAATATGTATTATTTATTTTTATTAATCTAACTAAAGATAGAATAAAATATTAATTTTATTTAATACATATAAAATTTTTCCAAAATTTCTAGGGGACCAGGGTCCCGCCCGCCCGCCCCTGTCCACTAGTAGTCATGTCCTCCTTCCTCAACGCTAAATTTGTAATAATTCATTAATAATAATAATAATAATTGAAAGCATATTTTTATTTAGATAATTTTAAGTACCCAATCCATTATTCTATATATTCAAAACCTTAAGCTAATACCCTTTTTAGCTGCATCAAGAAAGAATTTAGTGGAGCTTAAAACATGAAATGATAAAATCATATATATGATTTAATTTTGAAAACTTTCTTTATTGATATGATATAATTTCGTTTGCCTTTAATTTCACGTGATTTATGGATCCATATGCAATATTGTTATTTGTTTTTTTTGCTTTCTCTGACTGTTCATGAAATGGATATTCCAATATTGCTTTTGGACTACTCTACCGATGCTCACTTTTTCAATTTATGAAGGAAGAAAAAAAATGATAGGACATCAATGTTTAAAATGTGTGTTACTAAATTCAATGTACCTAAATAGTTCATAAATAATATATCGATTAATATGTAAAATGTGTGTGGTAGTTCTTTATATATAATTTTGCAAGAAAAATAATTATAGAGTGGTCCAATTAAACGTACAATAATATATATAGGACAAAATAATCAAATGATATATGTGGTCCAATATACAATAATAGTTTGAAAGACTTTTACATACCTAATTATCAGATTTTCAAATGGAGTTTTAAGGGTTTCTATCCAAATTTAAACACATGCATGCAGGTGGTCCAATTAAGATAAGCTTATGCCTTTCTCCTCATGTTTATGGATAAAGGATAGGGGTTAAACTAGCTGATAGGTACCCTAATTTATATCTCTTACAAGAATTGTGGGATCGAGCTGCGGAGAGTACTCATAATGGTACGTTAACCAAAAAAAAGATAAGCTAATAATTAAGAATGCCAAAAATTGTTTTTGACAAATTTAACCCAAAGACTGAATACTATATTTTTAACAAATACCAAATCATTGTTTGATGTTTTAAAATGTGATCAAATTGGACCCTTTTGCAATTAAATCATTGATAATTATATATAAATTTGTAATAATTATTTTTAATAGTTTTATTTTTTTTACAATATCGAACGCTATACACATGTTGATGATATTGTAATATATATTAATTAAAATATAATTTAACCCTTAAAATAGTGAACATTAATCATAAAAAATTGGTAAGAGAAGAAACCAATATATTTGGTACTTTAAACAAACAATAAGAGGATTAATTTGATAAAAAATGAAAAAGAAGCAAACTATTTAGAATTATAAAAAAAAAAGTTCCGAACTTATTTGGTGATTTTCCTACAAAATAGAGAAAGTAAATTCTGATGGACCATCTTTTAGTGGTCACATAACATTTGATCTTAAAAAATTGTGTAAAAGATCAATACATGATCCAAATTGTGTCGACTACAACTCATATAGAGCTACCTTCAAATCAATGTATATATGCCATCCATCAAATTCTTATTTTACACACTACAAACTTCATACATATATATATATATATATGCAATACTACAAGAATTTGAATATTTTACCCACACATATTATATGTGAGTATTTATTCACATGTAATGATAATATGTGTAGGTGATTAAATTAGACAAATTCATTATATTATCCACATTTAATACACCCACACTTATTGTGACGAAAAAAATTCTCTCCAATTTCAAAGATTGGTAGGATATTTTCCAATAAAATGTTAGCTGATGTGACATTTATTTTGGATTATATTACTCACACATATTAATAAATGTTACGCATATGTGGGTAATTATTTATAAATTTACCCACACATAATTATAAATGTTATATATGTGTAGGTACTCACACATTAGCTTATGTGGCGATCTTTTGGATTATATTGCCCACACATATTAATAAATGTTACTTATGTGTGGGTAATTATTTATAAACTTATCCATACATAATTACAAATGTTATATATGTGTGGATATCTACATATCTATGATTTTATACTTAAATTACAAAATTACGTTGTTTTAATTTTTATAATTTAAAATAATTATTTTTTATTTTATTTACTAATACAAATAATAAATCTAAAACTAAATCTCTACACTAAAATTATATCTTCCCTAAAACTAAATTCCTACCCAATTTCTAATTTCTAAAATATCTCTTTTGCTCATATGCTCATTTCTAAAATCTCTGAAATTTTAACAAATATACGGTACCATTAATCTCATAAAAAGTTCCTATAAGAATAGAGACAAAGTTGCAAAGCTTTGGACCTTTTCTCGTCCTTTGCAACATTTCTCATACCAGTTAATTTTCAGGTCTATCTCGATCTCTTTTAACGTTATTTATGATTTCATCTCATCCCATCTCTTATCTTATTTCTCTTATCTTTAGTTTTTTTTGTGTTTGGGGTTATATTTACAATTTTTTCTTATTGAATCTATTTTCGTTAATTCTAATCAGAAAAGAATTATTAAGATTTAACTAACACTATTATAAGTAATTCCTAATATAATTTTGTAAATGCACGAATATAATTATTAAGCTATTATAATTAAGCATTAATTATTTATTGATAATACAATATATTAAAAATTATGAACATATTAAAAATAATACAATATATCACATTCTTCGTGGAGCTAACTTGGATGCCTTGATAGGACATATTGAGACTTGGCATCTTCGACATTGGCATTCCGAACATGGTTGGTCATCTCCAGAGTTAGAGGCTAAATATGTAAGTATATTATTATTTTTCTAAGTTAAAGGAGTTAGAGTACATATAATATTGTCAAATTTAACTTAACGAGAACTACACTCTGGAATATTTGCCATGAGAGAAAGTCAGTCTTTTAGTCCAAATATAAGAAACTAATGTCACTAATGGAGCTATTTAAGGATGAAACTATCTAAGAACAATTAATGTAAAAAATATGAAGTTTTCACTGTTTAGTACATTAGAAAAGAAGTGTAGACTTCTAGACTTAATATATATTTTTCAAAATTCTCTGTCCATTAACAAATAAGGAACTTAGGTCTTTAGACTTAGTAACATGGAAAAAAATGTAGAAAGACATAATTAGTAAAGAAAGAAATTAATAGTTATAATTCCATATTATTTTGATTATAGTCACATGCTCCCTGTTATTCTCTTCAAACTTAAGATCTGATAAGTGTGTATCTAAATGATGCATACTTGCTTTCTAGAGCTGTTATTATACCAAAATGAAATTTAGATTGTGTTTTTTAAGTATCTGTCCTTAATTGACTATTTTTTTTTATTAATTACCAAAAAAGTTTGTAAAAAGCTACATTGATAATTGATAATTAATGTGTAAACTAAGGTTAGAATATTATAGTATTTTAGGTTGTATTAAATCTTTTAGTTTAAATGCAGTGTCAATGTCATATATAGCCTCTCTCTCTATTTGGTAATTAACCAAAAGTGTGTGAATTTTGCTACTTAATTTGTTGTGTTGTGGGCTTATATAGATGCTACCAAATACTGGTTATTCTCTCAAATGCTGCTTTACATTGGTGTAATTGAGATTATGGATATTATAATAAAATAATGTGAATTTGAAACGATTTATGAAAGAAAAGGAATGAAAAAAATGACAAATACAGTGGGCCTTTGTAATTGTCTCAGTTAAAGGAATGGGTTAGGAGTACAAGAAAATGTAACCTGTATATAACCATCACAATAAATAAGCGTAATTTGGAATTGGATGGAATATTTATTTATTAGGCCAAATGATTGTGTTTTTTTTTATTAATAACAGCATACAAAATAAAAGATTTTATATGCTGTTATTATTTGGACTTAAATCAAGATGTAGCTGAAGTTACTTTCATATACCAGATGGCATTAATCATAACTATATTTACATACACCAATTGCATGTATCATGACTATATTTTTAATTTAAAAAAATAACTACTTCACCTCATATTTGTCCCCAACTATTCAAGGAAAATTAAGGGTTTCAATATTAAAAAAATGTAGTTATAATGTACATGAAAAATGTGGACTAAAATTGGACTAAAATGTGGATATTTCATTATAACAGTTGATTAAGATTATGTTACATTTTTTTATAGGAACAAATGATGCAGTTGAGGTGAGATAATTCTCTAGATAAAATGACTGATAAAGATATCTTAGAGAAGTTTCTTGGATGACAATCTATCTGCTTGTTTGGTTGGGGGTTATCTCCTAGTACTTCCGAAACAACATGCACTTGTGAGGAGTCCAGTTATCCAACTTACAATCAATTGGTTGAAGATTTGAATCAGTACAATTTTTTTTTTCAATAGCTCTAAGGAGACGTAAACATGTTGCAACAAGTGTTGATTGATAAGAATATTATACCTCCTCTTTTTACTCCACGTGTACCATCGGATCATAGTTCAAGACGATCCCGTCTTAGCCCATCTCGCCTCGACCTATCTAGCTTCAGCCCTTCCTTTCATTATACTAAACAAGAGTTTGGCGACGAGATTTAATAATTTATTTTATACTTTTTTTTCATATATCATTAAACTTTTTAGGTAACTTTATGATTTTATGCTTATTTTGTGACTTAATGACTTTTGAGATGCATATATCTTTGAACTATATTGTAATAGATATTACAACAATTAAAAATTTAAATATAAAATTTTAGTTTTACCCACACATAATATGTTTTTTAGCCACGTATATGGAAATTTTCCTCTCATACAGAAATTATTTTTTATATTATTGCCCACACATAATATGTTTGTTATCCACATTATATTTTTTTACCCACACATATTTAAAAAAAATTATATTTTTATCCACACATAATATTTTTTTTACCCACACATAATCTTAACTTTACCTACACATAAACAAATACACGTATTATGCCACATCAGCATCTAATTAAAGCCACATCATCACCACGTCACAATTACAACTTCCTGACATAAAAAAACCTGCACATACAGAGATATTTACCTACACATATATGTGCAAGTAATATATTAATCTTTATCCACACATAAATATATATGCATAAAAGTTATTTTCTAACCCCTCTTTATCCACACATATTGACATTTGCATTATGTGTGAGAAAAAATTATAGTTGACATATAAGATAATTTTTATCCATATTTATGAGTATGGATAAATTCATCAAATTCTTGTAATGAGAGAACATACATAAAAAGGATTCTTAATTTGTTTTTAAACCAAGAAGATGTTTTAATTTGAGACGTGTTATAGTATTGTTCTACATGTACATAATCATTAAACACAAAAAATGAGAAAAAAATAATAATAAAAGAAGATTACAAACTATATATGAAGAGAATCCTACAATGAAATTCTGATTACAATAAGGAGGAAACGTCCTCCATCCAAACCATCTAATTAAAGTAATTAAAATCTAAAATGTGATTACTTCAAAAAAAAAAAAATCAAAAAGTGCATGATTTACATGTTCTCATGCAAAGACAAAAATACTCCTGCTGTAAGAATTTTGGACCATCCTAACGTGTATAAAATCCAAGACATCAAACAAGAAATCATTATAATAGAAGATATTAAAATATAAAGTCGATGATATATATAGAAGACTTGGCAGAAATATTTCTCGTCTAAACATTTTACATGCCACAACCACGTCCAAAGTTCATGCCATGCATGCCTTATCCTAGCTATATATGAAACATATATATATATATATAATAATTTCCATATTATAACACCGGCCCCTTAATTGTTGTGTTATAATAAATTAACACCCTTAAATCTTAACCATTGGATTAATGCAAGATCAGTTATAAATAGAAGGATTTAAAGGGGTGTTCATATATATGAAAACTACTATATATATATAATAATAATAATTTTCATATCAGTACCGGTCCCCTTATTGTATTATAATATATAAGCACTATCTAATAACAATTATTGGATCAATCCAAGGGTTGCGAATAAAAGAGCCTGCATCAAATGGTTGGAAATTTTATTAATAACCGTTAAATTGATCCAATAGTTGGTTATAATTATAATAAAGTACAAGGTGTTAAGGTCTTACCTGATGATGAGCATCAGATGATGGAAAGTTAGGTTCAGGAACATGATTAATTGTACAATATAATGGAGCAGCTGTAGATTATATAAGTTTGGTGATATATATAGAACTGGCGAGGAAAGACAGAGTTATTTTGCTAGCTGGATAAGTTTGTTTAGTGAAGGCTGTAGAGAGAGAGAGAGAGCAGTGGTCTGGAAATAAATAGAAAATCCATTTTCATGTACTCAAAAAATAATACAATAACAGTTCAAATCTCAACTCTTTTCTTCACTTTTATTTTTCTCTCTTTTTCTGTTTTAATTAGTTTCCAAACAACATTTACAAAATTAAGGTGCTTATAAAAAAAACATTATATATATACAGAGATTATCATCTTAATAATAATGTCTTAATTATATAATACTATTAGTATATTCTTTGTGAGTCGACATTCATTGAACATATATGAATTAATATTGACTGAACTAAAGTATTTCAATCTAATGGTTGATATATAGTTAATGCATTAATTAATAAAATTATATTAGGATGGTATCTGAGATATTCCATTTTACGAGTTCCATCGCTTGATCTCATGATTTTTAATATAAGAGGTAAATCTAATTAATTCCATCTAGAGTAGTTGCACAATGCATGAATTCGAATTTCAAAATCTAAGCCACCCATCAGTCTCTGCTAGGCAATTTGTATATTAGAATGGTACTGATCGATGTATTGATAGATGTTCATATTTAACATGAATGTACACATGGTCCAGCCGCGGGTACAGTATAAATTAAAGAAAATATTTTTATCTCAAAGTCTTTTCTTTAATGCCGCCTCGAAGTTCATATTTAACATGAATGGATGCGCCTAGTTGAGGTGGGGGGTACCTGTCCCATCATTTGTGATTCCATTCCAGGTGGGGTAATGCCCTACAATTATTGAATTGAAAATTTGTTTCAAGTTTTATTAACTTTACAAACTTAATTTTCCTGAACAATACCTACCTGTCCCTATTTCTGTTGCATGAAATGAATCCTAATTCACACACTTCTCTTGTTTGAAATTCTAGTACCAGCATGCTTATTTTTAATTTTATTTTCATTATATAAATATAAAATTATAATATGTTTTATTATACCTACACTAATTAAACTATCTAATTCAAAAATTCTAAATTAATTTTATTACATCATAATTGTTAATATATGACTATATAAAATTTGAAATTTTGTCTCCTTGTTTATCTTTTCATCAACAGTTTGATATCTTAAATTAAATCAATAAAGTGATTGTAATGGCCTGCCTCCCGGAGCCCCCGTTAGCATGATGATCCGTGAGAAGGTCATTACTTAAATGATATCAAACAATAACGCAACTATAATTCAAATACCACCATTATTTAAACCATACATTTTTAATCACGTAGCATCTCATAGTTGTTCTTACATAAACATCCATACCGTGAGCCTATCTGGCTTACATAACATACATCTAATTCAAAATTATAAACATTACACAAAAACACTCAGCATTTAATTTTGGGAGAGCTTTGCACTTGCTATTATGACTCGATGATCTGGATCTAACTCCGACGAGCGAACCTGATACATCTGACCATTCTCTTACCTGGAATGATAGAAATCAAACGTGAGTCACAAGACTCAGCAAGCTCATGAAAGGAAGACTATAGGTTTAAGATTAAACTCTTCCCATGACACCCCATGCAATTCATGCCAATGCAACCACGCCATGTCATGAGCCATATGTACCTTACTTCTAAATGCATAACATAAAATCAACTACACATAAAGGGTTCTTGGGGCCTACATAAGCCACACATTGGCACCCAAGTCCCACATACAAACCTGTTGCAACCTAACATAAGCTACCATTTCATCATTCACTAGGACCCGCCTTTTCCCGATCATGGTCAGCTTTTGTTGACATTTAACGTTTAGCTTTTCCTGATAGTCGTTACATGCTCTTCTTGATACACATCATACTGTCATATGTTCTTTTTGTCATCCATCACATCATCATATTCTTCCTCGATCTTGGTCTTTCCTCGGGCTATCCCCGAGCTAATATCTAAGTCGAGCCGAAGCTCCCTCGGGCTTTCCCCGAGCTAATTTCTAAACCGAGCCGAAGCTCCCTCGGGCCTTCCCCGAGCTAATTTCTAAGGTCTTTTCTCGAGCTTGCATCCTCACAATGCAATGCAACAAATAGGAAATCCAATGGCTTTTGTAGCATAAACGTGATGGCAAAACCCCTATAAACCAAGCATCAGGCCATGCTACGCCCACATAGGAATACACACATACGGCATGTTCTAAATGCACATGATCGCCTAGGATACCCAAATTGGCTATTAGACCAACCGAGTCATGTAAATGCTCACGCATCCCGTCACACACAAAGCATGTTCCCACGTGAATGCAACCCAGTCCCTATGCACACACATCATGATATGCACAAGCCAAGGCAGGAATCTAGCAGTATCAGCTCTTCGGGCCCGTCTAGCGCTTATCGTAACAGCTGATGACTGACGTCCATACATCCAGCCATCAACTGTCACGACCTACGATCGACCTTCAATGGCTTGGTACCCCATATCCTTAGACACACTTACTAACACTATTAACTTTATATCTTCTAAACTTAACATTACACAACATTTCTCCATAACTGTAACATCCCGTTCGAGCGATAGGAAGATTCGGAACAACTTATCCTAATGGGCCTACACGAACTTCCCAGGGGGGTCACCCATCCCTGAATTAACCCAGGTCAAGCACGCTTAACTTGGGAGTTCTTTGCCAACATTCAGCCCAAAAGATATCCAGCTGGTGTTGTTTCCTTTCTTACACTATCCTCGATATAGACTAACTTCTCTGGGCTCTCAGGGTATTACATTCACCCCCCCTTAAGCACATGACGTCCCCGTCATGCGACCTTACAACTGGTTCCAGATCTCTCCCCCCTTGCATGGCCGATGTGGGATTCGCCTAAGGTGCCTACATGCAACCCCCATAGGGGCCTCACGCCCCCCTCGGGACTTAGCCTCCTCGCTGAGGTTTGCCCCACCACCTCGCTCAGAGGCTCGGGGGTTGGCTCTGATACCACCTGTAACATCCCGTTCGAGCGATAGGAAGATCCGGAACAACTTATCCTAATGGGCCTACACGAACTTCCCAAGGGGGTCACCCATCCCTGGATTACCCCAGGTCAAGCACGCTTAACTTGGGAGTTCTTTGCCAACATTCAGCCCAAAAGGTATCCAGCTGGTGTTGTTTCCTTTCTTACACTATCCTCGATATATACTAACTTCTCTGGGCTCTCGGGGTATTACATTCTCCCCCCCTTAAGCACATGACGTCCCCGTCATGCGACCTTAAGCACATAATATCTCTTAGGTAGTTCTCTTATTCTAACTATGCTATTAAACTTCAAATTAATTTGCATTTCAATATCAAAAATGTAAAATTAATAATTCGAATCTTAGCTAAAAAGACGATTTCGCCCCAGTGTCCTTACCGGGCAGTCATTTCACTCCGAACCCACCGAAGGGTTGCTTATTACGCAAAACCGGAGCCCCCTTAGGGTTCCGTTGATTTTTTGAGAGCCTCCTACAACGATTCGGTTTTACAACCTAAATGGCAGCTGTGTTTTAGCTGTACCGAAAATCGTTCTGAATTCGATTTCTTTTGATACCATAATTCCTATCTCGATACACTCGTCGAGACCATATAATTTTCCTTAGACAATTTCACTCTGAGGCATTCCCTACAGTTGATTCGGTATCTGAAATTGCTATAAAATCCATTTTTCGATATTCTAAACTTATTAAAATTACATGACAGCCTTATCTATACGTGGGGTATTACAATAACTATTCATGTACATAACCACATAACATCATATTATCATTCTCATTCGCAGAAAACCATCTTAACAAACATAATAGACTTTTAACATATTTTCATAATACCATATCACTTTCTAAGAATCTAGCCCCAGTAAGTTCGGCATCATTCCTAAGGAAAGCAGAGCGATACAAAGCTCTGTAACAGTCAAAATGAAAGATACAAAGATATCTTTGCTTAACTCATTCCATCAACAATAACCTCATTAATAAAATATAAATTATATGGTGGTTGTCATGCAGAGTATTATTATTAATGCGTGGAACTGAGTCAAGGTGATGGGGGTTTAAAATACTAGAAACCACGGAGACTTTTACGAAAATTAAAGAATACGATGAGAGGGTTATGAGCTTGCCTGCAAATAGCCGATTCTAAATTCTCTTGCACTCTCGCTACGAAGTAATACAGTTAAAATAAATAATGAGTTCTCGAGCCCCAATTAATTAATTTTGACCATATAAAATTAATATCTTTATATGTATAATATTTTAATAATTTATTTAACTTACCCCACTACTTAAAACATGAATCAACAAGATTTTTCCCCACTTTTCCTTCAATTTTCTTCCTCGCACGCTACTTGCCGTTCCTCCCTCTTCTCTTTCTTATTTTCTCTCTGTTTTTCCTTTTCACAATGCTTGGCTCGTGCCCAAATCTGTCCTTTGCCGAGTTTGGCTCTATTTATACCCCAATTTTGCCTTAACAGCTAAGCTCCATGCTTCCTTAGCCTATCATTTGAGCCTATAAAGTCAAACAGCAAAATCCTAATCCCTTGATTGAAATGGGAGAGACTTGTGCGTAAAGTTTGATCCAGAATGGAGGGTAATTTCAAATCCGCAACCCAGCGCCCCATGCCCACTGCTGACCATTTATCATTTATATATTATAATGTTACTATATTAATTAAAACTATTTTATCTTTTATATAACATATACATTCACTGCCATAACTTATATATATATATATAAATTGATTTAATTTAATTCAATTTGATTTAATTTATCATTATTATTATTATTATTATTATTATTATTATTATAGTTGTTATTATCTTTAGTATTATTTATCTTCCTTAAATTTTCAAATACTCAACATTGATTTCAAATACCACAACTGATTAATTGATATTGTCTCTAAGATTTTGGGATGCTACAGTGATAGTTTTATATTTTTTGAAAAATATTAAATAACATATATTTGGTACCATGTAAAACTTTATTGTGATTATATATATAATTTTTTTTATAAAAACCTTTTTAATGTGTACATCCTAAACTAAATAAATAAAACAACAAAAAAGATTTTCTTGTCTTTAATTAATGCATGTTCTTGTCAAAGACGTGAGTACTTAATCTTTACCTTAGAATTTACTTTAGGGATTACTCTTCATAGCCCACGTCTCTTCAAATTCTTCAATAATTTTAAAATACCTATTTTAACCCCCACATAACACAACCCACTCTCTTCTCTAATCACCCTGGCTATTGCCTCATGTCTCTCTTTCTCTCCAGCACCATATACACACATACACACACAAATATATATATATAGACGACATTGTTGGGTCGGCCACACATACAGTCTTTCTTTCTTTCTCTCTCTATTCCCCGAATACACACACATAGATATATATATACACACATATGGCCGCGGCCATGGAACTAGTTTTTCTTGACTGCTGGATGTAGAGTTCCCCAGTAGTCAGGGAACGCTGGGAAGATGGTTTTATTTTTTTTATTTTAATTAAATTTGTTTTATTATAATAAAATAAATTAAAAAAATAATACAAATAAATAAATTTTAAATATATGTATTTTAAGTAATTATAAATTAACTAATTTTAAATTTTAAATCATCTAAATTAAGTGTTAAATTTTTTATACTTAAAAAAATTTAAAATTAATTAATTTATCTTATTGAATTAGGTAAAGATACATATATTTAAAAAGAATTTATTTTAAATGATGATAGGATTAATTTATCTTATTGAATTAGGTAAAGATACATATATTTAAAAAGAATTTATTTTAAATGATGATAGAATTTTTAGATATGTATATCTTTAAGTAATTCAATAACATAAATTAATTAATTTTAAAATTTTTTAAGTATTAAAAATTTAACACGATGATTTAAAATTTAAAATTAGTTAAATTATAATTACTTAAAATGCAGATATTTAAAATTTATTTATTTATATTATTTTTTAATTTTTTATTTTATTTATTATAATAAAAAAATTAATTAAAATAAAAAATAAAAAAACGTCTTCCCCGACTATTGGCAGTTAGGGAAACCTAGGTTCCCTGACTGCTGCAGTCGGGGAACTCATCGTTCCCCAGCTCGAGCCAGTCGAGGAACCCTGGGTTTCCCGACTACTGCCATGGCTGCGGCCATGCTTTTCATGTGTATGTGTGTATATGCCTTCGCATATAGAGAAAGAGAGAGAGAGTGTGTGGGGGGGGGGGGTCAACCATGACAGTTGCATGTGTGTGAGTGTGTATATATATATGTATGTATGTGTTTGTGCGTGTGCGGGAGAGAAAGAGAGAGGCAGGGCGGAGGCTGGCAGTTGGGGGTGGTCGGAGGAGAAAATGGGTTGTGGATTGTGGGAGGGGTAAAATAGGAATTTTAAAATTCTTGTGAAATTTGGCAGGGTATGGGATGTGAAGAGCAAAAAAACGAGTTGTAAATAGAATTTTCCTTTACTTTATTATAATTTTGTTTTTTTATAATAAATATTTTTATGGGTATTATTTTGGCTTCATAAGTTTTATTTGTTTTGAAAATAGGGCAATTATCATTTTGGTCCCTATATTTTGAAAATAGTCAATTTTTTAACTATATTCCTTTGAGAGTCATGCTACTTGTGTAATACTCCGAGAGGTCAGAGAAGTTAGTATATATCGAGAATAGTGTAAGAAATAAAACAATACCAGCTGGATATATTTTGCGCTGAATGTAGGCAAGGAACTCTAGGGTTACGTGTGCTTGAGCTGGGGTAGCTCAAGAATGGGTGACGCCCTGGGAAGTTCGTGTAGGTCTATCAATGTAAGTTATTCTGATCCTTCCTATCATTTTATACGGGGCGTTACAGGTGGTATCAGAGCTGACTCTTGGTGAAGGCGATCCGATGAGGGAGGGGAGTGGTGCCGAAGCTCGAGGGCCTGCACAAGGAATGGTTCCTAACAGGCTTCTAAGATGATAACCTCCAAAGGGAAGAAAATCTGGGATCAATTGTAAGGTCGCATGACGAGAACGTCATATACTCAAGGGGGGAGAATGTAATACCCCAAGAGTTCAGAGAAATTAGTATATATCGATGATAGTGTAAGAAAAGAAACAATACCAGCTGGATACTTTTTGGGCTGAATGTAGGTAAGGGACTCCGGGGTTAACCGTGCTTGAGCTGGAGAAGTTCAAGGATGGGTGACCCCCTAGGAAGTTCGTGTAGGCCATCAGGGTAAGTTGTTTCGATCCTTCTTATCCCTCGATGCGGGATGTTACAACTTGTACATCATTTTTGTATATCTTGAGCTACATAAAAGGGTATTATGACCAAAATATCTCTCACCTCTATACACCTCACGCACCTCTATGCATCTTATGAGGGACTTTTTTATCATTGGTACACCTTTGTGTAGCTCAAGGTGTACACAAAGGTATATCAATATCATTTTTTTTATTAAAAATAAAAATAATCTAAAATTTTAAAAAAAAACAAATTAAAATAGTCCCCTCTCTTCTGTCAACTGATGTTCAAATCTAACAGAGAATGCGAAAACATATTTTATCCCTTGATCTCAGTTTCACCAGTGTTTTATCCTTATCCATAGGTAAATATTACAATTTTTTTTTTACCTTTATGTTATTTTTGAAATTATTTAATTATTTTTTCTTTTTTAAATTATTTAATTTAATGTCTTTTTTTCTACAACTGGTAGTGGGGGTTGTACATATTGGCGAAGTTGAAATTTGCCATATTATTTATTTATTTCTTCTAATATTATTTGCCATATATTTTCCCATTCTATTTATTTATTTATTCTTTTAAAATTACTTATTTATTTATTAATTATAGTCCCTTAACAGTTTATCATATAATCAAGAAAAGTGATATATATGAACATATATATTCCTCCCAATATTTCTGTAGGTACCATGATCACCATTGAATGTTAGATCATTTTTCTAGTGATACAATTAAGCTCATGTGATTTAGTCTCTTATTACTAATTGATATGCTCGTAAATTTTAAAAATCTCAATAAAGTTGAAAATATGAGCAAGGGTTAAAAATAAATAAAAAAAATAATCAAAAAATCAAGAAAAATTAAAGAAAATAAAATAAAAATAGCAAAAAAAATAGCAAAGAAATTAGTTGGAGGCCAACTAGTTCTCCTTTAGCAAGGGGAACCAACTAACACCCCCCCTAAGGGCAACGGGGCGTGCGTGGCCAAGGCTTGGGGAATTGGTTTGAACCAACTCCCCCCTCCCTCTTCAAGGAGACTCAGTCCAAGTCCCCCTTCTTTTTTGGGGCATTCGATTGAATCGAATGCCTTATTCTTTAATTAGGAGACTCGGCCATGTCGAATCCTCGTCTATTTCTCTCATTTTCTCTTTTCCCTCTCAATCTCTCTAAGAAAATCAATTGCCGCTAATGGGCAATCGGTTCTCCAAGAAAACAAACTCCCCAAGGCCTTTAGATGGCTGCCGCATGTTCCCGGGAAGCCCAAGTTTGCTGCCACGTGTCCTTCCCCTTCCTCTTTTATAAATATCGAGCTTGCCTCGTCATTTATAGATTGGACCTTGGGAAGAAAACTCTATTGTCTCTCAAAACCAATCAGCTCAAAATGAGGCAGTCAGTTATCTCAAGACCACTCATCACTTTGGGGGGCAGCCGATTATTTCTATTCAGTAGGTTATTTCTGGCAAATCGATTATTACTATTCACCATTCACTATTTCAATAGTGCCAATTATTACTATTTCTACTATGTTGGTTATCACTATTTCTACAGCATCGATTATTGCTACGGTATTATTCACCAATAAGTCATTATTCATCGAACACTATTCAACAACAAACATCATACATCAGCATGAGCATCCATGCACACATCGACAATGCCATGCTGTAATACCCAAGAGTCCAGAGAAATGCAGTATATCACTACAAAAAATCAACGTTTTAGCGACGAAAAATTCCGTCGCTAAAACATCAAAATCCGTCGTTAAATTTTTTAGCTACGGATTTAGTGACGGCTACCTTTCCATCGCTAAAAAGGGCGTCGCTGAAATTTAGCGACGGAGTTAGCGACAGGCATTTTTTAGTGATGGAATTAACGACGGGGTTGACCCGTCACTAAATTTGAATTATTTTATTTATTTTTTAGCCATAGGGTTGAGCCCCGTCGCTAAATTTTAATTTTTTTTATTTAATTTTTTTTTTTTTAGCGACGGGGTTTAGCCCGTCGCTAAATTTTGATTTTTTTTATTTAATTTTTTTTATTTTTTAGCCACAGGTTTGAGCTCGTCGCTAAATTTTAATTTTTTTATTTAATTTTTCTTTTATTTTTTAGCAACGGGACTGACCTTGTCGCTAATTTTTTTTTTAGCGACATGGTTGACCCTATCGCTAATTCCGTCGCTAAATTCAACCCCAAAATTCAAAATTCAACGCACACGCCAGGCCCCGGCCACCCCTCATGTGCGTCACATGGCTGCCCCTCTGCTCACCACGTGACAACGCTAGGATATTACTCCCCCAGCTATTATTCTCAAGCTTTCTACTGGATTCGAACCACCAACCTCTCATGACCAAGTTTCGCGTGCACGCTAGTCGATCTAGAAGCCTTCTTGTTTATTGATATACATAAAATATATTTATAGTATTCTCTTTTAAATATTTCAGAATTATATTTATACACCAAAATTTCTCAAACTTATTTAATAATAAATGAATATTAATTTTAATTTTATTTCATTATTAATTCAAATAAAAATTTATTAATTATTATATTAATAGTGAAAAATTATATTTTTATTTTGATTTTAATTCGTAATATATTTAAAAATTATTAGTTTAATTTTTACTAATATTGATGTTAGTAAAAATTATTATAATATGTTTAAATGTAAAATTTTTAATTTTTTTTAATTTTTAGCGATGGGGTGACCTCGTCGTTATATTTTAATTTTTTTTATTTATTTTTATTTTTTAGAGACATGAGCACCTGTCGCTAAATTTTAATTTTTTTATTTAATTTTATTTAATTCTTTTTATTTTTTAGCGACGGGATTGGCCCCGTCACTAAATTTTAATTTTTTTTATTTGTTAGCGACGGGTTGATCCTGTCACTAAATTTGAATTACTTATTTATTTTTTTAATTTTTTATCGACGGGGTTTTACCTATCGCTAAATTTTTATTCTTTATTTAATTTTCTTTATTTTTTAGCGACATGTTGGCCCCGTCGCTAAATTTTAATTTTTTTTATTTAATTTCTTTTTATTTTTTAGTGACGGCGTTGAGCCCGTCCCTAAAATTTAATTTATTTATTTATTTTTTTAAATTTTTTAGCGACGGGGTTTTTCCCGTCACTAAATTTAATTTTTTTATTTTTATTTTTTAGTGACGAGATTGAGCCCGTCGCTAAAATTTAATTAATTAATTTATTTTTTTTAATTTTTTAGCGACGGGGTTTTGCCCTTCACTAATTTTTAATTTTTTGTATTTAATTTTCTTATTTTTTAGAGATGGGATTGGCCCGTCGCTAAATTTTAATTTTTTTATTTTTTTATTTTTATTTTTTAGCGACGGAGTTATGCTTGTCGCTAAATTTTAATTTTTTAATTAATTTTTTTATTTTTTAGCGACGTGGTTTAGCGCATCACTAAATTTTAATTTTATTTATTTATTTATTTTAGCGATGGGTTTGAGCCCGTCCCTAAATTTTAATTTTTTTATTTAATTTTTTTTATTTTTTAGTTACGGGGTTTAGCCCGTCACTAAATTTTATTTTTTGTTTAATATTTTATATTTTTAGCAACAGGATTTCTGTCACTAAATTTAGTGACGGGGTTTTCGTCGCTAAATTTAAAAAATATTTAAAAAATTAGCAACACAGTAATTTTGTCACTAAATTCAGTCAATAAAATACATTTTTCTTGTAGTGTATATCGAGAATAAGTAAGAAAATAAATAACACTAGTTGAATATCTTTTGGGTTGAATGTAGACAAAGATGGGTGACCCACTTGGAAGTTCGCGTAGGCCCATCAGGGTAAGTTATTCTGGTCCTTCCTATCGCTCGATGCGGGATGTTATAAGTGGTATCAAATCCTACCCTTGGTGAAGGCGGTCCGATGAGGGTAGGGAGTGGCACCGGGACTCAAGGACCTGTACAAGGAGCAGCTTCTAGAATGGCAGCCCCCAAAGAGGAGAAGATCTGGAACTAATTGTAAGGTCGTATGACAAGAACGTCATATGCTCAAAAAGGGAGAATGTAATACCCCAAGAGTCCAGAGAAGGTTAGTATATATTGAGAACAAGTAAATAAGGAAATAATATCAGCTGGATACCTTTTGGGCTAAATGTAGGCAAAGAACTCTTGGGTTAAGCGTGAAGCTCAAGGATGGGTGACCCCCTGAAAAGTTCGCATAGGCCCATCAGGGTAAGTTGTTTCGATCCTTCCTATCGCTTGATACGGGATGTTACACATGCATACCATCTCCAACATCCATGGTATATATTTATCAAAACATAATCTGACTTGGCCATCGGAAAGCCCACATAAGGAAGTCCCCCACATGGCCTCCTAATTGTTTATGTGCTCGCAGGCCAAGTCTCGGATCGCTCGCCCCTGGTGCTCGCAGGCCCAATCTATTAGAGATCTTACTTGGCGGCCCCTACGTTGCACATTGTTCAAGAACTATCCCAAGCACTTCGCACACATAAAACCCTTGAAGACCATTTCGGGCCCAAGCCTAACCCCATTGGATTCCTACTTCACTCTAGCCCGATCCACGTTCGTTGAGGCCTTGCTGGCGTCACCTTGAACCCTTGCCATTGTTAGCCGATTCTACTCTAGCCTCGAGACTATTCAATTATTCTTCGGTCAAACGATGATCAACAAAACAACAAAGAGTTCAACGCACGAAGACAAGCATTGAGACAGTTTATAAATTGTTTTGATAATACTTCCATAAAAAATAAGGAGACATTTCGTGAATTTATTTTAAAAATAATTTCTTTCTAATAAAAATTTCATGTTTGAGTTAAGTTTTAAGAAACATTTTTATATGCTCAATTTACACTATTATTGTCAAGATATAATAATGAATTTTTTTTTTATGCTAGAGAATGTCTCAATCAAAATTCAAGAAAATGTCTTTTGACATCTTCGATAAGCTTGCAAAGAGAAAAATAAGTTTAGGGTGCAAATGATATCATCTACAAACCTTTTGATGCATAAGTCAATCTTGTGTTCAAAGTGAAATTATAATTTCACTAAGATTGTGAATATATCTTAACTTTACGAAAAGTTCACCTATTTATAGAGAAAGAGACGAACAAAGTAGCCCTTAGACTCCTTTCAATATAATACAATACTTTGATATTATTTTATTTATGTGATTTTTAAAATTTAAAATAATAAAAACTTTAGCAATATTATGGTTTTTAAACCTTTTATTTATTTTTTAAATGTAGTGTTTGTTTACATTTTTTACACATTTAATAAATATTACCAATAGTTAATTATTATACATTTTATATATTTTTTTATTTTTTATTTTATGCACATGAAATATATTAATTGATATATTTTGGAATTTAAATAAATATATTTATTTTATATATTTATAAATAAAAATTTAAATATTTATAAATTAACATTTTCAATTCATCTTAACTTAATATATTTATTTAAATAAAAAAATTAGATTTTATAAATTATTTTTTTTATATTCATCTCATGTTTAAATGTATATTTAATTTTTTAAATATTCATATCAAGTTTAAATATTTATAAATTAATTGACTAAAAATCAAAATATAAAATTCAAAATTCAAATTAGTGACAGACTTCTCATCCGCCGCCAAAATAAATTAAAAATATTTTTCTAATGATCAAAATATATTTATAAAAGCAAAAAAAATAAAATTAAAATTAAAATTAACGATAGATTGAATATCTCGTCCCTAAAATTAATTTTTTATTTTTTTTATCATTTAAACAAATATTAAAATTATTTTTTATTTTTTATTTTAGCAACGAAAATAATAATTCATCGCTAAAATTAGAGACAAAAAATTCATTCCGTTGTTAGATAAAAATTTAATTTTAAATTTTTTATTATTAAAAGTTAGTGACGGAAATACCTGTCCGTCGCTAATTTTAGAGACGGATTATTATTTTCGTTGTTAAAAAATTAAAAACTTGTTTGTTTTTAATTTTTTTATTATGTTAGCGACATAATATTGTTCTGTTGCCAATTCGTTCCTAATTTTATGAAATTTTTTTTTCGTAATCTATCACAATTCCGTCTCAAAATAACAAAGAAAAAATCAGTCGTTAAATTCCGAATTTCTTGTAGTGTTACTCTATTGTTTTTTGTGACTCTACTTGTCTTTGTTGTAACGTCCCGTTAACGGTAATTTAAATTAATTTTGGGATAATTTGATTTAAAAGAAATATTAAAATAATTGGTTGTGATTAAATAAAATTAAATTTTGTGATTTTAAGGAAATAAGGAATTAAAATAATTAATTTTGTATTTTAGGAATTTTTGGAATTACAAAATAATTAAAATAAATCAAGTTGTGAGATTTTTGAAAGTTTCGGGCATTTCTGTAATTATTATAGGGGGTGATTGTGTAATTAATGAAAGTTGGGAGTGGCTAGAGTGAATCGCGGAAGAGGCCAAAAGTCTCTTTAAATATAACCTAATGCGCTTATAGGTTAAAGAGGCATGCGGGCGCGAGCGGGCGTACACGCGAGGCAGGCGTAGGCGAGGTTGAGGGATCGAAACTCGAGGGTTGCGCGCGAGGGAGGAATTTTTGGCTGAATTAATTTAGCCGCTGGACGTCGAAACGACGTCGTTTCAGTGAGGCGATGGCCTCCCCCAACGGCTGGCCATGCGCTGCCACGTGGCGCCCCTCCCTTGCTCATTTTGCAGCCGCATTTAAGCCCAATTTTGGGCGAAATTTGGGCAGCTTGAGTAGTAAAAAATTTTTATAGAACAACAGCGTGCGCGAGGAAATTTTGAGAGATTTTGGGCTTCAAAAAAATTGGATTAAATCCCGTTTAATCCCTGATTTAATTATCCAGGTATGTGCCTAAGCTAATAATTAATATTTGGTGCAGTCGAAATTTTGTTTAGGATTTAATTTTATTAATTTTGGTGAATAATTGGATTATTGCAGTTTGTATAGCTTTGACCGCGTTTGGTCAAATCGAGCCTAAGGCTATCTTCGGAAATGCAAGTTCTTTATACCCTCATTGTCGATTCGTTCGATGTCAATTTGTTTGACCTCCCTTCATTGGTTTTGACTATTAATAAATTATGAAATTTAAAACGGTTTGTTTTAAAATTTAATTTATTAAATTGGTCTCGAGGGTTTTATTCGTTGGTTGCCTACGGGGGTTTGTGCCACCCCCAAGCCTGTGGGAATGATGTTGTACTCACTCGGGGCTAGGTTCTTAGTTATTCGGGTATTATTATGGATTTTTGGTTATTTATAGGATAGAGCGGTTGTGCAGTGGGGGCAAGGATCAACGGCTCGTTGACTGTGTGACTCTCGTACAGTCTATCTTAGACTGTTAGATGGTCTCTCCTAGTCATGGACCGCTGACCGGTGTCAGGTACTACTGACTGGCTCTGCTGTTATGTGATTATAGCATGCCTGTTTATGTTTTATTCTTGTTGCATGGTTTGATATGCACATGGGTACGGGCTGTATATTGGGATTATCATGATTTGGTTATGCTTGATCACGGACATCCTAGTTTGGTCAGGTTGCATCCAGTATGGGCATATGCATCGCGTGTGGTTTACTATATGGGCAGAGCATGGCCTGATGCCTGGATGTATGGGTGCCCACCTTGTATCACGTTAATGCTCATTACGCCTTGCATTTTATATGCGTTGCATGGGTACTGGTAGTTATTAGTTCTCGAACGGGAGTACCGTTCCGAGGGAGCCTATGGCTCGGCTGTCGGGAGTACCGGCAGGGATACGGGTGACGGGAGTACCACCCCGGGACAGTGCGCACAAGTTTGTTGGGGATCTATGTTGCCTTTCAGGGCAGTGACAGGTTGGTTTGGGACTTGGGTGCCAGGTGTTTTTATGTGGGCCCCAAGAACCGTTATGTGTTTTATTATGGTGCATTGTTACGTTGTAGTGTTACATGGCTTGTGTGTACATGTGGGTTTATATTTGGGGTGATCTCCTCTTCTGTTTCGTTACAGTCTTCCTTTTCATATAAACTTGCTAAGTCTTGCGCCTCACTTTGCTTTCCATCATTCCAGGTAAAGGTAAAGCAAAAGTCGAGGGCGAGGACCACACCACCTAGCAGCCAGCCGTGTTGGTAGGGTGTACAGTTAGCTGCCCCCGTTTTCTCTGATGTTTTGTTAGGAGTTCTGACTCTCATTTTTTACTGTGCTCGGTTGTTCCTTGTATCTTTTATTTGTTGGCACAGGTGTCTGTATATTTTTATATACTCATTGACTGTTGTTCCAACATGGTGCTTGTGGGCGTGCATGTATATTGTTTTGTTTCCGCTGTTGTGTTTTTCGTATGTATGCATGCTAGGATATTTTTGTCTTGTGTCTATTTCTCTTTCCTCTATGTAAGTGCTTCCGTTCGGATAGACCGAACAGTTGGGATATCCGGGCGAGGGTGCTTACATTTATAATCAAATTTTTATTTAATCAAATCATACATTGCACACGACGTAAGCAACGGCATATAAATTTATAATATCTTCTTTGAAAAAAAAAAAGAATAGAAAAGGAAAGAGGAGGTTAACTACAACTATTCTCTTAGATCAATTGAATTATATGTAGACAAATTCTAACAATTTTTGTAAGAGTTACTTGAGCTACTGGTTTAATTATTGACTTGCTCAATTACTTAGCATCTTTATCTTAATATTGAACCATCTGCATGCAAATTTACATATAGATAACATATAAAATATCATCAATTAGAAATTTATTGTATATGTTGGACTAGACACCTCATATAATTATTTTCTCTTATATGTAAAATGATAGGGGGAAATTAAATCATATCTATAAATAAAATCATATAATTTTCACATGTCCCAGATGTATAACTAGCTAGCTTAAAAAAATAATGACAGCCAAACTAAATGATTTTATCGTAATGATCTAATGTATGTTGATTAATGCAAAAAAAGATAAAATTTCTAACGAATGAGTAAAAGTACGATGAGTAGAATTGTAGAATTTTTACTTAAATAAATAAATAAGCTCTCATTAGTAGAGAAAAGTCATTATTATAATTTTAAATGTATTCTGATCATTGAGACTTGTTTATCTAAATCTAGAATTTTGAAATATCTAATCTTGGATTCAATTACAAAAGATATATATATATATATATTGTAATATCCCAAGAACCCAAAAAATGGTAATATATATCGAGGATAAGTAAGAAAGGAAACAACAGCAGTTGGATATCTTTTGGGCTGAATGTAGACGAGGAATTCCCGAGTTAAACGTGCTTAAGCTGGGGAAGTTCAAGGATGAATGATCCCCTGAGAAGTTCATGTAGACTCATCAGGGTAAATTATTTCAGTCATTTCTATCGCTCGATGTGAGATGTTATAAGTGGTATCAGAGCCAACCTCCGAGTCTCTGAGCGCGGTGGTGGGGCAAATCTCAGTGAGAATGCTGAATCCCTAAGAGGGTACATGTAAGCACTTTAGGCGAATTCCACATCGATCATGCAAAGAGGGGAGATTTGGGACCGGATGTAAAGTAGCATGACGAGGACGTCATGTGCTCAAGGGGGGAGAATATAATACCCCAAGATCCCAGAGAATGGTAGTATATATCGAGGATAAGTAAAGAAAGAAACAACACTAGTTGGATACCTTTTGGGTTAAATGTAGGCGATGAACTTTTAGGTTAAGCGTGCTTAATATAGAAAAGTAAAATGATGGGTAACCTCCTGAAAAGTTTATGTAGACCCATCAAGATAAGTTATTCTGATATTTCATATCACTCGATACGAGATGTTACATATATATATAATATGAAAAATCTAGTAAACATTTATTAAATTGTTGACCAACTTTATCCCTTCCTTCCTCCAAAATTTCTTCCTCGTTTGCTGGACCAATTTTTTTCATTAGAAAAAGGAAAAATAAGTGTAAAATATGAGGACAAATAATTGAACTATAAATTGTTGACAAGAGTGTTAAACCATCTCAAGTTCAGTCTAGCTCAAACTAAATCTCGTAAATTCATTCTGCAGCTCAAGAAACTCTAGCTATCTGATTATTTTGTCCTACATAAATTAATGTACATTGGACCACCCTATAATTATTTTGTATTTAGTTTATATATACAGAACTATTATATGCGTTTTATGTATTGATGTACTATTTAACTATTTTACATACAATTTACCAATACATGTTTTACACATTAATGTAATAAATTCAAATTTTGAACAGTATATCAGTAGGATAATCATAGGCAACATTGGAAGAATAATTAATAATCCATTTCGTTGACAGTCAGACAAGGAAAAAAAAAAACAAAACAAGCATAATGCATAAACAGTACACATATATCATGAACCTAAGTCACGTGAAAATTGATGATAGAAAAATAGATGCTGCTTTCAATTGGTCCCCGACATATAGCTCTCTTACAAAAATACTAACTCCAAAAAAAAAAAAAAAAAACAAAAAATTGATTTAATAATAATTTTCTTCTGCATACATACCGTGACACTTCTTCAAACTCTATAAATTCAATCCACCCAGCATTGATTTCTACCTATCCAATTAAACTTCGATGGAAATTGGCATCAACCTGAGTGTAAATATGGACAAAAGACTTCAAAATTATTGTACCAATTCGGACCACCCTATAACTCATACACCATTAAACATTTTACACATTATATTATATTGAACTGTCATACACGTTTTAAACATTGATCCACTCTATGGGTTGCCAGACAAGGGTAAAAAATACTATAATGTGTAAGAAGAACGTACATATATGATATATGAATCCAAGTGAATATATGATATATGAATCCAAGTGAAGTGAAAATTGAAGATTGAGAAATAAATGTTACTTTTATTTAACAAAAAATAAAGATTTATGAAATATGTCATAATTTGAACGGTTAAGTTGTATACAATATAAAATATTAAAGATTTTCTTTAAATATACAGTGTCCTCCACAATAAATTGATCTGTTCATAATTTCATTTCTACTCATCTTCGACTCCCATCTCTATAAATTCAAGCCACTCAGTTTTGATTTTCTCTACCCATAAAAAAAAAAAAATACCCTTGAAAAACATCAATAAAATGAAGAGCTCACTAGTATTGGTACTCTCTTGCCTTCTCTCCTTTCCTTGTTCCCAAACTCTCTAAACCTCGTAAATTCAATCTGCAACTCAGGAAACTATAACCATTTGATTGTTTTATCTTGCATAAATTAATGTACGTCGAAACACTCTATAATTATTTTGCATTTAATTTATATATAGAGAACTACCTTATACGTTATACACATTGATTTTTTATTTAACTATTTTACATACAATCATGTATAATAAATTAAAATTGTGAGCAATATATATATATCAGAAGGATAATCAAAGGCAATATTGGAAGAATAATTAATAATCCATTTCATGGACAGCCAGACAAGGAAAAAAAAAAAAAAAACAAGCATAATGCATGAACAGTACATATACATCATGAACCTAAGTCACATAAAAATTGATGATAGAGAAATAAATGTTGCTTTCACTTGGTCCCGACATCTCCTCAGCTATAGTCTCCTCCACAATAAATTGATCTGATCATAATTTAATTTTTTTCTCATCTTCCGTCTCTATAAATTCAAGCTACTCAGCTTTGCTTTTCTGCCCACAAAAAAAAAAGAAAGAAGAAAGTCTTGAAAAGCATCAACAAAAATGAAGAGCTCACTGCTGCTACTACTCTCCTTCCTTCTCCTTTCCTCGCTCCCAAATCTTCTTATGGCTGATAATCTTGAGCCCTTGTACGACTCCTCCGGCGATAAAGTTGTCACAGGCACCCGGTACTATCTCGTGCCTGCGTTCAGTGGACACGGTGGTGGTTTATATGCCAAACCATCAACTTGTCCAGGAGAAATCTTCCAAGAAAATTCAGACTCATTGTTGGGTCAGGCAGTACTATTCTATCCTGCCAACTACACTTATGTAAGTGGTACTGTTGTCCACGAGTCCTCTGCTTTGGACATCCATTTCAGTGGTCAAGCTTGTAGGAAAGCCGCAAATGCGTGGACTGTCAGTTATTTTGATGACGTAGTGGGTGCATGGATCGTTACAGCATATGGGTTCGTAGGAAACCCAGGACCATATGGTTTCAAGTTTGAGAAAGTCTGCAACGATAATGTGTACCAGATTCTTTTCGATCCTCCGACTGCACTAGGATTACCTAAGAGCTACGTTGGGGTCACTTCTGAGGCCGAGCGGCGCACAGCTCTCATTAGTGTCCCACCCTTGCGGTTGAAGATTGTCAAAGCTTCAGATGCTCTCCAAGTTAAGGAAGCAAGACTCAACAAGGGAAGGATTGCTAGTGTGGTTTAGTGCCCACTATTTATCTAAATATTTTATCCAAGTCTTTCTTGTTGTTGGAAATAAATTATAAGGATATCACTTTTGAGATCCTTATAATGCATAAATTATAAACCCATAATTAAATAATGGACTTGGTACCGTTGCTTCAATTTGATCAAACTGAATTATTATTTTATTTTCTAATGAACTGATTAATTTTATTATTTAATTATAAATATCAAGGTTGTGAGATGAGAAAATAATGTAAGTTAAAATCATAATATTGTATGATAAACATGATATACAATTAATCATTATGCTCATAATCGTAAAAGTCATGTAAATCACATAAATTGTAATTAAATGCCTACCTGAATCCATAATAGGATAAACCGTAATGAGAAATACCAATTGAAGACTAAATACCAGAATCTGGTTTCTCCCCCTTGACCTCAACCGTAATGATAGAATAATATAACTGTAATGCTTTTGATTGTATTGGGTAGGGAGAGAACCAAATCCCTTATTTATAATAGTAGAAGTAGTCTCCCATCAAGATTCTTAGGAGTTATCTTTAACATTTTCTAAACCAAATAGAATTAAGTAATCATTATCTTATTAAATCCATTGATTTATCTTATTAAATTAATACAATTATATCTGATAATGAACTTAATTAATTATCTCATCAGATAAACACTATAATATCTATTGAGATATCTACTTAATTATCATGTGAGCCACAAGATAATTCTTACATTCTCTCACTTGGCTCATATGACATTACCTTTATGATTTAATAAGAAGGAACATAATGTGCACAAATAATCATACTTTAATTCTCTTTATTTTGGTTACTATAACGTCATTATTAAGTTAAAATATTAATGCGGGTCATGGCGGTTGTGAGTCAATTCTTTCTGACCCAGTCCCTTCCATGTACAACAACACTAACTTCCAACTTAACATGACTTTTAATGAAGATGATCATGATGGTCCAACTTTAATTATTCCTATCAACTTTATTCTAAATAGTTATGTATACAAATAGAAAACAGAAATATCAAAAACATATGAAATCAAAATGTCAAATGCATAAACTTTAATAGAATCAAATTACATAATATCCCAAATGCCCATCCTTTCAACATGTTTATTAAATATTTTGGGTGGCAGTTCTTTTGTCATAGGATCTACAATCATAAGGTTGGTGCTAATATACTCTATTGACACTCTATGTTTCTGAACTTCTTCTTTAACGGCCAAGTATTTGATTTTCATATGCTTAACACCCTTAGAATACTTGTCGTTTTTAGAGAAGAATACTGCTGCGGAGTTTTCACAATGAATTTTCAGCGGCTTGGAAATATTGTCGACAATCCGAAACCCTGAAATAAAATTCCGTAGCCATAAACCATGAACGGTAGCCTCAAAGCATGCCATGAACTTAGCTTCCACACTTTTCCAAGAGATTGCTCCTCTGGCTAATAGGAACAAGTAGCTGAATGTTGATTTTCTGGTATCAACACATCGTACAAAATTTGTATCTGAATAGCCAATCACCTCAAGATGATCGAATCTTCTATAAGTGAGCATGTGATCTTTAGTTCCTTGTAGGTATCTGAAAATTTTCTTTGTAGCTTTCCAGTGATCAAGGCCTGGATTACTTTGATATCTGCCCTGAACCCCGACAGTGAAGCTTATGTCTGGTCTGGTGCAAGTTTGAGCATACATTAGGCTCCCAACTACAGATGCATAAGGAATATTTCGCATTTGCTCTCGTTTCAATTCATTTTTCGGGCATTGCATAAAGTTAAATTTATCCCCCTTCTGAATTGGAACTATCCCTGATGAGCATTTATCCATATTGAATATCTCTAGAATTTTATTAATATATGCTTTTTGAGACAACCCTAACAATCCTTGTGATCTATCCTGGAATATTTCTATTCCTATCACATAAGTTGCCTCTCCCATATCTTTCATTTCAAAATTCTCAGAGAGATACTTCTTAGTTTCATATAATAAACCAAGATCATTAGCAGCAAGCAGAATGTCATCAACATACAGGATTAGAAAAATAAATTTGCTCCCACTGACCTTTATATATATACACCGATCAACGATGTTTTCCTGAAAACCAAAAGATGTAATGGTATTATTAAACTTTAGATACCATTAGTGGGAGGCTTGCTTAAGTCTGTATATTGATTTCTTTAATTTACACACCATGTGTTCATTTTCTTCAATTGAAAAACCTTCAGGTTGATCCATATAGACCTCTTCCTCCAAATCCCCATTAAAAAAGGTAATTTTTATGTCCATTTGATGTAATTCCAAATCATAATGAGCTATTAAAGCCAAGATGGTTCTAAGAGAATCTTTCTTAGAGCCTGGTGAGAAAGTCTCTTTATAATCGATGCTGCCTTTCTGAGTAAAACCTTTGGCAACAAGTCTGGTTTTATGTCGTTCAATATTGCCTTTAGAGTCACGTTTTTTCTTAAAGACCCATTTATATCCAACTCTTTTATACCTTTCAGGCAATTCAACGAGATCCCAGACTTGATTTTTATCCATAGATTTTAACTTTTTTTTCATGGCATCTAACCATTTAATAGAATCATCACATTCCATGGCTTGCTTAAATGAAACTGGATCGTTATCAATTCCTACGTCAAATTTAGACTCTTGTAGATAAACCACATATTCATTAGAAATAGCAGATTTTATCTCTCTTTGAGATCTCCTTAATGCCATTGCGTGTGGTTTAACTACTGCTAGCTTATCATGAAGTGTTTGTTGTTCTTGAGTGTTATTTGGTTGGATTGCAACTTGAGGAACAACAACTTTATCAGTCTTGGGCATAGGAACTTCCACCCTGACTTCTTGAATGCTGACATTATGTATTCTATCACTCCCACTAATTTCACCATTTTCAATGAATCTGGCATTTCCAGTTTCAACAATCCTAGTACTATGATTAGGACAATAAAATTTATACCCTTTGGACTTTTCCGGATATCTAATGAAATGACCATTGATAGTTCTAAAGTCCAATTTCTTTTCATGTGGATTGTAAACCCTTACTTCTGTTGGGCAACCCCAAACATGTAAGTGCCTTAAACTAGGTTTCCTACCTGTCCACAGTTTAAAAGGAGTTTTTGGAACTGCCTTACTAGGAACCCTGTTAAGCAAATACATAGCAGTTTTTAATGCATACATCCATAATGATGAGGATAAAGATGAGTGACTCATCATGCTCCTAACCATTTTCATTATGGTACAATTACGCCTTTCAGAAACACCATTTTGATTGTGGTGTATCTGGCATTGTGTATTGAGCACAAATACCATGTCTTTCAAGGAATTTGGAAAACGATCCTGGACATTGACCTGATTCATCAAATTTTTCATAATATTCACCACCTCTATCTGACCTTACAATTTTTACCTTTTTATCTAATTGTCTCTCAACCTTTTTAATATACACCTCAAGTGCATTGATAGATTGAGACTTATCATGCAATAGATAAACAAAATCGTAACATGAAAAATCATTAATAAAGGTGATAAAATATTTTTCTCCACCAAAAGATGAAGCATCAAAAGGCTCACAAATATCGATGTGTATAATTTCAAGAAGTTGTGAGTTTCTTGTGGCTCATTTCTTAGTATGTTTTGTTTGTTTGCCTTTAATACAATCAATACACACTTCAAGGTCAGTAAAATCTAAATGTGGAAGAATTTCATGCTTTACTAATCTTTCCATCATTTCTTTAGATATATGACTCAAACGTTTATGCCACAAGTAAGCTAAATTTTCATTAACTAAATTGCGTTTAGTTCCAATATTATGATGCAAGGTCATTAGAGTCTCAGCAAATATATTATCAAGTTTAAACTTGTAGAGACCATCACACAATATACCGGAACCAATAAAACTGTTATGTTTGAATAAACTAAAAGATCTAGAACAAAATTTAAAAGAAAAACCAACTACATCAAGTTACTGTAATGAAACTAAGTTTTGAGTAAATGTAGGAACATAAAGAGTTTCTAATAAATCTAAATAATGTCCAATATCCAGAATCAAATGGTAAGTGCCAATGCCTTCAATGGGAGCTTTACTTTTATTTCCCATGAACATGAAACTTTCATTTGGCCTTGTGGTTCGGATCATAAGGAACCCTACATCGTATTAGAAATATTAGTAGTGGAACCAGAATCAATCCACCAAGTATTATGTGGAACTTCAGTAAAGTTTGATTCATAACATAATAAAGCACAAGGCTTACATTTTTTTTTTTGAACTAAGCTTTATGTTTCAGGTAGTCTTTCTTCATGCGTCCACTTTTCTTACAAAAGTGACACTTAACAGCCATAGGTTCTTTATGGGCGCCTTTCAAAGAATCATTCAGGTTACGAGGACTTTTCTTCTTGCTCTTACCACTTTTCTTTTTGAAATTGTTACCAGCTTCTTGATACTTTAGAAAATGAACGAAATGAGCTATCTGGTTCTTTAGCCTCGTTTCCTCTTGAATGAGCATACTGGTCAATTCATTGACGTTCCACTTATCCTTTATAGTGTTATAGTTCATTTGAAATTGCCCGTATTGCTCTGGAGGCAAGGAATTGAAAATAAATTGTACCAAGAAATACTCATCCACGGTCATTCCCAGGGTCTTTAATTGCGTTGCTAAAGTGGTCATTTCCAGAATGTGCTCATGCATGGTACGAGAACCATCATATTTCATGGTGGTCAAAGAACTCATTAATATACCGACTAGAGATTTATCAGCAGTCTGGGAACGCCCTTCCATGAAATTCATAAATTCCTTAGCATTTTCAGTTTTGGAAAGCGCTGACTTTATTGTTTGCAATTGTCATCCGCATAAACATATTTGGTTCTTTAATCTGTTGAAAAACGGTACAGATGATGCTTGCGAATGCATTGAAACAAGCACAGATATTGCAAAAGAAATTTAAATACTCAACATTAATGCATAAAAAAAATTCATGTAATTTCAAATTCAGACATTAATCATAAAGCACATCATAGTTCTCATTTGGGCAATACTAAGATGTACAAAATAAAACAATAATTGATAATTAAATATGCATCAATTAAATCTATTAAATCTATTTTCTATCTTTGGATATGCAAAATAAAATTAACAGAACACAATAATTATCACATTTATGTTTGACAATTATAAGGACAAATAATTAACCTTTGGGTTAATCTCGAATAGCCTTATAGTGCAAACTTTAATTTACCCATAAACAAATAACAAACAAAATTTGAATGTCATCAACTATAATATTTATGAGAAAATTAAAAATAATTTATAGCTCAAAATTTATTTACTTTACAAAATTTGGCCACTTTGGTGACTAACAAATTTTTCTTAATATAAATTTTAAGTCATAAATATTTATTTCATTTATTATACACACACCAGAATTGTATATATAAAAATAAATCTAATTATGGATATATTATTTTATAATTTGAAATTTATTTACTTTACAAAATTTGGTCACTTTGTGACTAACAAATTTTTCTTAATATAAATTTTAAATTATAAATATTTTATTTTCTTTTATATATATATATTCCATAATTATATATAATATATATATTAAATAGATCCAATTATGGATCTATTATGTGTCGCAGTCTGGATAATGAATCCAGATCCGCGTAATGAAATGGGTCAGGCCTGAATGGGTTGAGCAACCTGATCCAAAATAATTGGATCTGACCCACTGGGTCGACCCAGAAATTTACTAGGTCGACTCATCTTCTTCCCCAATCTATTAGGGTTTTAAACTCTTCATTGCGCTGTGCCGCCGCCTCTCATCTTCTTCTCTGTGCGTCGCCTCCTTCGTTGCCTCTTCTTCCTCTCAGCCATACCGTCGCCGATCAGCGACTTGCATTGGCACCATCATGTCGTCGGTTATCAGAAACCAAGACCGACGACTTGCCAATCATAATAGCCATGGAAGAACACAAAAATCCCCATAGCCATCGAGAGCGGCAAGAATGGAGACGGTAAATCGTTCAGCCGCGATGCTACTATCACGGAAGGGGCAATTGGATGATTGATAGTGATGATGAAGGCCAATAATCGACGGTGGTAGCAGCCCATAAGGCCAACGAAGGCCATGGCTTTAAGCTTTCGGCCATGGCTGTTTTGTTGGCCACTGTTATGGTTGACCTAGAGAAGAAGCTTTAGTCAAGCAGTGGAGAAAACCCACAGCCATGATGCCCATCGACCACTTTTCATGCCGATAACGGCACGGTGAAAACAAAGGCAACAGAGGCTAACAGCCACGGCCACGAAGCCTTCGCTGTCGATGAGCCGTCATCGACTATGGCGAGCATAAGGCCATTGCCGAAGTAAACAGTGATGCACGTGGCAGAGGCTTCAGGCTATGATTGATCCACGTGGCTGGAATCGCCGTTAATCCGTCGACCACTGCCGGTAATTCACACTGGATCTTTTCGATACAACTTCTGTTAATTCTTTACATACAGGTTGATGTACGCATATAAAGAAAAGTAAATATTTTTAAACGGAAAAAACACTAGTTTTATAACGTAGGCTTTGATACACATGTAAGTTAAAATCATAATATTATATGATAAACATGATATATAATTAATCATTATTCCCATAATTGTAAAACTCATGTAAATCACATAAACTGTAATTAAAAACGTACCTGAATCCATAATAGAATATACCGTAACGAAAAATACTAGTTGAAGACGAAATGCCAAAATCTGATTTCTCTCTCTTGACCTCAACCGTAATGATGGAATAATATAACTGTAATGCTTTTAATTGTGTTGGGTAAGGAGATGACTAGGGCCGGCCCTGAGATTATAAGGGCCCTAAGCTAAATTTTTTATGGGGCCCTCTACGACATATAATTAAACTATTATAATTAATTTGTTCCAACATATATTTTTCAATAGATACAATCGTTAATCTATTAGTGTAGATTCACTAATAAGAGAGATATCACAAATATTGAAATATAAACACAAAATTAATTGGTAATTTAATGACTAATAAAAAAAATTAAAAGGCATAATTATGAAATCACACAACGGGATGATGGGGATTAAAATGGAATCATCAAAAAGAATGCATAATTATGAAATCAATTGGATTGAGGACTTACACCTGTGCAAATTGATAGCAGATGCAATGATAATAGATGGATAAAAAATTAACACAATCGTTAGCACTCTCCTTTTCTCAGCCTTCCTCACAAAATTAACAGACAGGCCACAAAATCCAAATTATTTTAATTTAAAATCTCAACGAATATTCTAGGAATTTAATAATTAGAAATATCATCAATTGTATCAGTAATGATGACATGTGATTGGTGCCGTGGCACAAGGCATGACCGTGAATTATAACGACAATTAAAAAATATGCACCAATCAACCATTAATGAAGTCACCCTAATCTTCATTTAATTGCTGTAGTTCCACTATTATTATTATTATTATTATTTTGAAATACACTATTATAATTGATATTGATATATACAGAGATAATAAAAAAAATTAACAATAGACATACAACTGATTACACATGCATTAATTCAATTTTACTGACTAGCTGTAGGGACGAAATGAGAAATAATTAAAGGAATTATTTTATTAAAATAAAACATTTAATTGAGTCTCACTTATTTTCATTTTGACCCATTAACTCAATAAATAATTTTTAATTTAAAAAGATAAAATTGAAAGAATCCAATACAACCTCTAAAAATGCAAGCTACGTCATTTTTTTCTTTTTTTTTAAAAAAAAAGAAAGCTACATATATATATATATATGTATCCACAAGCCACGTTCTTAACCCACCCTCTATCATGATTTTATCGTAATGATCTGATGTATGTTGATTAATACATAAAAAGATAGAATTTCTAACAAATGAGTAGAAGGATAATGAGTAGAATTGTAGAATTTTTACTTAAATAAATAAATAATCTCTAATTAGTAGACAAAAGTCATTGTTATGATTTTAAAGGTATTATGATGATTGAGACTTGTTTATCTAAATTTAGAATTTTGAAATATTTAGTTTTGGATTCAATTACAAAAGGTATATATATATATATATAAAGAAAAATCCAGCTAAACATTTATTAAATTGTTGATCAACTTTATCCCTTTCTTCCTCAAAAATTTCTTCTGGTGGTTTGGTGGACCTATTTTCTTCATTAGAAAAAGGGAAAAAAAAAGAGTAAAATACAAGGATAAATAATTGAACCTCAATAAAAAGAACTATAAATTGTTGACAAATGTTAAACCATCTAAAGCTCAGTCTAGTTCAAACGAAACTTTGCAAATTCATTCTGCAGCTCAAGAAACTTTGGCCATTTGATTATTTTGTCTTATATAAATTAATGTACTTTGGATCATCTTATAATTATTTTGTATTTAGTTTATATATATAGAACTACCATACACGTTTTACACATTAATGTACTATTTAACTATTTTACATACAATTTACCAATACACGTTCTGCACATTAATGTAATAAATTCAAATTTTGAACAGTATATCGGTAGGATAATCATAGGCAACATTGGAAGAATAATTAATAATTCATTTCGTTGACAGTCAGACAAGATAAAAAAAAACAAGCATAATGCATAAATAGTACATATCCATCATGAACTTAAGTCACGTGAAAATTGATGATAGAGAAATAAATGCCGCTTTCACTTCGCCCCTGACATCTCCTCAAATATAGTCTCCTCCACAATAAATCTAAGATTGAAGTTTGTTTGTTTGTTTTTTTTAACTCACAGTATGTCACATATTATATTATGGCAACAACTTATCAAGATAAGAATAATAACAAAGTTGTCCTAGAGTGTACATCAAGTGTGCTAGAGTGTACATCAAGTGGCAAAGGAAAAATCGTTGGGGTGTTGCTCTATGAGCCCCTAAGTTTCGTGTTTGAGTTATGTCTAGAAAATAGTTCAGTTAACAAGGAACGACCTTGAAAATGAAAAACGTTTATAGTCCTTATGTGTTGCGGTTGTGCTAGGGATCGAAATCTATCTGCCGGGTTCCTTGATTTACCTTTATTGCTAAAATCGTGGGGCTGAACAGTAAGAGCGCTCATGATGGTGCGATAACCAAAAGAATAATAACAAAGTTATGAGCAGTATATCCATAAAGAAAAATCAAAAACTGATCATGTAATTATCTATTAGATTAATTGTATTTATTGTAATTATTTATTAGTATAATTATCATTAGGCGGTCCTATTTATCTGAGAAATATTATTTAAATTATTAAGTAATTATCTCATAATATTTATCCACTAGATAAAGAGTGATAATTGTCTTTCAAATTGAATCAAACTAATTTGATTGGATTAGTTTGAATGAAGATAGACATTTAACCAGTCTATAAATAGAGGGTTCCTCTATTGTATAGGTGTCAAAAGGGCCGGCCCGGCCCGGCCCGAGTCGGCCCACGGGCTTTTTAAACGGGCCGGGCCGACCCTTTTACTAAAAGGGCCGGGTCGGGCCCGGGCCCTTTTATCATTGATAGGACCCGGCCCGGCCCACGGCCCCCCTACAAAGGGGCCGGGCCGAGCCAGCCCTTGGGCTAGAGGGCCGGGCCGGGCCCGGCCCTTTTTTTTTTCTTGTTTTTAAATAATTTTTTTAAAAATAATACATATAATATATACATATATAAAAATTAATTTGTTTCTTTTTAAAATATTTTCTATCTTAATTCTTAAGTTTTAAATATTATTTCATTAATTTATATGCCTTATAATTTTTCTTGTGAATTGATATAAAAAATAATGTACATATAAAAAGGAGAATGTTTATTTATAATTTAAATATATAAAAAATTTAACTTAAAAATTTTAAATAAATTAATTGATGGTTATTATTTATATATATTGTGAAATTAAATTTTTTAATATCCAATATCAATAATTACTAAATAATAACAAAATTAAAAAAAAAATGAGTAAGGGCCTTACTGGCCCATAAGGGCCTCATGGGCCCGGCCCATAAGGGCCCAACGGGCCACGGGCCGGGCCGAGCCGAGCCCTTAGACGGGCCGGGCCGTGGGCCCATTTTCTTTGGCCCAGCCCGGCCCCCCAATGGGGGCTGGGCCAGGCCTAGCCCGTATGAACAGTAACGGGCCGGGCCAAAGCCCGGCCCGTCACGAGTTGGGCCGGGCGGCCCGCGGGCCGCCCGGCCCTTTTGACACCTCTACTCTATTGAAAAAATAACAAAATCATACAAACAGTAAAAGCGGGTTGGGTCCCCAATCAAGTCCAAATTTGAAGGCATACACTATCGTTGTGCATTTAGCTGATTGATTGGAAGCATCCTAATCAACTTCAATATAGGTTTTTTATACAAATAATGGTTGGAAGTAAGTGCATTTTATTTATTTTTTCTAAGAATTGATAGCAGAGCCTATTGTATCTCTGTCTTATTTATTGAAAATATCATTATATAATGATTTTTGATTGGGAAAATATATTGTTATTTTCTTCAAAATTTTGGTATGTTTATTGCTTGTGTTTGAGACAACCTGGAATGTCGCCGATGGCCGCGTATGAGTCTCTTGTTTTCATCCTCCGGCATTGTCGCTGATTCCAATCCCTCTGACCGTGGCTTTTCGATTGCTTGGCCATCTCCGGATGGCCATGACTTTAAGTTTTGCTATAGCCGACGGCCAAAGCTGACAAAAATAATGACATAAAAATCAAAAGCTGAGAATAATAACAAAGTTATGAGCAGTATATCCGTAAAGAAAAATCAAAAGCTGATCATGCATGTGGTCCTGATGTGGACAGACAGATTTTTAATCCAAGAAATAGGACCTGGATAGGCAGACAAGAAATCAAACGGAAAACAAAAATCATAAGAAAGTATATAATTTCAAATCCACGAATGTCAACAGGACAACAATATTATTGATAACCTTAAAATCAATTCAACTTCTACCGGTCCCCAACATATAGCTAGCTGACAAAAATAATGGCCTCCAAGAAAACAAAGCAAAATTGATATTATATATATATATATATATTTTTTGCATGCATGAATATACATACATACCGTGACACTTCTTCAAGCACTATAAATTCAAGCCTCTCAGCTTTAATTTCTACCCAAACAATTAAACTTCAATGGAAAGTAGCATCTTCCTTCGTATTTGATCATTTTATCGTATATAAATTAATGTACTTTGGACCATCTTATAATTTTTTTTATTTAATTTATATTATATAGAGCTGCCATACACATTTTACCCATTGATCCATCCCATGGGCAGCCAGACAAGTGACAAAAAATAAAAATAAAAACATAATAGATGCTACTTTCGCTGGTACCTCGGATAATAAGTTGATCTGATAATAATTAGATTTCAACTCATCTTCCATCTCTATAAATTCAAGCCACTCAACGTTAATTTACTACCAATCCAAAAAAAAAAAAAAAAAAACAATGAAAAACATCAACAAAATGAAAAGCTCACTAATACTCATATTCTCTTTTTTCTTCTCCTTTCCTTCCTCACAAACCCTTTGATGGCCGATGATCCTGAGCCTTTGTATGACTCCTCTGGCAACAAAGTCGTCATTGGAACCGAATACTACCTCGTACCAGCCTTCACTGGACACGATGGTTGTCTATATGCTGAACGGATTCATCACTGGGTCAGCAAATGCTATTCCATCCTACCGACTACAACTATGAAGTAGGCACTGTGTTGATAGCAGAAGCACCTACAAAACAAGGTTAGTGTAAAAAATCAAAACTAAAAAAAGTAAACCGATAATAGCAACAAGAAGAACACGAAGTAAACTCCTTGTTTCGGCCAACGAATGACAGTCACGAAGACAGTGGATCAAGGCTCAGATCTGGGCTACAGAACCACCACTTAGGCAACACCAAGAATAAAGGCATCAAACCCTAACGAAAAACCCAGCCCCAAACCACCCAAATCGCCACTCTCTCTCGGCCAAAACCGAAACCCCCTTGCCAACAAAATGCTCTACACGAAGTAGAGTCCACAGAGGAACAAGAATCACGAAGATGGGGCGAGAAGAAAGAATGAATCAATCGTAAAAGCTTACCTCCCAAAATTTGGCCGTACCGAATATATAGAGAAAAAATTGATGAGGCGTGGACTAGAAAATGGCAAGGAGATCACCGCATACATCATCATGGAAACAAATCAGCAAGGAGATGTCGCACGAAGCGGTAAGGAAAGTCGGTGAATGAGGAGGAGACATCGCCGCCGATAAGAGGAGAGGGGGAGAGAGAAACTTGAGTCTCCAAAAGAAAAAACAAAGTATTTATATGAGGCAACTAAGGCATCCAACAAATGGGCCTCTCAAAGAAGATGGGCCATCTTAACAAAATGGGCTTACACAAAGCAATAGGCTAGGCTTCTCCATCTCTTGAGCAAATGGACTAATGCCCAGTTCTCCTCCAAAGAGATGGTAAATGGACTTATGGCCCGACTTCTTATTAGGTTGCCAATAAGTGATGATATGGGTTAATGCTTCAATCACCGGCCGAAGCCTATGAAGATTATACCTGCCCGAAACATTGTCACTACCTTAAGCCTCATTAGGAAACACAAACCCAACAATCTCTACTTTGATTCCTAATGAGGCTAACACACACAAGCAATAAGAAACTAGCACATGCAACAAATGCAAAATCTTGCAACAAATGCATTCATCTACACAGGAAATAGATTCATATAAACATGCAACAAATACATAAACTTGAGCTAGCTCTCTCTCCATCCCACTTAGGTTAGGATTTCACTAATCTTCCCACTTAGGGTAAGATCTCTCTCATCCCCCCACTTAGGATAGGATTTCTCTCATCTTCCTACTTAGGCTAGGATCTACCTCATCCTGCCACTTAGGTTAGGATTGACTCTTCACCTTGCTCGAGATGGTGGAAATAAGAATACTCGACCCTTCTCTAAAACGGAATGATGGACACACAATCCTTATCCATTGACTCATCCTCCCACTTAAGCTGAGGGTCTCTCTAATTCTCTTACTTAGGCTAAGGATCTTTCTAATCATTCTTTAATATACCTCACTTGGATTATAAGAGATAATCACATTTGCCTCTTCATGATCTCTCTTTTTTTTTTTTTTTTCCTTTCTCAGCATAACAATCTTTAATGAAGTGTCCGGCTTTCCCACAACTGCAACACTTCTTACCCTTCCCTTGGGTTTTTGATTTTGACATACATTTCTTTTTCTTGCTACCTTCCTCTTGATTCTTAAATTGAGGTCTACCCCTCATCGTGTGGACCTCACCATATTTTCTCTCACTCCTTAATTCCATTTCCTTACTCCTAAGAGAATGTATGACAATTTCATGTGTTAACGTGTCTCTACCATACTTAATGGCATTTTTAACTTTTTTATAAATATCAGGAATGACATTTAATAAAATAATTGCCTTGTATTTCTCCGACACTGTTTCACCACAATTTATAATATCTTGAACCAACTTGTTAAAGACATCTAAGTTGTCATCTAGGTCTTTAGAGGGGTCAATCTTAAAACTAAAGAAACTTTCAAGCAAATAAAGCTTATTAAGGGTGAATTCCTTAACATATAATTTCTCTAATTTTCCCTAAAATTCTTTAGTGGTCTTAAGTTTTCCTACTTTTCTTAAAACTAAGTCAGAAATGTAACAGCCCACTTCTTCAGGGCGTGTTATGCTTTAGAAAATTTGGTCTATTTTTTTTTTTAAAACTACGATGCATCCGAAATTTCCTAAGGCTTATCTAGTGTTTAATTTACACACCAGAGATAAATACAATTTACATAATTCTTAAACTACTCATAACATAACATGGTACATTTACTCGCTTCTTGATGTCTCGCGCCACTACATATCACCAATCTCAGAATCATCTCTACAAGTCCCGACTGGAACGTTAAATGTTCCAGGGACGAACCCAAGTTAGATGATAAACCATCTAAGTAAGGGTACATAATGCTATGTCATGAGTGTATGCAATGTCTTTCATCGTAGGTGTCAACTGCACCCCTCATGCTACCTACCATTTTAGCGGCCACCTCTTTCGAAGCCGGGGTGTATGGGTGCACCCTTGGGTAAGGCAGCGGTGCTAGTTCGTACTCCCTACGACCTCAAATGCGAGTAATCAATGATATCAATATGTATTCATGCATTTCATAGTCATGTCATATATGCAGTCTAAGTGATGGATACATATCAGGGCATGTCAATATGATGAAAACATTTTCGAGGAGCATAAACCAAGCATTTTTCATAGAACTAACTTTAATTGGGGAGTACCACTTACCTTCTCAAGCTTATCGGGCTACCTCGATATCCGTGCCTTACCTCGATTTGCGTGCCAACCTCAAAATTTGCACAAGTCTCTTCAACTTACCCCTCAAAGCATCCTAATCACCATAATTATTTAAATAAACATTAAAACCTATTTTTTCATAATTTCTGGCATTTTCTATAATTTTCTCTCTATTTCTTCCTATTTTTCCAGATTAAATATTTCTAAAAATATTTTCTCAAATATTTCACTACGAAAATTCATAAAATAATATTCCTAAATTTCTAGAATTTTCTAAAAAATTTTTTACTTACCTTAACTTAGCTTCATTGGCTTCCTCAGTATGCGTGCCACATTCTCGAAAAGCGTGCCTGGACAATTTTTCTCCCCAAAATCTCCGACATATTATCAAAATATAGTTTCCTATCTTTTGGGATTTTTCTGAGATTTTTTCAACATTTTTCTCTTTTTTTTTTCCATTTCTTTTCTTTTCTTTCTTTCTTACTTTTCTTTTCTTTTCGTTTTTTCTTTTCTTTCTCCTCCCTTCTTCTTCTTCCTCCTCTTCCCGCCTCCTGCGCCTACAACTTCTTCTTCTTCTTCCTCCTTTTCCTTCTTTCTTCTTTTTCTTCTCTTCTTCTTCTTCCTTCTTTTCTTCTTCTTCTTCTTCTTCTTCTCCTCTTTCTTCTTTCTCTGCATCGCCCCTGTAGCTTCTTCGTGCGCCCAGCTTCATGCGCGCACAGCTCCACCGCCAACCAGCCAACCTTCGCCCTCCATCGGCCGCCGCCAGCCACCGTTCCCGCCGTGAGCCACCACCGTGCGTTGAAGCTCCTCATCGCATCGCACCCTGCTGCCATCACCGTGGTAGCTGCTCCAGCTCGGTGAGCTCGCGGCCATGGCTACCATGGCCGCGGGCTTGCTGCTCTTGGCCGCCTCTCGGACTCCATCACCGCACCAGCTCGCCAGCAAGCTGCCTCTCGCCACGAACCACCGTACGAGGTTGCCTCGGCCCCGCATCCGCACACCGTCGCAGCTTGCTGCTGTTGCCCTGCTCCACTCGAGGTGCTGCCATGGCCACCTGCCCAAGCTTTCCTTTCCTTCTACATTTCTTGCATTTGCTCTCCACTTCCTCTTCTATTTATAGGCAACCCCGACCCTCAATTCCTTCGGCCATCCCTCCTTTTAGCGTGAAGATTACAGCATTTACAGAGCATGGCCAGAGAGTTCACAGGGCATGGCCACACTTGCGTACGTATATATATATATATATAGTACCACATTTAATTAATGAGAGATAAGTCAATCTCTCAATTCTCCCTACCCCATATCTTCTTGCTAATTTTCTTTCAAGTCTGGCAGGGCGTCGCTTAAATCTTGTAGGGTGTGGCTGGAGGGTTACAGGGTATGGGGTAAGTTGTAGAGGCATGGCTTAGGGAACAACTGGGATGCTTGCTCACGCTCGCTGCCATTTCTCCTTGCTTCCATTCGCCCACATCTCCTTCCTTTTATAGCCGAATTCCACCCTCCACCTCACCACTTTTGCCCATACTTCCTTGCGTGCAAAACCCTCTTGGCGTGAAAAATCTCCCATAAATCTCGGCAGGCATGGAGTTTGCGTGCAAAATCAGTTTGTAGAGCAGCAGCCATCACTCACACACACACAGCCACCGAATGCACACGCATTATATATATATAACTATAAATTACACTATTAATTAAGAGAAATTACACATTTAAATTTCAATTTCTACCTTAATTCCACTTAATTAATTTCCTTATTGCAACTATGCCCTTAAACATTGAATTAAATTGCATTATAATACCGAAAATCTAAAATTAATAACTCAAAACTTAGTAAAAAAGGACGATTCGCCCCAGTGCCCTCACCGGGCTATTGGTTCATCTTGTAATTACTGAAGGGTTGCTCGTTACGCAAAACCGAATCCCCCCTAAGGTTCCGTTGATTTTTCGAGAGCCTCCTACAACGATTCGGTTTTATAGCTTAAATAATAGCTGTATTTTAGCTGTACCGAAAAGTGTTCCGAATTTGATTTCTTTCGATATTATAAATCCTATGTTGATACGCTCGTCAAGACCATATAATTTTCCTTAGACAATTTCATTCTGAGGCATTCCCTGCAGTTGATTCGGTACCTGAAATTGCTATAAAATCAATTTTTCGATGTTCTAAACTCATTGAAGTTATGTGGCAACCTTATCTAAACATGGGATATTACAAGAAGGATGTAAAATTATGGAAGAATAAGCAATTTCATTAGCTTCTAGTTTTTGTTCAACTGTGAATTTTTCAGGATATTTTTCATCTATAGCCTTAGAAACCTTTAACTGTACTAAGATACCCTTCATTTTATATTGCCATATTGAGAAATCCCTCTTCCTATTGAAAACACCATCTCAAAGTGATGTGTGGTCATATTCACTAAGTATATATACTACACAGGAAATATGCAGCCTAGTTAACTTAATGCAAACACATAGTTTAAATTTAACTAAGGCAACAGATTCACAAAGGGATAACAAATCAAAATAAGAACAGGGTTAAACAAATATAGATAAACTGATTTTATTAACAAAAATAGTATTCTGAAACTGATTGCACATAGCAAGCTATATAGGCACAGAATAACAAATATCACACAACAGATTATTTGAATAAATTGCACACAACAAATTATATAGGCACAGAAAGGAATTTCACAGAACAATACGGAACAGAAACTGTAGAAAAAATATTAAACACAACTAATACTGATTTATCAGGCTAGATCTCAAATATGAGATCTAGTATGAACACGGGTAAGAGTAGGAACAAATCTGGAGCAAAATAGCAGACTTAACGGCCTTCATGCGCCGCCGCCTGTAACTACACGCATTGCCGCTGGCCGGCGAGTGGGCTTGCACGAGCCAGTCAGGACAGACCTCCTCCGAAGGTCAATCTCAACGATGGGGTTGGATCACCCCAAATCAAACTCGGCACAAAGCAATCGAAGGAACACAGAACCAGATTTTAAACGAAACCCTTATCGCGAAATCGATCGAGAAAACTAAGGGGTTTTTCAAATCTTAGCTTGAATCGAGACCACCCAAGAGGCAACCCAGGCTCTGATACTAATTGTTGATAGCGGAAGCACCTACAAAACAAAGTTAGTGCACAAAACCAAAACCAAAAAAAGTAAACCAATAATAGCAACAAGAAGAACACGAAGTAAACTTCCTGTTTCGGCCAACGAATGGCAGTCATGAAGACAATGGATCAAGGCTCAGATCTGGGCTATAGAACCACCACTTAGGCAACACCGAGAATAGAGCCACCTAGCCCCAACGAAAAACCCAGCCCCGAACTAACCAAATTATCGCTCTCTCTTAGCCAAAACCAAAACCCCATTGCCAATAGAATGCTTTACACGAAGTAGATTCCACAAAGAAACAAGAATCACGAAGATAGGGCGAGAAGCAAGAATGAATCAATCGTAAAAGCTTACCTCCTAAGATTAGGCCATACTGAATATATAGAGAAGAAAATTGACGAGGCGTAGTCCAAACGATGGCAAGGAGATCACCGCATACATCATCAAAGAAACAAATCAACAAGGAGATGTCGCACGAAGCGACAAGGAAAGCCGGTGAATGAGGAAGAGACATCACCGTCGATAAGAGAAGAGATGGAGAAAGAAACTTGAGTCTCTAAAAGAGAAAACAAGGTATTTATATGAGGTAGCTAGGGTATCCAACAAATGGGCCATCTCAACAAAATGGGCTTACACAACGAATGGGCTTGCACAAAGCAATAGGCTGGGCTTCTCCATCTCTTGAGCAAATGGGCTAAGGCCCATTTCTCCTCCAAAGAGATGGTAAATGGGGTTATGGCCCGACTTCTAATTGGGCTGCCAATAAGTGATGATATGGGTTAATGCTTCAATTGCGAGTCGAAATCTATGAAGATTATACTCGCCCAAAACATTATCACAGCCTTGAGCCTCATTAGGAAACACAAACCCAACACACTATTGTCTACGAGTCCACTAATTTGAGCATCCATTTCGGTGGTCAACGTTGTAGAAAATCCTCAAATGCTTGGACTATCAGTCACTATGATAACACAGTGGAATCATGGATCATCACAGCATATGGATCTATAGGAAACGCACCAACAAGTTTGTTCAAATCTGAGAAAGTTTGCAACGACAATGTATACGTGATTCTTTTTGATCCTCTGGCTAGATGGGAATTACCTAAGAGTCCGAGAGGTGTACGACTCTAATTAGTGTCCCACCCTTTAGGTTGAAGATTGTCAAAGCTTTAGATGTTCACCAAGTTAAAGAAGCAAGACTCAACAAGGATATTGATGTTGTGGCTTAGTGCCAACTATTTATCTAGATAGTTTGTCCGAGTCCTTTTTGTTGTTAGAAATAAATTATAAGGATATCAGTTTGAGATCCTTATAGAGCATAAATAAAGCTCGTAATAAAATAATGGACTTGCTATCTATTTTTCCAATTTCAATCAAATTGTTACAAATGCATACAGATATATAGATAATAACATATTGACCAATGGTTTATGTAATGCACTCCATAAAGGTTCTCCACTCACTACATTCGCAGGCTAGCTTCTAAGGACACTTTATTCACATGGGTTTCACTTTGGTTCTCTTTGCTAGCCCAATTTTCAACAAAAACAAAATATGATTTATCAAGAACATTAATTCTCCATGGATGGATTGAATTTGCCAGTTTGAAGTTTGGACCACCCAATATGTGTTAAAATAACTTTAAGAAAACAAGAAATCTACTCCAGCAATTTGATGATTGAATTCACCCTCTTTGCTCATAGTATGCCATTCACGTGTTATTTTAACATCCTGTGTTATCAAGCTATGAGCAATATATCCGTGTTGAAAAATCAAACGCTGATCATGTGGACAGATTAATAATAAGAAACAGGACCTAGATAGACAGAAGAAAATCAAAGGGAAACAAAAAAACATAAGAAAGAATATACTTCCAAGTCCACAAATGTAACCAGAGCCGGCCCAACCAGTTTGGGGGCTTTAGGCAAAAAAAAAAATTTCAGGCTTTTTTAAAAGTATTATTTTTTTTATAAAAAAATAAATAATACATATTTTTTTTAAAAAAAAACTCATCAATTCATTAAATTAAAAAAAAAGAAGTTAAAGTTCAATCCACTATAAAATTTTTTAATTTTTTATTTCAATCAATTACATATTTGATGTCATTTTTTATTTTTATTTATTATTTTTTTTAAAAAAAATTGCAAACATCGCTTAATTTTACTAAATTTGTATTTAACATCAAATTCATACTATGCGTAAAAAAATATTATTAGTAGACTTACATTAATTTAATTATTACAATTATTAATTATAAATTAGATGACGAGTGAAAGAAATGAGAAGTGAAAAGTGAATTTAATGGGTGAGCTAAGAATTGAGAATTGTGAATACATTATAAAATTAGATAGACAACACTACAAAATTGGACAGAGAGTACACGGAAGAAATATAAAATTAATATTTTGTATTTAAATTTTTAATAAAATATTTATTATTAAAAAATATAAAATATATAAAATTTTAAAAATAGCCTTTCACAATTTGGGGCATTAGGCAGCTGCCTACTTGGCCTTACACTAGGGCCGAATGTAACCAATATTGATAATTTTAAAATAAATCCTAACATCCACTGGGCCCCAACATATAGCTAGCGTAAAAAATTTACGATCTCAAACCCTACAAAATTGGTTCAAGTTTGAGGCATCAATCTAAATATACATATATCATGCTTAATACTTGCCTGTTAGAAATTCTGAATGTTTATGCATCAATATATACATACATCTGGACCTATGAAAGTTGGGATTATTTCAAGATTATCAATTTTTCATGTTTATGCACTTGAAGATTTTCCTTACATATATAATTTAGTTTCCTCAGGCATTTTATATATAAGAGAAGATACTTACATGGCTGCGTGGTCCAACATATACAATATTGTGGAAGACTTTCTAATTAATATGAGTTTATATGTGATCTATATGGCTTAAATTTATGTGCATATAAGTTGGAACTGGAAACGCATCAGTGTACTTAACCATGTCATATGGCATGTAAGCAGCAAGAGGAATACAGTATTTGTAATTCTGTTTAACTAAAGACCAACTACGTCCTTAGTCACCTCATTAATTATAATTATATATACTTTCGGTTATACACGTTGATGTATAATTACCATAAACTTCTTCTCCAGAAAAAGGATAAAATTGTCGAACAACTCTTGGTACTCTACTCAATAATTGTTAAAGTTTCAGTATATGCCCACTCATAAAAAAATATTTAGTTTTTCAATTAAAATTGTCAAAAGATTAGTTGGCATCCTTATATTCATTGGTATATAAATTAATATGAATATTTGTATAAAAATATTCGAAAAGATTGCATATTGGACCACTTGACCATTTGATTTTTGTCATATATTAATTAACGTACTTTGGACCAACCTATAATTATTTTTTTTTTAATTTATATATATAGGACAACCATCCACGATTTACACATTGATCCATTTCATGGACAGCCAGGGGGAGGGACCAATTGCTACATTCACTAGTCCCGGCATATACCTAGAATAGATGTCCTCTAATCACCTAAACTATGATAATGACGTGACTAAGAGAGAAAATATAAGCTTTTGATACAGATTGACTTATACCAATATTTTATACCAATCACGTATTGTCAGCCTACCTATTGAAAGCTTGAATAAGATTGAAGATGAAATCAGAAAACAAAGAAATTAGAAGCAATATTACTCCTCTAAAAGAATTACAAATACTGTATCTCTATTGGTGCATACATATATGGCATATAAATGGTTACAGGCTATGCGTTCCGGTTCCTTGAGATGCATATTGAATTTAGGAGCTTCTTTGAGCTTGACAAAGCTTGGGATAGTTTAACACCTATCAACAATTTATAGTTCATCACTTTATTGAGGTTTAATTATTTGTCCCTATATTTTATTTTATTTTCTTCATCTAATCAGGTTCAACCTCTAGTAATGAAGAAAATAGTTCTAAGAAACGAAGAAAAACCCTTTCTTTTCTTTTTTTTTGTTTGGAGGAACGAAGCAAAGAAAGTTGATCAACATTTAATAAATGATTAGTTGGGTTCTAATATTTCCTGTTTGTTATCTTTTGTAATTGAATCGGAAATCGTATACAAATATATTTGATTTTGATTAAAAGAGCAAACTCTAATTAACACATTATTGATATTTCATTTATGTAAGGTAAATAATATAAAATAAAAGTATACCAAATAGAAATTTAGTTTTTTCATGTTTTTGTGAGCCAAATAAATTTATTTTTTTCATTTAAAAATTCAATATAAATTATCCATAAAAAAACAACATCCAGAAAAGAGAAATGTAAAAATAAATTAAAATAAAAATAACTAAATTGAAACAAAACGAGAGGAATAATGACCTTAAAAGTGCTAAAAAATTAAGTTTAGGAGATTTGATTAATTTAATTGTTTATTTGTTAGTACAAAGAGATGTAGGGGTCTTTATCATGAGTGGAAATAAATTTTTAGGTGTATTTGTTGTTCTAAATTGTTTGAAGATGAGATTAAAAAATTGATCTTACTATTCAAATAAATAGTTTTTATAAAGACAAATATGTGTTATTTATTTTTATTTATCTAACTAAAGATAGAATAAAATATTAATTTTATTTAATATATATAAAAATTTTCCAAAATTTCTAGGGGGCCAGGGTCCACCCTGCCCGCCCCTGTCCACGAGTAATCATGTCCTCCTTCCTCAACACTAAATTTGTAATAGTTCATTAATAATAATAATAATAATAATAATAATAATAATAATAATAATTGAAAGCATATTTTTATTCAGATAATTTGAAGTACCCAATCCATTAATCTATATATTACAAACCTTAAGCTAATACCCTTTTTAACTGCATCGAGAAAGAATTTAGTGGAGCTTAAAACATGAAATGACAAAACCATATATATGATTTAATTTTGAAAACTTTCTTTATTGATATGATATAATTTCTTTTGTCATTATACATATAAAGACAAAATAATTAATGATACGGGATGCATCAACTTTAATTTCACGTGATTTATGGATCCATATGCAATATTGTTATTTGTTTTTTTGCTTTCTCTGACTGTTCATGAAATGGATATTCCAATATTGCCTTTGGACTACTCTACCGATGCTCACTTTTTCAATTTATTAAGGAAGAAAAAAAATGATAGGACATCAATGTTTAAAATGTGTGTTACTAAATTCAATGTACCTAAATAGTTCATAAATAATATATTGATTAATATGTAAAAGGTGTGTTGTAGTTCTTTATATATAATTTTACAAGAAAAATAATTATAGAGTGGTCCAATTAAAGTACAATAATAATATATATACACGACAAAATAATCAAATGATGTATGTGGTCCAATATACAATAATAGTTTGATAGACTTTTACATACCTAAGTTATCAGATTTTCGAATGGAGTTTTAAGGATTTCTATTCAAATTTAAACACATGCATGCAGGTGGTCCAATTAAGATAAGGTGATGCCTTTCTCCTTACATTTGCAGAGAAACGTTAGCAATTGAATTGATTGCTGAGTACCATGATTTACATCTTTCGTAAGAATCATGGGACCGAATTGTGGGGAGTGCTTGTGATGGTGCGTTAACAAAAAAAAAGAAAAGAAAAGATAAGTTGATAATTAAGGATGCCAAATTTTTTTTTTTTGACAAATTTAACCCAAAGACTGAATATTATATTTTTAATAAATACCAAATCATTGTTTGATGTTTTAAAATGTGATCAAATTAGACCCTTTTGCAATTAATTCATTGATAATTATATATAAATTTATAATTATTATTTTTAATAATTTTATTTTTTTTTACAATATCGAACGTTATACACACATGTTGATGATATTGTAATATATATTAATTAAAATATAATTTAACCCTTAAAATAGTGAACATTAGTCATCAAAAATTGATTAGAGAAGAAACCAATATATTTGGTACTTTAAACAAACAATAAGAGGATTAATTTGATAAAAAAACGAAAAAGAAGCAAACTATTTAGAATTATAAAAAAAAAAAAATCTGAACTTATTTGGTGATTTTCCTACAAAATAGAGAAAGTAAATTCTGATCGACCATCTTTTAGTAGTCACATAACATCTAATCTTAAAAAACTGTGTAAAAGATCAATACATGATCCAAATCTTACAAATATATCCACTCCTATATATGTAGCATTATTGTGATATTATATGTGAATGATCAAATTAATAAAATTTGTGTCGACTACAACTCGTATAGAGCTACCTTCAAATCAATGTATATATGCCATCCATCAAATTCTTATTTTACACACTACAAACTTCATATATATATATATATACATATATGCAATATTACAAGAATTTGAATGTTTTACCCACACACATTATACATGAGTATATATCCGCATATAATGATAATATGTGTGGGTGATTAAATTAGACAAATTTATTATATTATCCACATTTAATATACCTACACTTATTTTGACGAAAAAAATTCTCTCCAATTTCATAGATTAGTAGGATATTTCCCAGTAAAATGTTAGCTAATGTGACATTTATTTTGGATTATATTATTCACACATTAATAAATATTACGCATATATGAGTAATTATTTATAAATTTACCCACACATAATTATAAATGTTATATATATGTAGGTACTCACACATTAGCTTATGGGGCAATCTTTTGGATTATATTGTCCACACATATTAATAAATGTTACTTATGTATGAGTAATTATTTATAAACTTATCCACACATAATTACAAATGTTATATATGTGTGGATATCCACATATCTATGATTTTATACTTAAATTACAAAATTACGTTGTTTTAATTTTTATAATTTAAAATAATTATCTTTTTATTTCATTTACAAATACAAATAATAAACCTAAAATTAAATCTCTACACTAAAATTCTGCATTCCCTAAAATTAAATTCCTACCCAGTTTCTAATTTCTAAAATATATCTTTTGCTCATCAAGCTCTTTTACTTATCTGCTCATTTCTAAAATTTCTAAAACTTTAACAAATACACGGTACTACCATTAACCTCATAAAAAGTTTCCATAGGAATAGAGACAAAGTTGTGAAGCTCTGGATCTTTTCCCGTCCTTTGCAATGTTTCTCATACCGGTTAATTTTCAAGTCTATCTCAATCTCAACGTTATTTATGATCTCATCTCATCTCATCTCTTATCTTTTTTTCTTTCTCTTATCTTTAGTTTTTTTGTGTTTGGGATTATATTTACAATTTTATCTTATTGAATCTATTTTAGTTAATTTTAACCAGAAAATAATTATTAAGATTTAACTAACACTATTATAAGTAATTCCTAATATAATTCTATAAATGCACAAATATAATTATTAAGCTATTATAATTAAGCATTAATTATTTATTGATAATACAATATATTAAAAATTATGAACATATTAAAAATAATACAATATATCACGTTTTTTGTGAAGCTGACTTGGATGTCCCGACATGACATATTAAGATTTGGCATCTTCGACATTGGCATTTCAAACATGACTGATCATCGTTAGAGTTAGAAATTAAATATGTAAGTACATTATTATATTTCTAAGTTAAAGGAGTTAAGAGTATATATAATGTTGTCAAATTTGGCTTAATGAGAACTACACTCCTGGAATATTCTCTCAAATGCTGGTTATTCTCTCAAATGCTACTTTACATTGGCATAATTGAGATTATGTATATTATAATAAAATAATGTGAATTTGAAATGATTTATGAAAGAAAAGGAATGAAAAAAATGACAAATACAGTGGGCCTTTGTAATTGCGTCAGTTAAAGGAATTGGTCAGGAGTACAAGAAAAAGTAACTTGTATATAACCGTCACAACAAATAAGCGTAATTTGGAATTGGATGGAATATTTATTTATTAGGCCAAATGATTGAGTTTTTTTTTTATTAATAACAGCATACAAAATAAAAGATTTTATATGCTGTAATTATTTGAACTTAAATCAAGATGTAGCTGAAGTTACTTTCATATACCAGATGGCATTAATCATAACTATATTTACATACACCAATTGCATGTATCATGACTATATTTTTAATTTAAAAAAATAACTACTCCACCTCATATTTGTCCAAAATTATTCAAGGAAAATTAAGAGTTTCAATATGTTGGTCCCCTATGATATGGCCATTTAAGAGGAGAAATGAATTGAGTGATTAAAATTTTTCTCAATTTTAATATATATTCTTGATTAATGATTTTATTGAAAAATATATATTTGATAAATATAATAAATTATATTTGAGATTAATAATAAATGTAAACCACAAGATATAACAAAAATAAATACAATGAGGTACAAGACAATTTATAGTAGTTCGGTGTTTTCATATACACCTAGTCCACTCTCTTAAGATTTAACCACCATTGGGTTCCACTAAATCAAAATCACCAAAATTTTCATACTAGCTCACATTGAAAACTAAATACACATCTAGATTACAATGGGTTCTAGGCAACCACTACACCAAGATTTTCTCCCTAGCTTACCTTGGAAACTAGACTCACCTAAATTTTAACGGATCTAAGAAACCTGTATAATTCTCAATATTAATTTAAATATTTACAAATAATTTGTCCACACTTGAACACAAATAAGCAATTAAGAACAAATTATATAAGGCAATAATATTTAAATAAATAAATAAATTTGTAACCTCAAATTGGAGAAATTCGGATTTGTCATAGAAGACTTGAAAAATTTTTCTCCTCTTGCTTTGTAGCTCTTTGGTGGATGAACAATGAATCTTTGAAAGTTTTGAAATGCTTGAAAATTAGTTTGAGAGCTTTTGAGAGTTTTGGATGTACAATATGTGCAATGAATGTTCAAAAAATGAGTTTGGGGGTATTTATAAGCATTTTAGCCACTAAAGAAATGATTAATATGAAATTTGAAATTCAAAAAATGTTTAGACTTTATCAAACAATAAGAAAACATGTCTCACCTTTAATTCAAAATAAATTTACTTTTTACATAAGAAATCAAGATTTGAAAATTCAAATATAACTTTTTGAGACATTAATGATTAAAATAATAAAACAAGTCTAAAAGTAATCTTCTTTAATTCAAAATAAATTTACTTTTTGCATGAGTAAGAGAAAATATGTCTAAAATCAATTCTCTTTAATTCAAAATAAATTTACTTTTTATATGAGAAAGAGAAAATATGTCTAAAAGTAATTTTCCTTTAATTTAAAATAAATATACTTTTTGCATAAGTAAAAAAATTATTTATCAATAAATGAAAATTCAAACATAAACTTTTGAGACATAAATGATTAAAAGTAGGAAACATGTTTAAAGACAATCCACCTTTAATTCAAAATAAATTTACACTTTGTACCCACTTTTAATTTAAAATAAATTTATTTTTATATGAGAAAGAAATACATTTATATCATAAAAATATTTTTGTTAATCATCAAAACTTAATTAATATGAGCAAGAACACTTTGTACCCATTTTTAATTCAAAATAAATTTATTTTTTATATGAGAAAGAAATACATTTATATCATAAAAATATTTTTGTTAATCATCAAAACTTAATTAATATAAACAAATGATGCAGCCGAGGCAAGATAATCTTCTAGATAAAATGACTAATAAGGATATCTTAGAGAAGCTTCTTGAACGACAATCTATCTGCTTATTTGGTTGAAGGTGATTTCCTAATACTTCTGGAACAATATGCACTAGTGATCAGTCCTGTTGTCCAACTTACAATCAATTAGTTGAAGATTTGAATCAATACAAATCTTTTTTTCAATAGCTCTAAGGAGACGTAAACATGCTGCAACAAGTGTTGGTTGATAAGTGTAATACCCTAAGTCACATTAAATAAATTAAATTAATTTAGTCTATATGATATTAAGTTTATGTAATTAATTTGGTTTAAATTAATTATGTTTATATGATTAGCTTAAGTATGTATGTGAAATATAAATAAATGTATAAATATATAAATAAAAATAGTAAGATTAATGTGATTAAATTATAATACAATTTAAGATTAAAAGAAATCATTTTATGTAAATGTAAGTATATATGTAAATATGTATATCGTGTATATATATATGTAAAAAAAAAAAAACTGAAAATCGGATTGCAGAAGCAGTGCGCGGCCAGAGCATGGCCGCGCCTGCAAGTTGCTTCTTGGGGGTAAAGGAAGGGTTTTAAATGCTGAAATGACCGGGGTATGGCCTCTAGGACGCGTGGCCGTCGATGGGGAAGCGAAGCACGTCGAAAATGGGCTATAAATAGCCAAGTTCGCGTTGCCCAATCCATCCGAAAATTTCGAGGCTTAGATCGGTCGATTGGGAGAGATTTTGTGAGATTGGAGAATGAGGTTTTGATCTTCAAGTCGTGGGCAGCATTTCTGGAGAATTTGGAGGCCAACGAAGCAGTAAAGAGGGAGATCCAAGCGTCGCCGGAAAGTCGCGACTTCACCGGAGTCGAGGAGCATTTCAGCCAATTCGAGGTAAGATCGATCTCTTTTCTTGCTGATTTTTGCACCATTGTGTTCGTAATGTCGAGATCTAGGGGCTAGGTGAAGAAAAATCGAGTTTAGGGGTCGAATAGCCGGTCGGCGACGAAGCTTCTCGCCGGAGAAGAAGAACCAGTCGGGCGCGTGAGCTGCACGCGCCGCGAGTGGGAAGAAGGCGCGTGCAGCTCACGTGCCAGACAGAAAAAAAAATAAATAAAAGAAAAGAAAAGAAAATAGATGAAATAAAAATTTGAAAATTTTATTACTAAGTCTGAAATATTGTTTATGATTCATTTAATGTATAATTTTCTGAAAATGATAAATTTATTAATTATTTAAGTAAGTTTTTCTATTATGGAAATAAAGAAAAAATAGGATTTTAATTCAAAAAATTCCAAGAAAATTTCAAAATGTTATAAGTATTATTTAAGAAATATTAGTGAAGAGAAGTTTAATAAATTGAAAGATTAGGTAATTATTATGTAAAAATTACATATTTAGCTATTATGAAATAAGGGAAACTAGGAATTAAAGTTAGAAAATTACAAGAAAAATTCCAGAATACTAAGAACATTATTTAAGGAATATTGGTAAAAAGAAAGTAAATTTTTATGAAGCCTAGACAATTATTATGTAATTTTGGAAGAAATAAAGCTTAGGAATAAAAGAGAAATGGAAGAAATTATGAAAAACTAGCAAATGGTATTCTAAAAATAAATCTATATTGTAGGGGTCCTTGTGAGCAAGGAAATTAAGGGATAGCCGCTTGGCACGAAGTTCGAGACAAAATAGCTGTAAGTATGCTGCCTGAATTTAGTACAGTTATAAATGTAAATGCTTTTATCATATTAGCATGCTATGATATGAAACCATCATGTAGACTACATCAATGGCATGACTATGAAATGCATACATGCACAATGATACTATTGATCACATGCATATGAGGCCCTAAGGAGTACAAACTGACACCGCTGGCCTATCAAGGGTGCACCCATACACCCCGACTTCGAAGAGGTGGCCGCTAAAATGATAGGCAGCATGAGGGGTGTAGTTAACACCTACGATAAAAGACATTGCATACACTCATAGCATTGCATTTGGTATTCTTACTTAGATGATTCATCATCTAACATGGGTTCGCCCCTAGAACATTCAACGTTCCAGCCGGGACTTGCAGAGATGATTCAGAGAGTGGTGATGTGTAGTGACACGAGACATCAAGATGCGAGTAAATGTACCATATTATAATATGATTAGTTTAAGATTTATGTATATTGTTCTATCATCAAACGCTTTATGTATTAACTTGTATTAAATGCCATGTACAATTATTAAATTATACATTACCATGAGTAGGTTCGATTCAGCTTCCGCTTTACATTTATTTCTAGTCTAGATATTTCATCTGGCACTAGATACGGTCTTAGGGAATTTTAAAATAATGTTCAAAAAAAAATTTAACCAAATTTTCTAAGGCATAACATGCCCAAGAAGGCGGGCTATTACAATAAGAATATTATGCCTCTTCCGTCTACTCCACGTGTACCATCGGATCATAGTTCAAAACGATCTCGTCTCAGGCCGCCTCGACCCATCTAACTTCAGCTCTTCCCTTCATTCTACTAAACAAGAGTTTCACTAGAAAAAATCAGCATTTTAGCGACGAAAAATTTCATCGCTAAAACATCAAAATCTGTCGCTAAATTTTTTAGCGACGAATTTAGTGACGGTACCTTTTCGTCGCTAAAACTAGCATCGCTGAAATTTAGCAACAGGTATTTTTTAGTGACGGAATTAGCAACGGGGGTTGTACCTGTTGCTGATTAGCGACGGAATAAGCAACAGGGTTGGCCTAATGCTAAATTTGAATTATTTTATTTAAATTTTTTTAATTTTTTTTTATTTTGTAGTGATGGGGTTGTATCCGTTGCTGATTAGCGACAGAATAAGCGACAGGATTGACCTAACACTAAATTTGAATTATTTTTTTTAATTTTTTTTTATTTTGTAGTGATGGGGTTGAGCTCGTCGCTAAATTTTAATTTTTTTATTTATTATTTTTTTATTTTTTAGTGACGGGGTATAGCCTATCGCTAAAAATCAATTTTTTTATTTAAGTTAATTTTTATTTTTTAGCGACGGGTGTGAGTGTGTCGCTAAATTTAATTATTTTTTTTTTATTTTTTAGCGACGGGTATGATCTCGTCGCTAAATTTTAATTTTTTTATTTATTTTTATTTTTATTTTTTAGCGACGCAGATGTGAGCCCGTCGCTAAATTCAACCCCAAAATTCAAAATTCAATACGTATTAAGCCCCGACCTCCCATGTGCGCCATGTGGCTGCGCCTCTTGCTCGCCATGTGGCAACGCTGGATTTTACTTCCCCAACTACTATTCTCAAACTTTCTACTGGATTCAAACCCCCAACCTCTCATGACCAAGTTTAACGCGCGAGCCAGCCAATCTGGAAGCCTTCTTGTTTTTTGTTATACATAAAATATATTTATAGTATTCTCTTCCAAATATTTTAGAATTATATTTATACACCAAAATTTCATAAACTTATTTAGTAATATTAATTTTAATATTTAATGTTAGTAAAAGGAAATGAATATTAATTTTAATTCCATTTCATTATTAATTCAAATAAAACTTTATTAATTATTATATTAGCAGGAAAATTTTATGTTTTTATTTTAATTTTAATTTGTAATATATTTAAAAATTATTAATTTAATTTTTACTAATATTAATGTTAGTAAAAATTATTATGATATGTTTAAATGTAAAATTTTTAATTTTTACTTATTTTTGTATTTTTTAGCGACGGGATTGGCCTGTCGCTAAATTTTAATTAATTAATTTATTTTTTAGCAACTGGATTGGCTCTGTCGCTAAATTTTAATTAATTTATTTAATTTTAATTATTTTTTTTTATTTTTTAGCGACGGGGTTGAGCCCGTCACTAAATTTGAATAATTTTTGTTAATTTTTTTTAATTTTTTAGTGACAGGGTTAAGTCCGTCACTAAATTTGAATGATTTTATTTAATTTTATTTATTTTTTTTATTTTCTAGCGATGAGATTGAGCCCGTCTCTAAATTTGAATTATTTAAATAAAATTTAGCGACGGGTTACTCCCGTTCCTAAAAAATAAAAAATTAAATAAAAAATTTAAATTCACTAAAAAATAAAAAACTTTAAAATTTAGATATAAAAAAATTAAAATTTAGTGACGGGGTTAACCATGTCGTTAAAAAATAAAAAATAAATAAATAAAAATTTAAAATTTAGCGACAGGGTCAACCCCGTCGCTAAAAAATAAAAATAATAAATAAAAAATTCAAATTTAGCGATGTATTACTTCCGTCGCTAAAAATAAAAAAATTAAATAAAAAATTTAAATTCGCTAAAAAATAAAAAATTTAAAATTTAGATATAAAAAAATTAAAATTTAGCGACGGGGTCAACCCCGTCGCTAAAAAATAAAAAATAAATAAATTAATTAAAATTTAGCAATGAAATTTCTGTCGTTAATTCCATCTCTAAATTTAGTGGTGGGTATTCCGTCGCTATTTCTGTTGTTAAATTAAAAAAAAAATTAAAAAAATTAGCGATGGAAATTCCATCGCTATCCATCACAAATTAGCGACGGAATAATTCTATCTCTAAATTTCGTCACTAAAAATGATTTTTCTTATAGTGTTTGGTGACGAAATTTAATAATTTATTTTATACTTTTTTTTTCATATATCATTGAACTTTTTAGGTAACTTTACAACTTTATGCTTATTTTGTGACTTTATGACTTTTGAGGTGCATATATGTTTGAATTATATTGTAATAGATGTTGCAACAATTAAAATTTTAAATATAAAATTTTAGTTTTGCCCACACATAATATGTTTTTTAGCCATATATATGGAAATTATCCTCTAATACGGAGATTATTTTTTATATTATTGCCCACACATAATATGTTTGTTACCCACATTATATTTTTTTTTACCTATATATATTTAAATTTTTTTTATATTATTACCCACACATAATATTTTTTTTTACCCATACATAACATTTTTACCCACACATATGAAAATTATTTTTTATGTTATTACCCACACATAATCTTAACTTTACCTACACATAAACAAATACACGTGTTATGCCACATCATCATCTAATTAAAACCACATCATCAACCACGACACAATTACAATTTCTTGACATAAAAATATCTACACATACAGAAATATTTACCTGCACATATATGCGTAGGTAATATATTAAGCTTTACCTACACATAAACATATGTGTGGGTAAAAGTTATTTTTTAACCCCCGTTTATTCACACATATTGACATTTATATTATGTGTGAGAAAAAATTATAGTTGACACTAAGGTAACTTTTACCCACATTTATGTGGGTGGATAAATTTCTCAAATTCTTGTAGAAAGAGAACATACATATGTAAACATGCATAAAAAGGATTCTTAATTTGTTTTTAAATCAAGAAGATGTTTTAATTTGAGACGTGTTATAGTATTGTTCTACATGTACATAATCATTAAACACAAAAAAATGAGAAAAAATAATAATAAAAGAAGATTACAAACTATATATCAAGAGAATCCTACAATGAAATTCTGATTACAATAAGGAGGAAACGTCCTCCATCCAAACCATCTAATTAAAGTAATTAAAATCTAAAATGGGATTACTTCAAAAAAAAAAAAATCAAAAAGTGCATGATTTACATGTTCTCATGCAAAGACAAAAATACTCCTGCTGTAAGAATTTTGGACCATCCTAACGTGTATAAAATACAAGAAATCATTATAATAGAAGATATTAAAATATAAAGTCGATGATATACATAGAAGACTTGGCAGAAATGTTTCTCGTCTAAACATTTTACATGCCACAACCACGTCCAAAGTTCATGCCATGCATGCCTCATCCTAGCTAGCTATATATGAAACATATATATATTTATCCTCTAAATTATATATATATATATAATAATTTTCATATTATAACACCGGCCCCTTAATCGTTGTATTATAATAAATTAACACCCTTAAATCTTAACCATTAGATTAATGCAAGATCAGTTATAAATAGAAAGATAAAGGGGTGTTCATATAAATGAAAACTACTATATATATATAATAATAATAATTTTCATATCAGTACCGGTCCCCAATTGCTGGTTCCTATTATGACTTATTCGGTGACCACCAACCCTCAATCTTGACATGCTACTGATCTTAACTCCAAATAGCTAATTGGTCATACATTCTCTCGATCGCGAAATACTGACCTTGACCTCCTCAAAGAATCTATACTTTAGCTGGAACTCAATCTTTAGTACCGATGTTATCTGCTTTGTAGCCTGCGCGACTAAAAACACATCATCGTATCAATAACTGTTCTAATCCCCAAGGCATCTCATAAGTTGCCTCAAAAGAGAAAAAGAACTTAAAGATGTGGGTTAAACATTCTTCTGGCTGACATAACGGCCTTCCCATGTTTCTGCCGATGTACCACTTGACCAGCACCCAGAGGAGTCTCATTCCCTCAACCGGTTAATAACTGACCCTAGGGCGAGTGGTCTGTAATTAGTACCGAACGTACTCATAGCAACCATTATCCTTATAGTAGAACCCAACAGTTACTTAGACCTAAGACCAACTCCGGTCCTGCTCATATACCCAGGTATCTCCTGCAATCTTAGAAGGGTTTTCTTACTTCTAATTCACATTATCATAGATGCTCCACAACAGCCTAAAACGTTAACTACCACCTTTGCTTAATCTTATTTATTACAGAACCTTACAGCCTTAGTCATTCATCACGCCAACCGCGACGTCGTCTGTACTCCGTTCCACATGTGAGAACTAAACACCTAGGTAGTGATGCCGAATCTCCAAGTAGCATAACTGCTGTAGACTCCAAGGCTACAATTTCGTAATAGTCCTTCAATCCATTCCCATCACAGATCTCTCTTGGAATAAGCTCGACCCTAGGCTTATCGTAAATACATTTACACCAGGCACACATCTCGGTACTTATGGATCTACCATTTACCATCGGACTCCTATCATTCATCATTACTTCAGTCAGCTGCCTCCACACGTCATTCATGTGCTCACGGCGAACATGACTTATCTCTCCGACAATCCTCAAAAAAATCTCATGAATCGATTCTTAAAATAACTCGTTAAGCCGATACATATAACTCACTAAGTATTCTTCTTCGTCTTGCCAGCCTCCCCATCCAGAAGCAAACTCCTATTCCCATCGACACCATAAACAATCCAATGCTAGGAGATCATCCGGATTGGGTAGGGGTACACTGGGATTTGGGCCTCCGGATTCCATCAGGAATACTCAAAATCTGCATATAGCACCAAATATCAAGCAAATATATTGAGGCTAAACCAACTTCTTACCCAAACACCTAAGGCAGGCACAAGTCCTACATAAATCCCATTCATACTATCTCACGGTCCCACCTTAAAGTGCACTTATCACTCCTGTACGATCATAAATTGCGACACAGTCTCTCACACAAATTAGCAAACTCAACTTGACGCAGCCTGACCCTATTCGATTCACCTAGATCTCCCTAACTCTACCCGACAACTTTGGTGTACAGGAACTCGTCCCACAAAACTGACTCAAACTACGCTCTGATACCAACAATGTAAGCACCCCCGTCCGGATATCCCCAACCACCAGGACTACCCGAATGGGAGTGCCTACGGGAGGAGAAAAAGAATGAACACAAGACCAAAACCTCCCTGGCATGCATACACAAAAATAAGAACAACGGAAGCGAACCTAAATACATGCATGCACTACGGGTATCCCGCTAGCACAGCGGTCACATGATAAATAAATAAACACAGACTCATGTACCGATATACACGAGACTCGAGGAAAGACCTGGCACAGTACAAAATAATAGAGTTAATCCTACTTAGACATCAGAGTTGACAAGGATTGACAGGACTGCCTGCACACCATACTGACACTACTGCTAAGAGATGACTCACTTGCCATGGCCCACGCTGCCACTACCTGCAATAATGGAAAGTAAGGTGAGTCGAGAGACTCAGCAAGCATAAGAAAAGAAAGGCTGAAGGCTGTATAAATCCAATAAACTCTTCCTAGAATAAACCCCCAGGTACACACAAGCCATGAGACGGTACAACACAATAGCATAGCATAATAAAAGCACATACCGATCATTGGGGCTCACACAAGACATGCAGCACCCAAGTCCCATACCATCCTGTCGCTGTCCTGAAAGGCAACATAAATCTCAAACAAACCTGCGCGCGCTGTCCCGGGTCGGTACTCCCGTCACCCGTTCATGTCGGTACTCCCGACACCCGAGCCATAGCCTCCCTCGGAACGGTACTTCCGTTTAAGAATTAATAACTACTAGTAGTCATGCAATGCACATAGAAATGCAATGGTGTAGTGAGCATCAACGTGATACACTGGCGCCCATACATCCAGGTATCAGTCCATGCTCCGCTCATATAGTAAACCACACGCAATGCATATGCTCGTGCTGGATGTAACCTAACTAACCTAGAATGTCCATGTCCAAGCATACTCAATAAATGAATACCCCAACATGCATCCATTACCCATGTGCAAATCAAATCATGAACAGTAATATAATGTATCTAATCATGCAGTAAATCACATACCGGTAGAACTAGGCAGTAATGCCCGGCACCGGTCAACGGCCAGTGACTAGGAGTGTCCACTTGACGGTCCACTTCAGGGCCGTACAATAGTCTACCCCAACGTCACCAAACAGCCGACCCCTACCCCACTGCTCGATAGCTCTAACCGAACCATAAATAAATCCAGCAAAACCATAAATAAACCCGCACGTCTAGAAACTTAATCCCCAAGCTGGTCAGCATCATTCCCAAATGAAGTGGGGGCGGTACAAACCCCCGTAGGCTCACAACAAATAAAACTCTAGAAGTCTCGGATTTAATTTAAATTAAAACAAATGAATAATAACTCAATAAATAAAGCTAGGCGTCGAATTAGAGTAAGGGAGATGATAAAATACGGGAAACCACGGGGTCTTTCACGGGAATTAAAAATCATGAGGAGAGGGTTAGGAGCTTGCCTTTACACGGTCATTTCTTGCTTTTCTTGCATTCTCGCTGCGAAGTAAAACGTTTAATAGCGATTAATAAAACCGTGGCTCATATTAATTAAATCTAACCGTGCAATATAAATAATTTAACCATCTAAAATTCCACGTAGGCGCACCTCAAATAAAATCCCAATAAGTCTCATCTTTATTTTAATTTAATTCATGCCAATAATACCCTTAATTCATATAATTAATACGTGACACTAAAACGAATTAAGGGAAGGCGAGGGGTTCATAAAATTGAAAGAAATTGCAAGGGTAGAGGAAGCTTACCTCGTTTAAGCTGATTACAACGTTTTTGCGCTTGAATGCCACCAAAATAATACACGCTGTAAAATAGATTAAACTCTCAAAATTAATAAAATTAGATTCAAAATGAAATTCTAACCGTACAGAATGATTATTACATATTTATTTACTTACCTGGCTAATTAAACCACGATTAAACAGAGTTTAATCTTCAATTTTTCCTCAAATTCCTCCACTGGCGTGCCTTCTTCTTCCCTGATTTTCCTTCGCTCGTTTGCTGTTAAAATTGCTCCCAGAGCATGCTGAAATCGGCCTTTAAAAAGGCGAAGGAGAGAGCTACCAGTGCACGCCACGTGGCAGCCAAGGGCTGCCCACCGCCTTGCCCAAAACAATGTCGTTTTGGGCAAATAAATAGAAAATCCAAACATATATAAAAAATATATAAATAGAAAATCCATTTTCATGTACTCAAAAAGTAATACAATAACAGTTCAGATCTCAAGTCTTTTCTTCACTTTTATTTTTCTCTCTTTTTCTGTTTAATTAGTCTCCAAACAACATTTACAAAATTAAGGTGCTTATATAAAAAATATTATATATATAAAGAGATTATCATCTTAATAATAATGTCTTAATTATATAATACTATTAGTATATTGTTTGTGAGTCGACATTCATTGAACATATATGAATTAATATTGACTGAATTAAAGTATTTCAATCTAAGGGTTGATATATAGTTAATGCATTAATTAATAAAATTATATTAGGATAGTACTTGTAATGCCCTTTTTTATGGGTTCTTTCGTTTGATCTCACGATTTTTAGTATAAGAGATAAATCTAAATCTGATCTAGAGTAAGTGGACAATAAATGAATTCGAACTTCAAAATCTAAGCCACCCACCAGTCTTTGCTAGGCAATTTTTATATTATAATGGTATTGATCAATGCATTGATAGATGTTCATATTTAGGGAGTTTTTGTTAAAATGAGCAAGATAAGAGGCATAAAGATAAACTTAGAATATATTCCGGATCAAGATATGAAATAATTAAGATAAGATTGGAAAACATTTCAAGATTTTTATCAAGGTGTTTGTTAAATTTTTTAAAATACACTAAAGAACACAAATGTCTTTTTTTTCTTATCTATAAAGATCAAAATATACTTATCTTAAGAGGGGGAGAGATAAGTATATTTTGAAAGATCAAGATAAGGAGTCATTAATGATTTTTTTAAGAATTTTCACATAAACTTTAATAAACATATTAGAAATTATAGAAATCAAGAATATATCTCATATTTTAACTTTTTTATTTCATATCTTAATTAACAAACGCCCTCTTAAAATGATTGTATCTATGGGCCAGCCGCGAGTACAGTATAAATAAAAAAAAATGTTTTTATCTCAAAGTCTTTTCTTTTAGTGCCGCCTCGAAGTTCATATTTAACATGCATGCATGCCTAGGTTAGGTCGTGGGTACCGGTCCCATCATTTGTGATTCCAGTCCAGATGGGGTAGTGTAGTGTAGTGTAGTACCCCACAATTATTGAAAATTTGTTTCAAGTTTTATTAACTTTACAAACTTAATTGTCATTTCCTAATTAAACAATATCTATATATTGAGCTTTTTATTTTTTTTTTCTGTTGCATGAAATGAATCCTAATTCACACACTTCTCTCGTTTGAAATTCTAGTACCAGCATGCTTATTTTTAATTTTATTTTCATTATATAAATATAAAATTATAATATGTTTTATTATACCTACACTAATTAAACTATCTAATCAATGAATTCAAAAATTCTAAATTAATTTTTTTGCATCATAATTGTTAATATATGACTATATATAATTTGAAATTTTGTCTCCTTATTTATCTTTTCATCAATAGTTTGATATCTTTAAATGAATAAAGTGATAGTTTTATATTTCTTGAAAAATATTAAATAACTTATATTTGGTACCATGTAAAAATTTATTGTGATTATATACATAATTTTTTTTATAAAAACCTTTTTAATGTGTACATCCTAAACTAAATAAATAAAACAACAAAAAAGAATAAATATAAGATTTTTTTTATCTTTAATTACTGCATGTCCTTGTCAAAGAGTACTCAATCTTTACCTCAGAATCTACTTTATTATAATTTTGTTTTTTTATAATTATATATTTTTATGGGTATTGTTTTGGCTTCGTAATTTTTATTTGTTTTGAAAATAGGGAAATTATCATTTTGGTCCCTATATTTTGAAAAAGAGTCAACTTTTTAACTATATTTGATTAAAGATAAAAATAATCTAAATTTTTTTTAAAAAAGGGATCAAAATAGTCCTTCTCTTCCGTCAACTGACGTTTAAACCTAACAGAGAATGTGAAAATATATTTTACCCCTTGGTCTCAGTTTCAAGACCGTTTTACCCTTATTTATAGGTAAATATTACAATTTTTTTTTACCCTTATGTTATTTTAAAATTATTTAATTATTTTTTTATTTTTTAAATTATTTAATTTAATATATTTTTTTCTGACAACTGGTAGGGGTTGTACATATATGGTGAAGTTACAAATTTGCCATATTATTTATTTATTTCTTTTAATATTATTTTTCATATATTTTCCCATTCTATTTATTTATTTAATCTTTTAAAATTACTTATTTATTTATTAATTATAGTCCCTTAACAGTTTATCATATAATCAAGAAAAGTGATATATATGGACATATATATTCCTTCCAATATTTATGTAGGTACCATGATCACCACTTCACCATTGAATGTTAGATCATTTTTCTAGGGATATAATTAAGATCATGCAATTTAGTCTCTTATTACTAATTGATATGCTAGCAAATTTTAGAAATCTCATTACTAATTGATATGCTAGCAAATTTTAGAAATCTCTAATCAAGTTGAAAATACAAGTGAGGGTTAAAAATAAACAACAAAAGAATCAAAAATCAAGAAAAATAAAAAAAGTAAAATAAAAATAGCAAAAAAGGCAAAGGAGTTGGTTGGAGGCCAACTAGTTCTCCCCGATCGAGAAGGGGAACTGACTGCCCCCATAAGGGCAGCGGGCACGTACAGCCAGGGTTTGGGAAGTTGGTTTGAATCGACTTCCCCCCTCTTCTTCAAGGTGACTTGTCCAAAACCGAGTCCCTCATTCCTTTGGGGCATTCGATTCAACCGAATGCCTCATCCCTTTATTAGGAGACTTGGCCTATAATACCTTGAGAGCCTAGAGAAGTTAGTATATATCGAGGATAGTGTAAGAAAGGAAACAACACCAGTTGGATACCTTTTGGGCTGAATGTTGGCAAAGAACTCCCAAGCTTAACCTGGGGTAATCCAGGGATGGGTGACCCCCCTAGGAAGTTCGCGTAGGCCCATCAGGGTAAGTTGTTCTGGTTCTTCCTATCGCTCGAACGGAATGTTACAAGTGGTATCAGAGCCGACCCCCGAGCCTCTGAGCGCAGTGGTGGGGCAAACATTAGCGAGGAGGTTGAGTCCCGATGGGGGTGTGTGTAGGCCCTTATGGGGGTACGTGTAGGCACCTTAGGCGAATCCTATATCGACCATGCAAGGGGGGAGATCTGGGACCGGTTGTAAGGTCGCATGACGAGGATGTCATGTGCTTAAGGGGGAGAATGTAATACCCCGAGAGTCCAGAGAAATTAGTATATATCGAGGATAGTGTAAGAAAGAAAACAACACCAGTTGGATACCTTTTGGGCTGAATGTTGACAAAAAACTCCCAAATTAAGCGTGCTTAACTTAGGATAATTCAGGGATGGGTGACCTCCTGAGAAGTTCACGTAAGCCCATCAGGATAAGTTATTCCGGTTCTTTCTATCACTCGAACAGAATGTAACATGGCCATGCTAAATTCTTGCTTATTTCTCTCATTTTTTATATTTTTTCTTCTAATATCTCCAAGAAAATCAACTCCCCAAGGCCTTTGGATGGGTGGGTGCCACATGTCCTTCCCCTTCATCATCTTCTATAAATAGTGAGCTTGTCTCTTTATTCAGAGATCGGATCCTAGGAAGAAAATTTTACTTTCTCTTAAAATCAATCGATTCAAAAGAGGGCAACCAGTTATTTCAAGGCCATTCCCCACTTTGGGGGCAGTCAATTATTCTTGGCCAATTGATTATTACTATTCACCTGCCACTATTTTAATAGTGACGATTATCACTATTTTTACAGTGTCGATTATTGCTAAAGTATTATTCACCAAAGAGTCACTATTTATCAAATACTATTCATCAGCAAACATCATACATCAGCATGAGCATCCATGCACGCGTCGACAATTAATTAATTATTATATCAAATATTATATCAAAAGTTGGGGGTTATGTGAAAATCATCACAAAGATATGCGGAGAACATACAGATACAGAGGCATGCATGTCCATGTTCCAGTCTTTTTCAGGAAGACTAATTAATTAATTATTATGCCGGTCCCAACGTGACATATCATTATCATCCATTAGATTGTTGACGCCTATGTCAATCATGTCTTGTACCATCTCCATTATTATTGTTGTTGAGCCACCTAATCTTTGCCACACGTCCACTGTTTGTTTGTAAGATTATCTCTTTACAAATCATGTCTTCCATTTGGCAAGTCCTGTTCTCAGTCCAACTCCGATAAAAATCACAATTTTACTGTTCTACACCAAATTGGTGTATGAGCATCATTTTTTAAATCTCAAAAATTATTTTTGGTGTTCAGCAACAGAATTTGGTGTTCTACGTACTGTAGCTAACACTAAATTACACAGATTTTTCAAATTTTCATTTTTAACTCTCTACATTTAACTATAATAATTTTCCCCCCTTGTGTTCTTTAAACAATTTAACACATTTATACAATTTAATTAATAAAATAATATATTATTAAAAGTATTTTGTTGACATCTTTAAAATGAGTATAATGTTGAACATATATATTTTTTGAGTAATTATATGCGAATAATATTTTATATCAAATAAATTAATTAATACTTTTTTAAAAAATTCTTTATAAAATATTCTTTAAAGATATTTTTTACAGTAATTTGGTGTTGAATACAATGAAATCTAAAAAAAGAAAAAATTAATAAAAAAAATTTAGTGTATTTTTTTATTTACACCAAAATGGTGTCAACTTTGGTGCACCACATTAGCTTTTGAATGGTTGTCCTTAAAATTTCAAGTTGCAACTCAAAAAAGAAAAATGGCTGTCCTTTGTATTATATATATATATATATATATATATGGTTCACGTTTTAACATTGGTGAGGTACAATTATATCTGTCACATTTTGGGATGGTAACATGGGGATATATGGTCCATGCATAATTCATTAGATTGATTGAAGAACCTTATTTCTTTATCCATATTAAATATTTGCTTTCCATTACTAATTAACATTGTTAACAAGTGCTTACCATTTATTTTGTATTTTTTCATATTTAATATTACTTAATTCAACCACTAATTAAATATAAACGTGGCTCAATTAGAAAATCATATAATGTGTACATAATAGAAGAATATCATTTAATCAGTGTCACTCTCGATATTTCTATATTTACAATGATGGAAAATAGATGACCGCGTGATGAAAAACTCCAACCTAGCCCCATGCATCAAATATTGACGTATTTCTACAGCAAAGAAAATTATTTATAATTGATTATGAGAATATAAATAATATATGTCTAGTGCATCAATATTTGGTCCATCTAATGACATGCTTTTTGCATAACATATGAGTACGTAGTATTTGGCCTATTGGCACAGTCGAAGAGACATCTAATTTGGTCCTGATGTAGACATTAAAATTTTAAAAAATAAATCACACATGTTACTCAAGAAATAATTATTAAAGAATCCAACCATATATAAGCAATTATTAATTATGTTGTTGACTAGTACATCAACTTTATATATTCTTGAACTTTCTCCGTTATTAAAAATTGAAGTGACAATAACAGATATTAATCTTTAGTGTTATATATATATATTTTGCATGCTTGTATTTTGATAAAAATATTTTTTTTATCAAATACTAGTAATTTATTATTTTTTTTATTAATACAAAATTTTATATTTTTTTGATATATTAAAATTATATATGTAGAATTATGTATTTTGTATGTAGATTATTATACAAAATTATGTAAAATAATAATAAATTATGACTGATTGTAACATTTTAAAAGTGTAAGGGAATTTTTTTATATAATCAAAAGTACAGGGGGTAAGTTGTACATGACCCTAAATGCAGGATAATTTCATATGATTTACCCAAAAAATTAACAATAGACACATAACCAGTTACAAGTGCATTAATTCAGTTTTCCTGGCCAGCTGTAAGGACGAAATGAGAAATAATTAAAGAACCGTTTTATTAAAATAAAACATTTAATTGAGTTTCACTTATTTTCATTTTGACTCATTAACTCAATAAATAATGTTTAATTTAAAAAGATAAAATTGAGAGAATCCAATACCAACTCTAAAAATGCAAGCTACGTCATTTTTTTTTTTAAAAAAGAAAGAAAGCTACATATATATATATATATATATATATCCACAAGCCACATTTTTAACCCACCATCTATCTTGATTCTTGTAGTAGAACACACCGGCCAGCTCCTAATGACACCTCATTCAAACAGCCTTTCTACTTTAGATGATCTGTCTTTGTGAGCCAAATTTTCAACAAAAATAAAAGGTTAAATTAGACTTAGACAAGGAAAAAGACAAACAAGCATAATACATAAATAGTACATATACATCATGAACCTAAGTCACATGAAAATTGATGATACAGAAATAAATGCTACTTTCCCTTGGTCCCCGACAATGACATTTCCTCAAATATAGTCTTCTCCACAATAAATTGATGTGATCATAATTTAATTTTTTCTCGTTTTCCGTCTCTATAAATTCAAGCTAAGTAGCTTTGCTTTTCTGCCCAAAAAAAAAAAAAAAAAAGTCTTGAAAAACATCAACAAAATGAAGAGCTCACTGCTGGTGCCACTACTACTCTCCTTCTTACTCCTTTTCTCGCTCCCAAACCTTCTTATGGCCGATAATTCTGAGCCCTTGTACGACTCCTCCGGTGACAAAGTCATCACGAATAATATTCACCCGATACTATCTTGGCACCAAAAGATGAAATTCCTCACCTTAGGGCCCCCCCAACTACCCCACACCAAGGGGGAGAGGTTAATCAGGTACACGCAGACCATGGTCAACGGGAGGCCCAACGCTGGCTGCCCACAAGGACCCCACCCAACAGAAGGCAGAAATCCCACACTGCGGCTGGCCAGTCTCGAACTTCACCCGATACTATCTTGTGCTTGCGTTCAGTGGACACGGTATTGAAAAATTGTGGTTGTATAATAATAAATATATTATAATAACTCAAAGATTTTAAGGGACGAAAACCCGTTTTCTTTAAAACTTTGTTTGTCCCAAAATACAATGCACAAGGGATCCAAACAAACCTCCAAAATACAATGGAATCAAGAATAATATTTGTTGACGAATGTGCAATTTTCGAAAACAAATCCAAACACATGGAATTAATAACAAACACAAGAAAATTTGTATTCTAATTCTGCAGTAAAAGAATACAAATAATAAGTTTTTATATGCACAAAAATTATAAAGTTTTATGTAAGAATGTAGGAGAAGAATAAGGAGAGAGAAACCATATGAATTCTTAAAGTGTTTTTATCTAACAACACACCAATCTATTTATAGATAATGTTAAAACCCTTCACCAAAGGTACAACCATTCATATGTATTACAATCCTTCATAAAAGGATATAACTAATTCTTGTGTATTACAACCATTTACCAAAGGTATACCTATTCACCAAAGGTTATAACCACTTAAATTAAATTTAAAATAAATGAGACACAATCATTTTCTAAAGGTTACAACCATTCATATGTGTAAATAGAATTTGAAAAGTTACAACCTCGAGTTTTTTAACTTGGATCTTTTCCCAAACAAGTGAAAGTTACAACCATTCTGTTGAAAATCTCTCCAACAATCCTCCACCATTTTCAAAATGAATGAAGTTTTGAAAAACTCTTGTGTAAGTTAGCCAAACTTATGCATAAATGAAGGTGTCTTTTGGACTTGAATCTTCACGTAGTGAAAGTATTTCAAATGTCAACCAAGGTGGCATGGTAGACAAGCTTTGAACCAACGACCCCTATCTGATTAATCGGAAATACCTCACGCACTCTTTTGAATGTCCTTATTGTGTTCATAAGTACTGACACGTGAATAGACCATGTGTCCCATATCTTGGTTTTCCTTTCACGAATATCTTGAGTAGTTTGCCAAACCACTTTAGAGATGGCACCATCCCCGATATTCATATAGGTAGGCTTATCGAAAATACCAACATATCTAAAGCATTTTATATAAATATCTATATAAGCCTATTAAGAGCAAATTAGCTAAACCTCCCATTATTGATACGTTCCCAAACATTTCTACCTTGGGACTAACTTAAATGTTTGCAATCACTCATGTGACGTACTTTACTCATTGAACCTAAGATCTTGATGTTTCAAGTGTTAGGTTGAGTTTCCATCATTGATGATTACGAATTGGCCACAATCTCATTCCTTTTGACGTTTTAGAAACTAAATCCCTTATAAGGCCTTTAATCAAGGGATCTGCCAAGTTTTGACTTGACTTCACATAGTCCATGGTAATGATTCCATTTGAGATCAATTGTCTAACCATACTATGTCTTAACCCAACATGTTTAGACTTGCCATTATATATTTGGCAATATGCTCTAGACAATGTAGCCTCACTATCACAATGGATAGAAATTGGAGGCACAAGTTTTCTACTTCAGCTGAATATATCTTGAATTTTTCTAATACTTCATCTTTAGTATGCATAAGATACACATTACAAAACTTAGACAAATCATCAATGAAAGTCACAAAATAAAGTTTCCCTCATCTACTAGGTGTACTATGTAAATCACATACATCACCATGCACAAGTTCAAGTAAAGAGGTTTTTCTTTGAATTTAGGAAATGATGTTTTGTGATTTTACTTTATGCACATATATACTTTGCATTTCCCTTCCGTGTCATGTTTGCGATTAGGAATTAATTCGAGTATACTTATATCATGTAACTTTCTATTGTTAACATGTCCTAAACGTGAATGCCATAAAGATAAAGAATCAACAACAATGTAAACGGAATTTATAGTTTTATTCATAGTATTGAGTTTGAACATTCCATCACAATAGAATCATTTCCCAACAAAGAAACCTCTCTTAGACAACATAGACTTATCTGATTCGAATACAAGTTTGAAACTAAACTTATTAAGAAGACCACTGAACACAAGATTATTTCTAACTTCCGGCACATGGTAAACATCATTGATAGTGAGAGTCTTCCCATAAGTAAATTCCAATTTGATGTTACCTTTGTCAAGCACAGCTGCTGTAACACCCCGTCTCGCCAGGCGTGTCACTATAAGGGTATTCCCGGGATTTCTTTTTTTTTCTCTTTAAGTTCAACATGCGCGGTATATCAAGAACAATCTTCACATACAGATACAAAACCCCGCGAACCCCAGTCTTACCCGTTTAACTATCAAGATCAATAATCTTAAACTAAACGAGTCTTAATACAACGCAGCGGATACACTAATACCAAAACACCATAGTTCTTACATTGTATTTCCATAGCAAAATACTTAATACAGATCAAATGATAAAATCGCTATTATACAACTATTCATTTACAACCTGAAATACATACTAAAGCCTCCAAACGTTACAACGACTAACAAACTAAGCACCATTGGCCCTCAACCGGCCACATCCTTGCCTTCGCAGCAGTCCCTGGCTGGAACATTAAACGTTCCAGGGGCATAGCCCAGGTTAGATGATAAACATCTAAGTGACGGTATAGAAACAGATTATACAATGCATGAGAGACACACGAGCATGGCATATTCAGACAAGCGGCAACATGCAAAACATGTCTAACTTGAGAAACTCCCCTGACATACTTAATCCCTCGGATGTCCCACTGTAACACCTGTTCACCTGGTCTAATGTTAATCCCTCGAGTGCACCGTCGTGACACCCGTTCACCTGGTTTAACATTGTTCCCTCGAGTGCCCCAGTGTGATACCCGTTCACCTGGATTAACATTGTCCCAATCTCAAGTAGACCCCAACCCGTCCAACACAGAAAACAACATTGACACGAATATCAATACCCCGATGATATGAAAATCACACGCCATGCACCGACTCTTTTGTAAGTAAAAATAGTTGACGTAATATATCACATGTACAATATGCAAATGATGACATAAATACATAAATGAAATGCTTTCGCAGTACAACCCAAGTTCTGGAGGGTAAAACCGCTCACTAGAACTGGTCCCATTTGCGTGTAACCTAAGTTCAGGAGGGTAACACCGCCCACCTGAACCCACTACACACCTTCCAACATGTTTTCAAGATAAGGTAAAGATAGGATCAGACCACTCACCTCGAATGTATTCAGATCGCCTTGATCATCGTGCAACGCCTCGGTTTGCGTGCCAAATCCCAAATGCTTGAACTTATACTCAACCTCGAGCCACAATACTTCCTAAACACCATATTTAATTAAGGAAGCATTAAAATCCATTTTCCTCAATTTTCCATAATTTTCTCTATTTTCTCCCAATTTTCTCCTCGTTAATTCCAAAATAATTATTTCTTCAACTATTTTTTGAAATATTTCAACACAATAAATCCTAAAATAACTAATTAAAAATACTGGAAGAAGAAATACCCAAAATGCCCATTTCACGGGCCTGGCGCGTGGGTGTGTGTGGAGGTTGGTGCGTGACTGCACGCGCCACATTCTTCCTCGTTGAACCAGTCTCCGGCGGTCGCTTCGATGGCCAAAATAAGCGCACCCCCTTGAAGCCCTTTGCAAGTCGATCACAGTGGCACTAATTTCAGGTTGAAAGGCCACTGGAAAGTGGCCCAAACGGCCAATTGTAGGTGGCTCGCGACGGTCCGCCTAGGGTTTTCCGACCGTGTTTCGAACGGCCATTAAACGCACACCATTGCTTCCCAAATTCTCCAGAAACGATGCCCATACCCCAAGGAGCAAAAGCCCTTTATCCTTTGTCTTCAATTCTTTTCCAAAATCGATCAATTCGATGCTAAAATTCTTCAAGTTTCGGTCGCCTTTTTATAGCCAAAACCCAGCCATTTTCCGACTAATCGCCGGCCAAGCTTGGTCCCCAAGCTTCCTACTGCTAGTTGCAACCTCCCCCAGTCATCCCTCGGCCATCCCATCACCAAAAACGGTGGCCATGTGCATGGCAGTGCGGCGGCCGAATTCTCCCTTGTGTTCACACTATGAATTTTCATTTTATTGCACTTTCACCCCTGTTTTCTTCAAATAACAATTCTGCCCTTTTTACAACACCCCTGATAAATCCAAATATACCACTAAGTTTCACAAGATTAGCACATCTCGTTTGACCCTCAAAATTCCTGAAAAATTACCGTTTTGACCTCTCTCTGGCAGATTTAGAAAATTGCACTTAAGCCCGACTAGTCGTTTTGACCTTAAATCCGTTTGATTTAACCCGAAATTGCTTAAGGGTTGTTTTACACGTTAAATACTAGTCCTTGACACGCTCCGTTGACCTTCTGGATGTTTCCTACGTCGATTCGATTTTCTCAGCCCGGTTGACAGCTGTACCGAAAACTGTTCCTGATCCCACTTATTCCATCACTAAAAATCATACTTCGAATCACTTGTCGATACTGTACAATTATCTTTAGCTATCTAAGGCCCGGGTTACTCCCTCCGACTGATTTGATCGTCTAAAACTGCGTTAATGTGCCATATAGTCTTATTCTTTTGCTAATTCCAGTTATACCCTTTCTTAAAAATCATTTATACTCTTAATAACTTCCCGGGTATTACAGCTACGGTGGTGGAATTTTCCATGTAGAGGATTTTGCCATCTTCACTAGATTCATAAGTGGCGAATAGATTTTGATTCTTACATACATGCCTAGTAGCACCCGAATCGATCCACCACTTATTTTCATTCTCCACCACAAACACCTCACTTATCATAGCCATGAAGTTTGAGTTTCCATCTTGCTTTTGCTTCTTTAAAAGGCGACATTCCTTTTTGATGTGGCCCATCTTACCACAATTGTAACATGACTCTTTTTTCTTGTTTGAGTCCTTGTCTTTGGAGTCAAATTTTCTCTTCTTGCTATTCTTTGAAGAGTTTTGTTTTGCCTCCTTCCTTTTGTTGGTATCTTTTCCGTCCTCCACCACATGAACATTAGAAGATTGGCCATTGTTTTCATCAAAGTTATTCACTCTAAAGTCCTCTTCTATTCGAAGATGTCGGCCCAACTCCTCAAGGGAAAGATAATATTTTCTATGCTTGAGATTCTTTTTATAATCTTTCCAACCAGGAGGAAATTTATCAATGATGAATGGTACAACAAAGGATTCATCCATTTTCATGTCATGTTATTGAAATTGGTTATAAATGTGAACTATTTCATGAAATTGTTCAATTACCTTTCTATTGTCCACCATATGATATTAATGAAATTTAGAGGCTAGAAATTTCTTACTCGTGGCATCCTTGGACATGTACTTAGCCTCCAAAGCATCCCAAATCTCCTTTTGCACTCTTTTTGCTATGGTATTGGTTAAACAAAGCATCTGACATAGCATTGCAAATGTGCCATTTGCAAATGTAGTCATCTTGATCCCATTTTTGCCTTGCCTTTGCATTTATCAAACTTTATTCTTCGATTTCCTCCAGTCTTGGTGTTGTAAGCACATATACCACATCAAGTGTGGTAAGGAGGAAATGTAGTTTATTTTGCCAACAACGGAAATTAAATCCTTCAAATCTCTCTAATTTCACAAAATCAACAGCAAAGTCTCGTAGAGAAGAAGTTGGTGGAACCATCACAACTTCAAGAAACAAAGTCTTAAGATTGTTAAAAAATTGTGGTTGTATAGTAATAAATATATTGCAATAACTCAAAGATTTTAAGGCACGAAAACTTGCTTTCCTTAAGACTTTGTTTGTCCCAAAATACAATGCACAAGGGATCTAAACAAGCCTCCAACATTACAAAAAATCTTGCGTTTAGTGACAAAAAATTCTGCCACTAAACCTTAAAAATCTATCACTAAATTTTAGCGATGGGGGAAATTCTGCAACGGGTAAGACCCCCGTCGCTGATAAGCGACGGGCAAGCCCCATCGTTGATCAGCGACGGGTAACTTGTCGGTCGCTGATCTTTAAAAATTATTTTTTAAACATAAATAAAAAATAAAATTATTAAAAATTTAAATATAACTAAAAATTATATTTATTAAATATTATGCAACGACGAGTATTTAACCCCGTCGCTGATTTATTAAATAAAAAAAATTCAACAAAATGTTTTTTAAATGTAAATCAAAAATAAAATTATTAAAAATTTAAATATAAATAAAGATTATCTTTTATAAATATTAAAAAATTAACAAAATAAATAAATATTTTCTAAATAAATAAATTTAAAAGATAAAATAAAATAAAAAATTTAAATGTAAAATAAATTTATAATTTTTCATACAATTATCAAAAATTGTAATATAAAAAATTCATATTTAATTATTATTCAATATTTTTATATTTTATATTTATTTTAAAAATATATATATATAAATAAAATTGATGATAATTAACAATTCACTTTAATTAATTAAATAAAAATTAAAAATATATTTATATCATCATTAATTTAAAAAAATTAAAATTCACATAAATTTATAAAATAACAAAATTGAATTTGTAATTGTAATTCAAACCGATTAATTCATAAATATTCAGTTACAATAATCATCATTACAATCATCATCATTTTGTTCTTCATTATCATAAAATTGGTTACTTGGTCCTGGTTGAGTTGACAGTCCAGGTTGTTGTAACGCCATCATTTGTTGCTTCCACTGACGCAGCTACACATTCTCATTTCTCACCTCTGTCACCTCGGTCCGAGCGGAAAGTAGCTCCTCGTCCATCCTCGTTTAAGTGAAATGCAGTTGATTTTGCACCTCGACCACTTCAGTCCGCGAGGAATCCAACTCCTCATTTATTTGGGTGACCCTTAATTTCATTTGTTCTAATTCCGACGACAACTCATATGAACCACTGGAGCTACTATCGGATCCAACCGAGTAGGACTGCCTATCTTGAGAGCCAAGACCATACACACGACCTTTCTTGTTCATACTAGAGACAACTTGATAAAAAATCTAACGTTCGTCAACTGTAAGTGGAGAGGACGACTCGCTACCACCAACTGATGCTGAAGATGCCTTTGCACTTAATCTCTCAAACGCCTCATATATATATAAATTAAAACATTGACGTTGTCAATTAATAAAAAAAATTATTAAATTGTAATGTTAATTAAATTGTACAAAATACAATTACCATGATGGCCTTTGATCTATTATCAACTCACACTTCTTGTCCTTGATCATCATTCCAATTGTGGGTTCTCCTGAAAATCTCAAATTCATTAGGTTTACGGTCTAATTCCCTTGCCTGCATGACAAATATATGAAGTAAATAAAAAATAATATAAACCATTATATAAATTTATAAAATTTACATTTAAGTAGAAAAAACTAACTATTACCATCCTTCTTCGGCTCTCTGTGAAAGGAATGGATCCGCTTGTGTGGACTGGCCCACTAGTCTCGGAAGTGCGATTCTTTTTGTTTTATTCTACTCGCTTCTTGTATTTGTCTTCATCCCACTTAGCCTGCAATGCTCATTGCACTATCGGATCCATCCACTCGCCTTTATCTGCACTTACTTTAATTTTGTTCAAATTATTTCTAAAACTTCTTCGACCAAATTTATTCCAAGTGATCCATATACGATCACTCTCATCGTGTTGCCACTTAAACTCCTTCTACAAGAAATTAAAAATGAATAAATATGTATAAAGTTTTAAATTGAAACTTTTTATAATTAAGAATTGCAATTAGACTTACGCTAAATTCGTCCTGCCACATCCGTCGTGTTAATTCTGGCACGTCATCCCAATGAAACCAAGTTTCAATGTACCGTCTCTTCCAAATCTTTGATTGTACACCTGGTAGGCTAATCTCAGGAAAAAAACTGTAAAACCAATATTTATATTACAGCCCCCAACTAATCATACTATCTAGAACTCCCCTCATCACCCCTGAAAATCGAGGTAGCTTCATCTGCCAAATAAGCTAAGTTCTCATTGCTAGCTATGTTGGAGCTGGGTTTAACAAGTCCCTCTGGTGGCTATGACGGTGATGGTTCCCTCATGGTGGCTTAGACTGATTGGGCATCAGGTAATCCTCCAATCCTGGCACGTCCTGTACCGGTCCCTGGCAGGGCTTCCAAATGGCAGCTTGTTGCCTCACAGCCCTGGCAAAAGTATCATAATGGGAACGAAGGCTCACATCATTCATCATTACTTCAGTCAGCCGCCTCCACACATCATTCATGTGCTCACGGGCGAACAGGACTTGTCTCTTTGACAATCCCCAAAAGAACTCATGGATCGTCTCTTGAAACAACTCGTCAAGCCAATACATATAACTCACTAGGTACTCCTCTTCGTCTTGCCCGCCTCCCCATCCAAAAGCGAACTCTTGTTCCCATCGACACCATAAATGATCCAATGCTGGGAGGTCATCCGGATTGGGTAGGGGTACACTGGGATCTAGTCATCCGAAATCCATTGGGAATACTCAAAATCTGCATACAGCATCGAATATCAAGCAAATATATCAAGGCTAAACCAACCTCTTACCCAAACACCTAGGGGCAGGCACAAGTCCTAAATAAATCCCATTCATACCATCTCACGGTCCCATCCTAACGTGCACTTATTACCTCTGCACTAATATAAATTGGGACACAGTCTCTCACATGAATCAACAAAACTCAACTTGACACATCCTAACCCTATTCGATTCACCTAGACCTCCCTAACTCTACCCAACAACCTTGGTGTACAGGAACTCGTCCCCCAAAACTGACTCAAACTATGCTCTGATACCAACAATGTAAGCATTTTTGCCTAGATATCTCAACCACCTGGACTACTTGAACGAGAGCGCTTACGGGAGGGAAAAGAATGAAACACAAGACAGAAACCACCCTAGCATGCATACACAAAAATTAAAACAATGGAAGCTAAGCTATACACATGCATGCACTACAGGTACTCCGTTAGCACAACGATCACACAATAGATAAACGATTATAGACTCTTGTGCCAATATACATGAGACACGAGGAATGACCTGGCATAGTAAAAAATAATGGAGTAAATCCTACTCAACCATCAGAGTTGACAGGGACTGACAGGGCTGCCTGTACACCATACAGACTTTGCTGCTAGATGCTATCTTCCTTACCCTTGACTCACGTTCCCACTACCTGGAATGATAGAAAATAAAATGAGTCGAGAGACTCAGCAAGCATAAGGAAAGAAAGGCTGTAGGCTGAACAGATCCAGTAAACACTCCCCAGAACACTAGCCCCCAAGCACACACAAGACATGAGACACTCGACACAGTATAAAAGCGTAAATAAAAGCACGTATCGGTCCCTGGGGCCCGCATAAGACACACGTCACCCAAATCCCAAACCAACCTGTCGTTGCCTTGAAAGGCAACATATATCTCCAACAAATCTGTTCGTGCCGTCTCGGGTCTATGCTCCCGTCACCCGTGTGCTCACGTCGGTTCTTCCGACACCCAAACTGTAGAATAGTCGAGCCGTAAGCTTCCTCGGAATGGTCCTCCCGTCCGAGACCTGTGAACTGTCGGTAACCATGCAATGCACATAAAAATGCAATGGCGTAGTGAGCATCAACGTGATACACTAGCGCCCATACATCCAGGCATCAGACCATGCTTCGCTTACATAGTAAACCACACGCGATACATATGCCTGTGCCAGATGCAATCTAACCATGTTAGAATGTTCATGTCCAAGCATACTTAATAAATGAATACCCTAACATGCATCGCGTACCCATGTGCATATCAAACCATGAACGATAATACAACATATCAAAATATGCAGTAAATTACATACTAACAGAGCTAATCAGCAGTGTCTGGCACCGGTAAACGGTCAGTGACTAGGAGTGTCCGCCAGACGGTCCATTTTAGGACCTTACAGTAGTCTACTCTAACGTCACCAAACAGCCGACACCTACCTTGCTACTCAATAGCCCTAACGGACTCACACCCAAGAAATCCATAATCAAACCCGCACATCTAGGAACTTAGTCCCCAAGTTGGGTTTGGCATCATTCTGAAAGGAATGAGGGCGGTACAAACCTCCGTAGGCTCATAACAAATAAAGTTCTAGAAGTCTAGGATTTAATTTAAATCATACCAAATGGATAATAACTCAATAAATAATGTTAGGCACCGATTTAGAGTAAGGGAGGGGATAAAATACGAGAAACCACGGAGTCTCTCACGGGAATTAAAGAACATGAGGAGAGAGTTAGGAGTTTGCCTTTACACCATCGTTTCTTGCCTTTCTCGTACTCTCGCTGCGAAGTAAAACGTTTCCTAACAATTAATAAAATCATAGTTTACATTAAGCAAATTTAACTGGGTAATATAAATAATTTAGTCGTATAAAATTCTCAAATATATACCGCTTCTAATAATTTTTACCCACTTAGGCATACCGCAAATAATACCCCAATGAGACTCATATTTAATTTAAATGAAATCACGCAATTAAAATCCTTGTTTCGTATAATTAATATGCAAAATCAAAACGAATTAAGGGAAGACGTGGGATTCATAAAATGAAAGGAGATCGCAAATGTATTTAATCCCAGAAGTCTCTTAATTAAATTAATTAAGCAAAATTCGCATAATAACCGTTTATAACAAACGTAATTAATTTATGGAACCAAATCGAGTTAAGGGAGGATATAAAATTCATAAATCGAATGAGAGTCACGAAGGGAGTAAAGAGCTTGCCTCTCTTTAGTCGATTTTAGCATTTTTAAGCTTGAACGCCACCAAATTAATACACGCTATAAATTAATATAAATTCTCAAAATTAACAAAATCGAACCCAAAATGAAATTTCAACCATACAGAATGATTAATACATATTCATTTATTTACCTGACTAATTAAACCACAATTAAATTGAGTTTAATTTAGAGTTTTTCCCCCAAATTTTCCCATTTCTTCACCACTTCACGCCATCTTCTTTTGCAATTTTTTCTTGCTGTTTCACGACTTCCTCTGCCCGAACACACACTGCAAAATGGCCATTTAAAGGCAAAAAAAAGAAGTGGCTCAACGAGCGCCACGTGGCAACCAAATACTGCCCACCGCCTCACATGAAACGCCGCCGTTTTGGGCGCCTAAGGCTGATTAAAAATCAGCCATTTTCCCCCAACCGTGCAAAGGCTCCGCCAAGACTTGAACCTGGGACCGCCTCTCACCCCTCGCGCGTGCCAACCGCCTGATCTAGCTGCTTCTTCATTATATATACTCACATTATTAAATTTAAAATGAAACTCGGCCACTTCCGCAAATCACGTTCAGCACCCACAACTTCCATTAATTACACACACACCCAAACCTCCATTTCCCTTTATTACACTTATACCCTGAACATTCCAAAAAAATTCACCTAATTAATTCCCGCATTATTTTCATAAATATTTTTCAATAATTTAATTAATTACATTTAATTTCCTATTTCCTCAAAACAACATAAATTATTATTTATCTCCAAATTATTTAGTGTTTTCTTTAAACTCATAAATAATCGTAAATTAATAACTATCAGCTACTCCCCATCCTATGTTATGAATTAATAGATTTGTAACAACTTGAGTATTCAAATTAACCTGAGAAAATGTTTGAATCACTTAATGTATTTTTAAAATTCAATTAAAAAATAATCTAGTATAAAGTAACATACTTGATGATGGAACCACTTAGGAAAATGTTCCTCGATTTGTTTTTCTATTTTTGCGTGTGTGATATTTGAAGATAGCTGACGCAATAGATTCGTGTACATGCTAAAAAATTTAAATGATGTATCAATCAAGTAATATGAACTAAGTATGAACTTATAAATATATTCATTTAAATTTTAATTCTTACTCGATATAAAGTTCGACCTCCGGAGTATTCAACAAGACATATAATTTGGCGGCTTCAAACTCTTTCCCATCCATCCACTTGATTTTCTTTGCTCCCGCAACACGGCATGGATAATTGAATACGAAAATTTGTGGATATGAAGAATCTCCCCCATCATCATTTCAAGGGACTCTCATTCTTCTTGATGGAACATTTGGTGTAAAATAATATGAATTAAATGTGGACGTCTCCTCAATTAAATATGTCTCACATATAGATCTTTCTACATGAGCTTTATTGCGGACCTTCTTCTTTAAAGTGTTGAGGAACCTAAATCATTCGAAGATCTTCTTAATATAGAAAAATATTTTATTTTATTTAAAATTAAACGATTCAAATTATATACAACATATCTTTCAAAGGGATACATCCATCTGTATTGTACTGGTCCCCCCACATTTGCTTCATATACTAAGTGCACTGGGAGATGCTCTATTGGGTTAAACCATCATGGAGAAAATACATGCTCTAATTTGCATAAGATTATGGGTATATTTTGTTCCATGATATCTAGGTGTTCAATCCTCAATACTGTTGAGAAAATGTCTTTTGAAAAACTGGCATAACTCAGTGACCAGATTCCAAATTCAATCTAATAATGCTGCAAATGTTGTTGGAAGTAATCGCTTCAGGAGAACATGGCAATCATGACTTTTTAACCCAAATAATTTTGCGTTTCTCATATCAACGCACTTACCCAATCTCGAAGCATATCCATTAGGGAGCTTAAGTTCTTTTATCCACGTAAAACGACTTAACTTTTGTTCCCTTATGAACGTGTATTGGGTCTTAGGTTTCCAATACTTCCCCCTGCCACGGTCTATTAGTTCAAGTTTTTTCCGCGTACAATATTCTTTAAGGTCCATTCTAACCTTGGTATTATCTTTAGTTTTACCTTCACATCAATTATTGTATTGAAAAGATTGTCAAAAATATTTTTCTCAATATGCATAACATCTAAGTTGTGTCGGATCATATTATTTTTTTAGTATGGAAATTCCCAGAAATGCTTCGTTTTGTCCAATTATGCTCCATACCATACCCAGGCATCGCACAGTCCTGTAGCTAAATGATAGATGGAAAGTTACAGACTCTCTAAAAAACGTTATCTCCAATTAACCGTGGTGGTGGAGAAGAATTATCAACTTTGTTTTTTTCCTAAATGCACTTGTATTTCTCCGAAAGACATGATCTATTGGCAAGAATTGCCTGTGACAATAAAAAAAATGACGTCTTCCCACCATATTTAAGATTGAAAGCTTTAGTTTTCTCCATACAATATGGACATGCTAATCTACTCGATGTCATCCAACCAGATAACATTCCATATGTAGGAAAATCATTAACGGTCCACAATAAAGCAGCTTTCACGAAAAAATTATTCTTTGTTGATATATTATAAGTCAGAACACCTTCGTACCACAACAATTTAAGTTCATCAATTAGAGGCTGTAAGAACACATCTATCTTGTTTTTCGGATTTGATGGACCTGGAATAATAGTAGTTAAAAAAAGAAACTCTCTTTTCAAACACATTCCCGGAGACAAATTATATGGCGTCACAATGACCGGCCAACAAAAATATGGGCTACCGGATTTACCATACGGAGTGAACCCATTTGCACAAAGACCAAGCCTCACATTTCTAGGATCGGCAGAGAAGTTAGGATATTTCTGATTAAAATGTTTCCATGTTTCCCCGTCAGACAGTTGAGACAATACACCAAGCTCCCTCCCATTTTCTTGATGCCATCTCATTCTTGAAGTTGTAACTATAGAAGCATATATTCTCTACAGTCTTTGTGTAAGATCCCGTTTCGACATAAGGCTGCCACGTCATTTAAGTAAGAATTAAATACCAAAAATTGGCTTCACAGTGAAAATAAGTCACCAAATCAATCGAAGGGAGTACCCCGAAGCTTAGATATCAATGGAAAATTTTATAGTATTAATGAGCGACTTAAGAAGTGATTTTTAGTATCGAAATAAATTGGATTGGGAATAGTTTTCGATATAGCTAAAATGCGGCTATGAGTTAGGCTAAAAAAATGAATAATCGCAGGGGGCTTCCGGGAAGTCAACAGAACCCCGAGGAGGGTCATATTTGGTATATAGAACAACTTGTCGGTGATTTTCGGAAGAAACAAAAGGATTTAAAGCCAAAACGAAAATTCGGGCCAAAGTGTAATTTCTTAAAATTTACTGAATTTACTGGAGAGAGGTCGAAAGGATGATTTTTTGAAATCTTCAAAAGAGGAAATAAGGGTTTTGGAACATGAGGGTCTTAATGGAAATAATAGAAAGTTCAGGAGTTGATGAAAAGGGGCAAAATGCAATAAGTCATAAATTGAGAGGCCAAAGTGTAATGAGCTAAAAGAAGAAGTTGCCATGGCCGACCAACAAGTTTTCGGCCATCGATTGGGATTTTTGACCAAGGGTATCTCAAGGGAATGGTCGGGGGAAGCTCAAGGATCGAGCAAGGACTGTCGGTGTGCATCGAGGTGGCCGGATAATCGACAAAACTGACCGTGTTTGGTTAGTAATGTCGCGGCCTGTAATTGGCCATTCGAGGCCGATTGTCACTGGTTTTTGGTCATCCAAGGGTTACTTGAGGCATTTGAGGCATCGGGCAAGGCATTCATGGGTGTTTCAAGGGTCGATTGTGGCTATAAATAGCCGAGTTTCATAAGAGGGTTTGGCCGAGGGTTTTGCATTTTTGAGCTTCAAATCGAGGGTCCAATCGAACGAATTGAAGGATGAAAGGATAGGGCTTTTGAAGCCCATGAGCTGAGGGAGATTTCTGGAGATTTTGAAGCATTTTGGTGTGGGTTTGAAAAGTGTTCGGGCTTCGTCAGAAAGTCGCAAGTGGATCCAAAAATTGGCCTATTTTTGGCCAAATCGAGGTGCTTCTGGCGGGTTTTTCGGGCCAAGAAGAGTACTCCAGTGATCGACTTGGAAAGGGTTGTTGGGTGGTGTGATCGGGGACTGATTCTGACGCCAGCCGACAACCAGCTCACCGGAGAAAACGAAGCGCGTGCATTGAACGCGCTGGCTTCACACGCAGATCACACATGCTGCGCGTGAGGGCGCGTGAATGGTCAGGTATTTTTGAAATTTTTTTATTATTTTGAGAAAAATAAATTATAATTTATGGTGGAGGAAAATTTTAATGTTGGAGAAAATGGTCATTTTGTAATTTTTCAAGAAAAATAAGGCTTATGAAAAATAAGAGAAAATATGAAAAAATTTCCAAAAAATTCTAGGAAGTTGGGAGCATTGATTTATGAATTATTGTGAAGAAAAATAAAGGAAAAATCTTGAGTAGGTATTTATTTGAAATTTTTGAGGAGAAATATAGAGAAAATATGAAGAAAATTATGAAAAATAGATATTGATATGCTTTTGAATGAAAATGATGTCTAGGGACCGTTGAGGCTCGAGGTTGAGCATTAGTTCGATTACTTGAGAATTGGTGCAAAAATCGAGGAAGTACACGCTAGTCGAGGCATTCTAAAGTTTGTTGGAGATGAGAGTTCCTGATCGAAAGCTTAATTTCTTGTGAGAGTTTCTACCTGCATAAAATTGGTTTTGTGAGAGTTCTTGACCAAAAACTTGATTTTTTGTGAGAGTTTATACCCCAACTTGATTTGTTGAAAGGGATTATTCTCTAAAACTTGTTATGATTACAAATAAAATATGTTTTGATGCATGTGAACTGTTTTAACTTGTGATGGTTGATTTCATATGGGCTCGTCCCTAAACGTTTTCTGCATGTACATTGAATTTTGTGCAATAAATTATATACATGAAATGATGTTTAAATGATGCATAGTTGATGATGTTGGCATTGTCATGTTGTGTGAAGTCCATGTGGGATGTGAATTGTCAACCTGTGTGAGGTACTTAAGTGATAGCACTAGGAAAGCGTGCCAAAGGAAAATACCCATTGAGGACGGGGCAAAGACCGGACTTCACCCTACGGGACCCAAGTGGCAGGGCTACGAGTGGACACCACCCCGGATCATCTCAAAGTGGCGAGGCTACGAATGGACACCACCCCAGGACCATTGAGCGGTAGTATTGTTCCCGAGGTGGACGTGGATTTCCAGGGATAGTGTTGATTATCTTGTGGCCAAGGTTGTGTTTAGATCCGGATGCTTTGGAGTGTGAGCGTAATGCTTTGACACGATATGGGGGTGATACCCGAGGTCATATGCTGAGGTTGTCCTTTTTATGTAGGATTGCGTTGTGCAATTGTGTCGATATGGTTGTGTTGCCTTTAGAGAGATTGCATTTTTCCTGGTTAGGGTTAAGTGCTATGTGGCATTCTCTTGGACTGAGGAATGTCGGGATATTTCGATGTTATTCATGTTTGCATATATTCATGAAAATGTTTTTGAACTCTCACTTAGATGATTCAGCATCTAATTTGGACTATGTCCCTGGAATATTCAAACATTCTAGATGAAAGCAGTGGCGTTAAAGGAAAATGGGTTATCGAGATGTAGCCGTTGATTTAATTGGTAATTGTTAGCATGTATTTTGTTTATGCTTGAGGTGTTAGTAGTTATTGTTGAGAGATGAGACTTGATGTATTTTGTTTTGAAATGTCTTGTCAAACAATTTCTACCTTATGAATAAAGTAAATTCGGTTATGTATGTTCGAGGTTTCGATTCTGCTTTCGCTGATGTGATGATGTTGTTAGTCTTAGCTCATTCTTAAGCTAATATACTAAGATAATGGATCGGGATTGTCGGGATTTTGATTTATGTTGAGTATAAGTTGTGGAAAAAAAATATATCCCCGAAATTCCGAGAGATTAACGCCTGCTTCGGGAAAGTAGGGCGTTACACTTGGTATGAGAGGCAAATACTATATTTTTTTTTATAAAAAATTTGTTTAAATTTTTCTTTTCCACTTCTTATAGGTTTAAAATGAGGATGGCAGCAAAACTTACAACTAATCTTGGATTCATCATCCTTATAATATAGCATACACCTATTTGAACAACAATCAATCTTCTGATAACCGAGGCCAAGCTTCGAAACCAACTTCTTGGTATGATAAAAATCAGTTGGCACACGATTAGCAGTTGGTATTGTTTGATACATAAACTGCATGATTTCATTATACCCACATTCGGGAATGTTGTAATCAGACTTTATACTCAACATCCTAATTGCAGCAGAAAGTTCACTTTCTACTTCACAGTTTGGATACAATGGAGCTTGTACAGTAGAAAACATGTCATAAAATGCTTATGCATTTTCATTCGGTGTTTCATCTACATTGTAAGTCTGATAACTACTTCCACTACTAGTATCTTGCATTATATATGGTGCATTCGATGGCCCGACCGCATCCATTACCATCTGTTCATAGGAATTAAACTGATCCCTAAAATTCTCTTCTCTATAATATTCATTTTCAACAACCGAATGAGGCACAACGGGCACTTTTTCACCATGACGCGTCTAATAATAATAACCCTTTCATGAATCCATGTTTGCAAATATCTCTTTTCACCTCATTTACTGATTTAAACCTTAGACACTCACATTTTGTACAATGATACTTTAACTTGCTTTTTAATCTTATGAAACTTTCTTAGGTAGACGCAAATTGAATAAACTTATCGACACCCTCATAAAATTCTTTAGTAATCTCGCCTCTTCTTAGGTTACACCTATTATCAATCCACTTAAGATGCGACGGAATTTTCATATTAAATTCAATAATATGTATAATAAAAAAAAATATCCTAAAAATTCACGAAACCATCTTTTAGTACTACATACCAATGTAATTTTTTATTGCACTTTTAGACATACACTACTTTAAATTTTTTATCAAATAACAAAAGTTTTAACCAAATAGTAACATTATTTTTGTAGTTATATTTTTAAAATTGTATTAAATAAATAACTAACCATACAACAATATTATCGGCACTGTTATATTTAAACATATTATTTATCGTTAAACTAATCATTTTTACAACTAAACTAGACTACAAATTTTTATTTATTTCAATTATTTATTATTGTATAATTTTTTTAAGATTTATTTTCATTAAACCTAGAGTTAAACCTACTTAAATCTTAAACCCAACCCATTCATTATTAAAAAATAAGAAAACATATATTTAATATTTTTAATTGTTAATATATAATTAATAAAATTAAAAAAATTAAGTTCTTTTAATTTCTAATAAGAGATTTAAAAAAAAAATAAGTTAAAAATTAAAAATTATTCTTAACAAAAAAATTAATACAGAAGTTTTTATTTTGTGAATATTTATTTTAATTAAATTTAAAGTCAAAATATCTAATTTAATAGTCAAAAATATTGATTTGGCCCTACAAAAATTATTTAAAAACCATATTAGTAATATTAATAACATATTAATTTAAAACCCCCATTGTGATTATTATTAATTTAATTTTAATTATATATTATTATCAAATTTTATTAAGATTTATTTTAATTAAATTTCAAATAAAAAATCTCTTTTGTGCAAAATAATTTTATTTTTACCTACAAAAATTATTTAACAACCATATTATTAATATTGAACCCCACCCATTCATTATTAAAAAATTAGAAAACATATATTTAATATTTTTTAATTTTAATATATAATTAATAAAATTAAAATATTAAGTTCTTTTAATTTCTAATAAGTGATTTAATAAAAAAATAAGTTAAAAAATTATTAATTATTCTTAATAAAAAAATTAATACAGAAGTTTTTATTTTATGAATATTTATTTTAATTAAATTTAAAGTCCAAATATCTAATTTAATAGTCAAAAATGTTGATTTGAACCTACAAAAATTATTTAACAACCATATTAGTAATATTAATAACATATTAATTTAAAACCCCATTGTGATTATTATTAATTTAATTTTAATTATATACCTTCAACAAATTTGATTAAAATTTATTTTAATTAAATTTCAAGTCAAAAAATCCAATTTGTGCAAAACACTCCCCATCCCACCACCTAGGGGTGTTCACGATCCGGTTTGGTCGATTTTTGACATTTTTAATTCGCCAAACCGCTTTTGCGGTTTTTTTGTCAAGCCAGACCGCACGGTCTGGTTTGGTGCATCGAAACTGCATCGCATTTTGCGGTGCGGTTCGGTGTGGTTTCCGCGATTTGTTTAAAACATCCAAAATATTAATCTATCAATTTTTGTGGTGCAATTTCCATAGTTTAATAAATTGTTTGACCAATCATTTAGCCCATAAACCAAAATAAATAAAAAATTATATATAAACAATCTGTTTAATATTTATACAATCTGTAAACTTGATTTTTTATACGAACAATCTGTTTGATTGTTTCAGATTGTCCACAATCTGTTTATATATAAACAAAACAGACAATTTGTTTACCAGATTTATTTTTTTTGGTTTGAGAATAAATTATTTCATAATTTTTTTATTATTACAAAATACTTGGGCGGTTCTGTTTAAAATGGAACTGAGAAATCTTCAAATCGCAAACCACACTATAGCCACCCATAAATTGTGATTTAATTTAATTATTCATTATCGGGGTAATTTAATTTAAAAGGAATATTAAAATAACTTGTTGTTATAAATAATAATAAATTATGTAGTTTTAAAAAAATAAGAAATTAGGGTAATTAATTATTTATTTTAGAATATTTTTTGGAATAAGAAAAAAATTGAAATAAATTAAATTGTGGGATTTTTAGAAGTTTCGGGCGTTAGTGTAAATAAATTAGGGGGTGGTGTGAATAATGGAATTTGGAGGGGGGCTGGTGCGTTTTCGGAAAGAGGGACCAAAGGTCCCCTTATATATAAATGCGTGCGCTATATGTTTGAAGGCAGCAGCTAGAGCAGGTGGTTCGCGGGCGTGGATGCAGGTTCGAGACATGGGGGCTGCGCACGCGAGGGCTGGAATTTGGCTGATTTTTAATCAGCCTTAAGCATCCCAAAACGACGCCATTTTGGGAGGGAGGCGGTGGCCTCTAGCGCTGGCTCCGCGGCTGCCACATGGTCGCGCCTCAGCCACTTGTTTTGCTCCTATTTAAGCCCAAATTCAGGCGTTTCTCTTGCTATTGAACAACCAACAAATTTCAGAAAAGAAGCAGTGCGCGTGTGCGAAGAAATTGGGGGATTTTGATGAGGAAAATCAAGATTTAATCAAGTTTAATTCAAGTTTTGATTAGCCAGGTAAGTAGACAAGCTAGTAATTAATATTCTGTACGGTCGAAATTTCATTTAGAGTTCAATTTTGTTAATTTTGGCAAATAATTTGGGTGTTGCAGTTTGTATAAATTTTACCGTGTTGGGTCAAAACAAGCCTAAGGATATCGTCATAAAGGCAAGTTTTTTATACCCTCTACAACGTTCCTTTCATTGTTAATTTATTTGACCTCCCTTCGTTTGTTTCGGCCGTTAAATGATTATGGAATTTTTGAACGGTTTACTTTAAATTTAATTTATTAAACCGGCCTCTTGGATTTTATTTGTTGGTTGCCTACGAGGGTTTGTGCCACCCCTCATGCCTGTGGGAATGATGTTGTACTCACCTGGAGCTAGGTTCTTAGCTGTTCGGGTATTATTATTATGGATTTTAGTTGTTTATAGGCTAGAGCGGTCAAGTAGTAGGGGCAAGGATCGGCTGTTCAGTGACGAAGTGACTGTTGTACAGACTATCTTAGGCCGTCGGCTAGTCTCTCCTACTCACTGACCGTTGACCGGTGCCAAACACTGTTGACTAGCTCTGCCATTACATGATTATAGCATGACTGGTTACATTTTATTCTTGTTGCATGGTTTGGTGTGCACATGGATACGGGCTGCATGTTGGGGTTTTTATGATCTGGTTATGCTTGATCACGAACATTCTAGTTTGGTTATGTTGCATTCAGCATGGGCATATGCATCGCGTGTGGTTTACTATATGGAGGGAGTATGGCCTGATGCCTGGATGTATGGGCGCCAGTGTATCACGTCGATGTTCACTACGCCATTGCATTTTTATGTGCATTGCATGGTTACTGGTACTTATTAGTTCTCGGACGGGAGGACCGTTCTGAGGGAGCCTATGGCTCGGGTGTTGGGAGTACCGACATGGATACGGGTGACGGGAGTACCGACCGGGGACAGCGCGTGCAGGTTTGTGGAGATTTATATTGTCTTTCAGGGCAGCGATAGGTTGGTATGGGACTTGGGTGCCAGGTGTCTTATGTGGGCCCCAAGGACCGGTATGTGTTTTCTTTATGCTATGCGGTTGAGTTGTAATGTCTCATGGCTTGCATGTATGTGTGGGACTATATTTGGGGTGATCTCCTTTTCTATTCATGTTACAGCCTTCCTTTTCTTATAACTTGTTGAGTCTTGCGACTCACCTTACTTTCTATCATTCCAGATAAGGGTAAAGCGAAAGTTGAGGGTGAGAACCGTTCCACCTAGCAGCCATCCGTATTAGTAGGGAGTACAGTTAGCTTGCCCCCGTTATCTCTGATATTTTGATAGGATTTTTGTTTCTTATTTTTGACTGTGCCAGGTTGTTCCTTGTATCTCCTATTTGCTGGCACAGGGTCTGTATATATTTATATACTCCATGACCGCTGTTCTAGCGGGGTACTCGTGAGCCTGCATGTATATCGTTTTGCTTCCGCTGTTGTATTTCTTATGTATGCATGCTAGGGTATTTTTGTCTTGTATTTATTTCTCTTCCCTTATGTAAGCGTTTTCGTTCCGATAGACCGGGTGGTTGAGATATCTGGGCGGGGGTGCTTACAGCACGGTTTGAGAATTTCTCAAACCGTGCTGGACCGCTTCCCTCAAAAAATTGCGCGGTGCGATTTGATTCGGTCGATTTCCACAATTTGTCGATTTTTTTGAATACCCCTACCACCACCCACTGTGAACTCCCCCCCCCCCCCCAATTTATTATTTAATTTTAATTTTTTTTAATTAAAATTAAATTTAAATTTAAACCCCCCCCCCCCCCAACCACCCGCCCACTGTACCCCCCAACCACTGTAATTTTTTAATTAAAATTAAATTTAAACCTGCCACCGACTATAACTTTTTTAATTAAAATTAAATTTAAACTTGCCACCGACTATAACTTTTTTAATTAAAATTAAAATTAAATTTAACCCCCCCCCCCCACTGTAAGCATTAGCTAGGGAGGGAACGTGCCCGTCGCTAAATGCCAAGTTTTAGCGACGGACACGTGCCCGTCGCTGATTTTAGCGACGGCCACTTTTCGTCCATTTTTTTATGATTTAAATTCAATATTATTTTTAATATGTTAAAATAAATATATATTTTTTAATTATTTAAAAATATAATTGATTTATATATATTTAATTTTACAATCAAGAGAGAAATTTTTTTTAATAAAATAAATTATTAAAAGTTTTTAAAGAACAATGAGTCAAAATCAATAAAATATTTTTTAATAATTTATAAATTTATTATTAATTCTAGAAGAAGAGATAAAAATTTATTTTTTATTTCTTAAATGATTAATTATGTTTATGTTATAAATAATAATAATTTTATAAAATACTTTACTAATAGTCACCCATCGCAGATGGAGAATTAGTGTCAGCTGACTGTTCGTCATTGAATAAAAAATATTTTAAAATTAATATATTTTTTAACTAATAAAATTAATATAATTCTTGTATAGATATTTGATTTTATGACTTCACATTAATTAAAAAATAAGTATAAGAGATAAAGGAATAAGGAAAAAAAAGTAATAGAAATAAAATACTAAAAAGTACTTGAAGGACAATGACTGATGAAGGAAATAAATTATTTTTTAATTAAAATATTTTTTAATAGTATGCAAGTTTATTTTTAATTTTAAAATGGGAGGTTAAGATTAATCTTTTATTTCTTAAATGTTCAATAGTTTTATGTTATAAATAATAATAATTATATAAATTATTTGACTAATTAAATTTTAGTTTTAAATTATATATATTATTTAAACTAAAAATTATTTTTAACAAGTGCATTTAATACAGCTCAATCGTTTTCAACGACTCAACCGTCAACTATAAATACTTGGATGATGCAATATTAATTATGGGATTAGAGAACATTCATTGTAAGTGTTCAAGTGTTTTAACTTATAAGTTCTTATATTTTATCTCTCATTTTTTAAATTGATACAATTTTTTTCATACTATTGTTGCATTCATTATTATTATTTATTTTCTAAGCCTTGTATCAATTGAGAAATATTGTAACTGAAAAATTTAATTCTCATATTATCTCTTTTGATTGAAATAATTTTTTATGTATTACTTAGCAATAGCAAGTGTTTTAGGCCTTACAAGTATTGTAAGAGGTTATATCATCTAGTATTATTGCTATAAAGTCTATCTTGTGAATATGATAAGTCTTTTAAGAGAAAAACAAAATGAATAATCATTTATTTAAAAGTGTAATCCTTGAAATAAAGTTAAATATCATTTCATTGATTAAAGAATAAAATTTTATATTATTGTTCAAATGAGTAAAACAATATATAATATAATATAGTAGCAAAAAATAATTTGTAGTCTTGCTTTATATTTTTTTACTAAAAATACTGAAATATTATCAAAAATTATTATTCATCTCAATTACACAATTAAATGGAGGGTGGCATAGTAAAAAATATAGTTACCTAATTAAATATATAATTTCTAGTAATTTCATGTTTGTAAATAATTTGTAATTTCATGTTTTATTAATTTACAACTTAAGAACGGAATATTCTTTCACCAATTTTGAATTTAATTGAAATTTTTATAAATTATATATTTAACTATTAAAATTTTCATTTTCAAATAAATTTTTAAATTTAAATTAAATATTTTATTAATTTCACAATAAATTTTTATTATGTTTTGTTAAAGGTTAATTTCAACAACATTACTAAGTTCCTGAATCATATAGCATGATATTATATAGTTAATGATAAAATTTAAAACAAGTGAAACGTATCATTTGAACATCGTGCATATTATTTTTATTCTATCTGCATATTATTCATTTAAAAATATGAGTATCCGCAAAAAGATAGCATATTACTCAATAATAAAGATCAATATTGTAATACCCGGGAATAATTTAAGGATAAAAATGATATTTGATAAAGGGCATAAATGGAATTTTGGGAAAATAAGACTATAAGGCACACTAACACAGCTTTGGACGACCGAATTAGTCAGAGGGAGTACCCCGGACCCTAGATAGCCAAGGAAAATTGTATAGTATCGAGGAGTGATTTAAATTATGATTTTTAGTGATAAAAGAAATGAGATCGAGAACAGTTTTCGGTATAGCAAAAATACAGCTGCCGGTTAGGTCGTATTATCGAATTTTTATAAACGATGTCCAAAAAGTCAACAGAGAGTGTCAAGGACTAGTATTCGATGTATAGAACAACCCTTAAGTGGTTTCAGGTGGAATCGAATGGATTTGAGGTCAAATCAATCAATCGAGTCTAAGTGTAATTTTTTAAAAATGTCCGAGGGAGGTCAAAACGGTAAATTTTCAAAAATTTCAAGGGAGAAATGAGAAGTTCTAATCTTGAGGGTCTTAGTGATGGTGCTAGAAAGATTAGGGGCTCGAGGATAAGGGCCAAAATGCAAAAGAGAAATTTCAAGGGGCTAAAATGCAATTTTCAGAAAGTTACACATGCGTGGCCGATTTGGCCGGGAAATCCGGCGATTTGGCAGCCTAGGTTCGTCAGGGCATGGCCTAGGGTAGTTTAGGAGGCGTGGGGAAGAAGCTTTGACCTGAAATCGGCCACGTGGGGGTCGGATTTTGGTTATAAAAAACCAAGGGTTTTGGCCGAATTTGAATCATCAAATCGCTCAAGTTTGAGAGCGAATCGAGGGAAACCAATAAGGGGCTTTTGATCCTTGAGGCAAGAGGAGTATTTCTGGAGAATTTGGTGAGTTTTCGAGGGTGGCCGGAAAAGCCCTAGGCGGACTGCCACCGCGACCTGCAACTCAACTTCCGATGGGCTTTCCGGTGGCCTTTCGACCTGAAATCGGTGGGGTTGTGATCGACTCTTCGTGGGCTTTCGGGGGGTACTGGTTTCGGGGGCATCGGAGCAACCACCGGCGGTTGGCTCAAGGTTGAAGACGGTGGCGCGTGAGCTGCATGTGCCAGCTTTTGCTTGCACCCACGCGCCAAGCACGTGAAGACGCGTGACGAAGGGCTTTTTGGTAATTCAACTTCCAGAAATTTTATTTAATTATTTTATGAATTATTATGTAAAAATATTTGAGAAAATAGTTGTGTAGATATTTATTTTGAATTATTAGAGAAGAAAAATGGGAGAAAAATAGGAAAATGTGAGAAAATTAAGGAAAATTATAATTGTTGGATAAATAAATATGATGATTAGGGTGCCTTGGGGGTTGAGACGAAGTGACTCGTGCGAAGTTCGAAGAGGGCACGCAAATTGAGGCAAGCACGCAAATCGAGGCATACCGCGCTTTTCAAGAAGAATTCAAATTGCGGCTAAAGGTGAGTGGTTCTACCCGAAAAGACTTATAGTAGCATGTGAATGGTTTACTTTGAGTGTTCATCCCTATGGCTTGGTTTATTGTGATGGTCTGTCCAAACAGTTATTTACACATACATTGAATTTCGTACGATTGCATACATCGAACTGTTGATTTTAAGTTATGCATGTTATGATTTTTCGGCATTGGCATGTTGTGTTGTCTATGTGGGACGTGGGTTGTTAACCTGTGACGTAGCCCTCGAGTGTCAGCACTCGGAATGCGTGCCAATGGTTAATGCTATGTGACCCACTTGGGACGGGGCTGAGACGGACTTCACCCTACGGTACTCAAATGGCGGGGCTGCGAGTGGACACCACCCCAGTTGTTGGCTCAAGTGGCGGGGCTGAGAGTGGACACCACCCCAGTTTCCTTTGAGCAATAGCATTAAGGCTGAGGTGTCGTGAATTTCGGGAATAATGCTGATGTGACACTCTTGGAGCTAGGGTTACGTTGGGTTTTGGAATGCTTTTGAGTAGGAGCGTAAAGCCTAACAATGACAATGGGGTGATTCCCGGGTTCATATGTCGAAATTGTCCCTCTTAAGCAGGATTGGTTTGCCAATGGGTCGGTGTGGTCGTGTCGCCTTTAGAGAGATTGCATTTTCCCTGGTTAGGGCTAAGTGCTATGTGAGATTCTCTTAGGCTGGGGCATGTCGGGATTTATCGGTTTTATATATGATTTTACATATCTGCATGAAAATGTTTTTGAACTCTCACTTAGATGATTCAGCATCTAATTTGGACTATGTCCCTAGAATATTCAAATGTTCCAGGTGAAAGCAGTGGCGCTAAGGGAAAGAATGTCATCGAGATGTAGCTGTTATGTTCAGTTTTCGTAGGTTTTGTCTATGATTACGATGTTCAGAGATGATGTAATATTTTGATATTTTCATGTGAAATATCGATTTGGTTATTGTAAAAGGAATTGTCAGTTATATATATCATTGAGATTTCGATCTTGCTTTCGCTGATATGATTGATAATACTTGTCTTAGTCTATTAAATTTTGATATGCTGAGAAGGTACGATCGGGATTGTCAGAAAATGACTATGATGAGGGTATGTATGTCGAGAGGCTTATGTTGTATGATATTAAAAAATAAATAAATAAATAATTTTCGAAATCTCGAGGTAATGCACGTTCTGGAGAAACGGGGGCGTTACAAATATCTTTAAAAATGTATGAGTATATGGGGCACATCTAGATTTATATTTATGTACTATTACGTTTTTTTTTATACAATCATTTGAATTTTTTTTAATTACACTTATTTATTTATATTTTTAAGTTAAATTTATTTTTATATATTTATTTTTAATTTAATTTAACCACTTTACTGTAATATGCACAAAAAAAGAAGAAGATAAATACAAGTACATAGATATAATTAAAATAACGAAAAGTTTCAGTTATCACAATTAAAAAAAGTATATTTGATAAAATTGAGTAAAAAGTATATATTTAATTACTAAAATGTGAAATTAAAGTTTGAATTTCACATTTTATAAATTTTTTCCAAATTTTTATACATTTTTTAAAGTGTAAAAATTAAGGTTTGAAATTACAATTTTTTTAATTCATTTTTTCTTTTTTGTTGCGAGAGATTTAGTTCATTGCTAAAGTTCTTATTTTTTATATTTCTTAGGCGATAAATTTATTCAGTCACTATAGTTTTTTTTTTTTCTATTTTTTAGTGACGAATTTCGACTCTAAATTCAGCGCATGCCCCAAAATTAAACGCGCTAGCCCCCGCCCTCCCCTCATGCGCGCATCGCTGGCAGCAATAGGATATTATATTAATCCCAGCAATAACTCTAAGTGTTACACCTTAGAATCGAACCGCCAACCTCCAAATACCAAAAACCTTTATACAAGCACGCGAATCAACCAATCTAGATGCCTATTTAGTTATTAAAATACATAAATTATATTTTTAACATTTTCTTTCAAATTTTCAAGAATTATATTTACACTTCAAAATTTACAAAACTTATTTAATGAGTACTCTACTCAATAATTGTTAAAGTTTCAGTATATGCCCACTCATAAAAAAATATTCAGTTTTTCAATTAAAATTGTCAAAATATTAGTTGGCATCCTTATATTCATTGGACCACCTGCATTTAAATTTGTACAAAAATATTCGAAACGATTGCATATTGGACCACGTGACCATTTGATTATTGTCATATATTAATTAACGTACTTTGGACCAACCTATAATTATTTTTTTATTTAATTTATATATATAGGACAACCATCCATGATTTACACATTGATCCATTTCATGGACAACCGAGGGGGACAATTGCTACATTCACTGATCCCAGCATATACCTAGACTATATGTCCTCCGATCACCTAAACTATGATAATGACGTGACTAAGAGAGAAAATATAAAACTTTCTCTTTGTTTTTTAATTTTTAAGTTTAAATTTTAAATTCATTTTCAGTTTTCTATTTTGATAGTCTGTTTTTAAAAAATTGAAAACGTGTGCTCTTTGTCATTTTGAAAAATTATTTCTCAAAATAAAAAATTAGAAAATGCATTCTCTTTGAAATTTTAAAAATAAATTTTTAATGATATTTTATTCAATAAATTCGATTATTCAGTAAATTAGAAATATTTAATGTTAATATATTATTAAAAATATATATACATTTTAAAATTAATGAATTTTGTAATATTTTTTCTCATTACAATAATAAAATATGAATAAATAAATAAATAAATATATTTTGAGTTTAGAGTTTGATTTGGATAAAAACACTCAAAACAACTTTTTATTGTTTTGAGTTTTTTTTATAATTTTTTTTATTTTCAAAAATATATTTTTAAAAATAATAAAGAGAATATATTTTTATTATTTTAGAAAATTAAAAACTAAAAATAACTTGAAAATAACAAAGAGAACTTAACCTAAGCTTTTGATAAAGATTGACTTATACCTATATTTTATACCAACCACGTAGTGTTTGCCTACCTATTGAAAGCTTGAATAAGATTGACTTATACCTATATTTTATACCAACCACGTAGTGTTTGCCTACCTATTGAAAGCTTGAATAAGATTGAAGATGAAACCCAGAAAATAGAGAAATTAGAAGCAATATTGCTCCTCTAAAAGAATTACAAATATTGTATCTCTATTGGTGCATACATATATGGCATATAAATGGTTATAGACTATGCGTTCCGGTTCCTTGAGATGCATATTGAATTTAGGAGTTTCTTTGAGCTTGACAGAGCTTGAGATAGTTTAACACCTGTCAACAAACAATTTATAGTTCATCACTTTATCGAGGTTCAATTATTTGTCCCCATATTTTATTTTATTTTATTTTCTTCTTGTAATCAGGTTCAACCTCTAGTAATGAAGGAAATAGTTCTAAGAAATGAAGAAAAACCCTTTCTTTTTTTCTTTTCTTTTTTGTTTTGTTTGGAGGAACGAAGCAAGAAAGTTTATCAGCATTTAATAAATGATTAGTTGGGTTTTAATATTTCCTGTGTTTTATTTCCAGAATTCTAGATTGAAAGAAATCAGTTTCAAATATCAGAATGTATTTAAAATGATAAGAATGACTTTTGTCTGCTCATCATCATTTGATATTTGTTTTTATTCTAACTAAAATTTCTATATATATTTCTTGTCATCATGCTTCATACTTGCTCGCACAAAATTCTGTTTGTTTATGCTTTAATAAACATACATCAGAGCCAACAATAACAAAAAAAAAAAAAAAAAACATGTTATTTGCATAGCAGAAGATTAATCACAATAGTTGTATCAAAGGTTACAAATGAAATCACAAAAAACAGAAGTCACCTTTAAGTCACAGCTTAAAAATATCTTCAGAGAAAATCTGAGAGGAAGAACTCTGCGAACCAACTCCAACGTCCGTATCTCACAAAGTGAGAGAAAACCTTTTATATACAGTGAGAGAAAACCTTTTACATATAGTTATATGAGAGTAACTATCGTTGTTCCTTCTCCACATATGGAGGAAGTGGGCAATTTTCTGCAGTTATCGCCAAACCCACAAATGAATCTGGTTATTTGAATCTAAAACCCTTTATGGGTGACCCGACCCGAATTCTAAACCCGAATAAGAGTCCAATTCTCCAACAGTATATGTACAAGGGCGAAACAAGAGGGTTAAAGTTGGGGGGTCGAGGCATGTATAAGAAATCGTATACAAATATATTTGATTTTGATTAAAAGAGGAAACTCTAATTAACACATAATTGATATTTCATTTATGTAAGGTAAATATTTAATAATATAAAATAAAAGTATACCAAATAGAAATTTAGTTTTTTCATGTTTTTGTGAGCAAAATAAATTTAATTTTTTTCATTTAAAAATTCAATATATATAAACCCCGCCCGTCCCTATCCACGAGTAGTCATGTCCTCATTCCTTAACACTAAATTTGTAACAATTCAAATTGAAAGCATATTTTTATTCAGATAATTTTAAGTACCCAATCCGTTATTCTATATATTACAAACCTTGTGCACACTACAAGCATTTTAAGCTAATACCCCTTTTAGCTGCATCGAGAAAGAATTTAGTGGACCTTAGAACATGAAATGACAAAACCATATATATGGTTTGATTTTGAAGACTTTCTTTATTGATATGATATAATTTCTTTTGTCATTATACATATAAAGAAAAAATAATAATATAGGATGCATCAACTTTCACGTGATTTATGAATAAATATATGCAATATTGTTATTTTTTTTTCATTCTCTGGCTGTTCATGAAATGGATATTCCAATATTGCCTTTGGACTACTACCAATACATTGCTCACCTTTTCAATTTATGAAGGGAGAAAAAAAATGATAGGACATCAATGTCTAAAACGTGTGGTACTAAATTCAATGTACCTAAATAGTTCATAAATAATATATTAATTAATATGTAAAATGTGTATGATAATTCTTTATATATAAATTTGTAAAGAGTTATAAAGTGGTCCAATTAAACGTACAATAATATATGTACAACAAAATAATCAAATGAGGTATGTGGTCCAAAATATACATTAATAATTTCAAAGACTTTCACATACCTAAGTTATCAGATTTTCAAATGGAGTTTCAAGGACTTTTATCCAAATTTAAAGACATGCATGCAAGTGGTCCAATTAAGATATTCCGATGGACTATCTTTTAGTGGTCACATAATTACATCCGTTCTTTAAAAATTGTGTAAAAGATCAATAGATGATGTAAATCTTACAAATATATCAACTCCTATATATGTAGCATTATTATTATATTATATGTTGATGATCAAATTAATAAAATTTGTGTCTACAAGTACTCGTATAGCTACCTTCAAATCAAAGTATATATGCCATCCATCAAATTCTTATTTTACACACTACAAACTTCATATAGATATATATAAAAAATAATAATCAAAAAGTGCATGATTTACATGTTCTCAGCAAAGACAAAAATACTTCTGCTGTCAGAATTTTGGACCATCCTAAGGTCTATAAAATCCAAGACATCAAACAAGAAATCATTATAATAGAAGATATTAAAATATAAAGTCGATGATATATATATAGAAGACTTGGCAGAAATATTTTTCGTCTAAAAACTCATTTTACATGCCACAAGGCCCACAACCACGTACAAAGTTCATGCCATGCATGCCTTATCCTATGAAACATATATTTATATCCTCTAAATTATATATATATATAATAATTTTCATATTAACACCGGCCCCTTGTTGTATTATAATAAACACCCTTAAATCTTAACCATTGGATTAATAATGCAAGAGTTATAAATAGAAGGATTAAAGGGGTGTTCATATATATGAAAACTACTATAATAAGCACTATCTAATAACAATTTTCATATCAGTACCGGCCCCCCTTATTGTATTATAATAAGCACTATCTAATAACAATTGTTGGATCAATCCAAGGGTCGTGAATAAAATTATATAAGCACCTTATTAATTCTATTAAGTATATTGTTTGTGAGTCATTGATTGAACATATATGAATATTGACTGAATTAAAGTATTTCAATCTAACGGTTGATAGTTGATGCATTAATAAAATTATATTATGATGGTACTGATGTGGAAGAGTACTATATATATATGTATGCATGTATGTATTATACAGTGACTTAATGTAATTTCCGTGACAATCTTCATATATATATATATGAAATTCAATGGATATCAATGAATTTGATATGATTTTTTTTGTGAATCAAAAGTTTAATGAAAAGACACGTGCACAAAATTCTAACGTTTTTTAACAGTGCAACTATTTTTTTCTGATTTTTTTTTTCAAAAATCAAGCATTTAAAAAGGCCTACAAATTAGAAAATTGAGGAAAGAAAGTAATAGTGCCAAAACTCTGATTTTTTCACACATTTTTCAATGAATTTGTGATTTAAAAAAATAATAATCACATTAAAATTCATTAAAATTGATTGGATTTGATCACGATATTTACAAATTAAAATTAACTATGAATTCCTCACGAAAGAATTAAAATATCACAACAAAATGAGAATAACGCAATAATAAACCTCGATCTAATAGTCATAATTTGAAGTTTCCAATTTAAATCATAATATTGATTATTCATTATATAAAAAAATGCATTTATCGCAAAATTTTTAATGCATCGATGTTCATATTAATTTAACATGAATGTATGTACGCATGGGCCAGCAGTTGGTACAGACCGTTTTCCCTTATCCATAGGCAAATATTACAATTTTTTTTTTACCCTTATGTTATTCTTAAATTATTTAATTATTTTTTTATTTTTTAAATTATTTAATTTAATATATTTTTTTTTCTGACAACTGGTAGTGGGGATTGTACATATACGGTGAAGTTACAAATTTTCCATATTATTTATTTATTTCTTCTAATATTATTTGCCATATATTTTCCCATTTTATTTATTCTTTTAAAATTACTTATTTATTTATTAATTATAGTCCCTTAACAATTTCTCATATATTCAAGAAAAGTTGGCCCCAGGGCACAGGTCAAGTATTTGGCCCACGATAAGTTAGAATTTACACCACTAAGTCATGAGTTCGATTCTTTGCCTTACGTAATGAGGCAAAACTTTACCTGTGATTTACCTCATCTGCGGAAATAGAGGACATGAGTAGCGGGGGACCGCGCAAGGGCAGTAATCCTAAAAAAAGTTATATATATGAATATATATATTCCTTCCAATATTTTTGTAGGTACTAGGTACCCTTGAATGTTAGATCATTTTTCTAGGGATATAATTAAACTGATGGGATGTAGTCTCTTATTACTAATTGATATGATTGCAAATTTTAAAAATCTCCATAAAGTTGGAAATACGAGCGAGGGTAAAAAATAAACAACAAAATAGTCAAAAATCAAGAAAATTTAAAGAAAATAAAATAAAAATAGCAAAAAAAGGTAAAGGAATTGGTTGGAGGCCAACTAGTTCTCCCCGAGCAAGGGGAATTGACTGCCCCCCATAGGGGCAATGGACGTGTGCAGCTAGGGCTTGGGGAGTCAGTTGTTCAAGGGGACTCAATTAAAACCAAGTCCTCTCTCTCTTTTGGGGCATTCGGTTGAATCGAATGCCTCATCCCCTAATTAGGAGACTCGACCATGTTGAATCCCTGCCTATTTCTCTCATTTTCTCTCTCTTCCCTTTCTAAGAAAATCAACTCCCTAAGGGCTTTAGATGGCCGCCACGTGTGCCTCGAAAGCTCAGGATTGCTGCCACATGTCCTCCTCCTTCATCTTTTATAAATACAAAGCTCATCTCTTCATTTAGAGATTGAACCCCGGGAAGAAAACTTTATTCTCTCTCAAAACCAATCAGTTCGAAAGGGGGTAGTTGGTTATCTCAAGGCCATTCGTCACTTTAGGGGGCAGTTAATTATTTCTGGCCAATAGATTATTACTATTCACTGACATTGTTTACCGGTTATTATTTCAACAGTGTCGATTATTACTATTTCTACAGTGCTGGTTATCGCTATTTCTATAATGTCGGCTATTGCAACAACATTATTCACCAAGGAGTCGCTATTCACTAGACACTATTCATCAGCAAACATCATACATCAGCATGAGCATTCATGCACGCATCGATTATGCCATGCATACCGTCTCCGACATGCATGGTATATATTTGTCAGAACATCATCTAACTTAGCTTTCGGAGGGCCTGCATAGAGAAGTCCCCCGCGTGGCCTCCTAATTGTTTCTGTACCCACAGGCGAAGTCCCGAATCTCTCGCCCAAGCTTGTGCCCCATTGGATTTCTGCTTCACTCTAGCTCGATCAACATCTGTCGAGGCCTTGTTGGCATCACCTTGGACCCCTACCATTGTCAACCAATTCTATTCTGGCCTCAAGACTATTCAGTTATTCTTCGGTCTTTATATTATTTTGTACTCCAAGATTATTGTACGGACATCAAGTTGTGTTCCCCACATGTATTATAAATTTCATTATTGTATTTGGAAACAACAATTGGCGTCGTTTGTAAGAAATGCGACAAAAAGTAAAATCATGATCAATGGCAGACAAATGAGGAAAACAACAGACTTTTTCTCGGGACATTGAAATTCGCCTTCCTTTACAAAACATATAGAATTCAAAGGGGGTACGTTAGTTTCCACCTAATCCTCAAATACAAATGAGTCTTCAATTAATTTCTTTTGATCCACAGTAACAAGTAGGGACCACACTACCTCTGCCAGACTTTGGACACCTAGTGAATCGGCGTGAAATACACGATGAGTCTGGTCCTTCACAACAAGCTCCAACCACTCTCCCTTGGGTAGAGTATGAAGCACTACGACAACAACATATCGAAGAAATATAGGCCTTGTGGGAAATGGCGGAACACTTCAAAATCTAATGCCTGACTCAATATTGCTACCAATAGTAAGAAGATTTTTGCCCGAAGCAACATCGCCCGGAGAAGCTCAACAAAAAAAAGGATTCCATCTGGCTCTCGCCCTCACTTCTCTTCTCAAAGAAAAAGTCAACCAAAACTCGCGTCGAGAGGAGCAGAGGCCTCTCTACTAAGAAATCGAGAGTGGGAGCAACATTATCAAGGAGACAATAGGAGCCCCTAAAGGAGAAGACATAATGGAATTGTGGCAAGAACACCTACGAAGAGGGGACGAGGCCCTTCTAGAAATTCAGTACCAAAAAATAGAGGAATTGGGCCAACAATCACGTGAACGTAGGGTTACAGCCCAAATCACATGAACAAAATATATTATATTCAAACATGAACGTAGGCCTATGCTGAACAACGTACACAAAATATGAACTTCTCAACTAGGAGCACGGATGTAGGCTTATGTCGAACCGCGTAAACAAAACATGATCGTTCTATGGGAACGTGGCTATAGGGTTACGTCCCGAATCGAGTGAGCAAAATATGAACTTCCCCCACAAACAAGGAAGTAAGGTTACGCCCTGAACCCCGTGAACAAAATATTTATATATTTCAATCGCGAACGTAAGCCTATGTCGAACCGCATAAACAAAATACGAGTATCTTCATCAAATGCGGATGTAGGATCACACCGAACTACATAAACAAAATACAATCATCCTCTTGATAGCGGATGTAGGCCCATGCTGAACTGCTAATAGCTCAACAACGAAATGCAGTTCGCGGATATGGCTATTCTCTATGATTGGCCCGTTATCCCACCTAACAGCTCAGCAACGCGGTTCGTACAATCCCCTCATCAAAATGAAAGACCGTTGTCCCGCTCAAAGCCCGACAACGAGGCAAACACGGATGGCCCGTTGTCCCACCTAACGGCCCTACAACGTGGTTAGAATATTGCTTCATAAAAAAAAACCTGGCATCTCGCTTACAGCCTAGCAACGTTGTAAATATGATTGGCTTGTTGTCCTGCATAATGAACCAACAACGTGGTTAGACAATCACTTTATTAAAATAGAAAACCCATCGTCCTGCTTACAGCCCAACGACGCGATGAATATGATTGGCTTGTTGTCCCGCCTATTGACCTGACAACATGGTTCGCACAACCAATTCATAAAAATAAGAGTCCTGTTGTCCCACTCAAAGCCCGACAGTGAGGTAAACTTGATTGGCCCGTTGTCCCACTTGTTGGCCCAGCAACATGGTCCACACAATCTTTTATCATCAAAACAAAAGCTCCATTGTCCCACCCAATGGCCTGATAATGCGATCCACACAATGCCTTAATCATTAAAATAATCAACCCGTTGTCCTGCCTAACGCTCGACGACGAGGTGGAAAATAACGACCCCCGTCCTGCTCAAAGCCTAACGTGGGGTACATGAAAAATCTGTTGCCTTGCCTAATGCCCGACAACGAGGTCAAAAATCTTGGTCCACGTCCCGCTCAAGGCCTGACGCATGGTGAATAAAATATCCATTACCTTGCCTATTGCCTGGCAACAAAACAAAAAATCATGACTCGACACCGGGAGCACCAAAATCCATTGTCGTGCATATGGCTGACAATAAAGTAAAAAATAACAACCCACTATCCTGCTCATAGCCTGACACAAACTGATCTAAAATTATCGTTACCTTGTTCATAACCTGACAATGAAGAGAAAAACTAAATGAGCAAATAAAATATAATCATTCCCTAGAATCGCGGATGTAGGGTAACGCTGAACCGCAAAAATAAAACATTCATAGGTGCGTTGTCCTGCATAGAAACCCAACAACATAGTTAGCTCATTGTCTCACCTATTTGTCAAGGAGCGAGAAAACAAAAAATATATAAAAGAGTGCATGGAAAAAATCCCCAAAATACATCAACTGTTGAGGTTGAAAAAAATTGTAAAATAGGCAAAAATCGTTCGCCAAATTTGCGAGGGACATGATACTCTCTTGCCTAGGATTCTCAACCAGAAAAGTAGAGAGCAATTGATATGCCCGCAAATTTTAGAAATCTCTATAAAGTTGGAAATACGAGCAAAGGTAAAAAATAAACAACAAAATAGCCAAAAATTACTACAAAGGGGTTATTTTGCAGCGATTACTGCCCCTAAAATCATTGAAGGTTAACCACGATTCTGAAATTGTAGCTAAAATCACTATTAATTTAGATTGAAATTTAGCGACGATTTTCAAACCACTGCTAAATGTTACCAATTGTCGCAAAAAATATAACTTTGCGAAGATTACTCCAACGATTGCTCAAAACCGCCGCAAAATACTTTGTGACGATTGTATTTGCGGCGATTTTCAAAACCGCTGCAAAATGACAAAAAAAATTGCTGCTAAAATTTGATTTTTTTTGTAGTGAATCAAGGAAAATTAAAGAAAATAAAATAAAATTAACAAAAGGGGGGCAAAAGAGTCAGTTGGAGGCCAATCGGTTCTCCCCGAGCAAAGGGAACCAATTGGAGGAGGGCCATTCGGTTCCCTAGTTGCCCTCCATAAATGCAACGGGCGCGCGCGCGTGACCAGGGCTTAGGGAGTCGATTTGAATCGACTCCCCTCTCCCTCTTCAAGGGGACTCGGCCAAAATCGAGTCTCCCATCTGTTTTGGAGCATTCGGTTGAACTGAATGCCCCTTCCATAATTAGGAGACTCGGCCATGCCGAATCCCCGCCTATTTCTCTCATTTTCTCTTTCTTTCCTCTCAATATATCTTTCCAAGAAAATCGACTCCCCAAGGCTTTTGGATGGCCGCCACGTGTCCCTAAGAAGCCCGGGATTGCTGCCACGTGTTCTCCCAATTCCTCTTTTATAAATATTGAGCTCAGACTCTAGGAGGAAAACTTTATTCTTTCTCAAAACCAATCAATTCAAAAGGGAGCAATCAGTTATTTCAAGGCCATTCGTTAATTGTCGCTTTAAGGGGTAGTCAGTTATTTTTGGCCAGTCAATTATTTCTGGCCAATCGGTTATTATTATTCACCAATACTATTTACTAGTCACAATTTCTACAGTGTCAGTTATTGCTACAGTTTTGTTCACTAAGGAGTCACTATTCATCAAACACTATTCATTAGCAAACATCATGCATCAACATGAGCATCCATGCACACATCGACAATGTCATGCATACCATCTCCAACATACATGAAATATATTTATCAGAACATCATCTGATTTGACCGTCATGCATACCCTTTGTAGGGGGCCGTGGGTCGGGTCGAGCCCTATCAATGACAAAAGGGCCCGGGCCCGGCCCAGCCCATTTAAAAAGCCCGTGGGCCGACTCGGGCCGGGCCGGGCCGGGCTGGGCCTTTTGACACCTATAACACAGCCACACCGAGGGCAAAAAGCCCTTTTGTGCGTTCACCCCTGACGGCTGCGCTGGGGCGGAAAGTATACATTACATTTACAAAAGGTGAACGCCAGCATTAACGCTTAATGGTGAATGATGGGATGAAGTTATAGCACAGTGGACTGTGGACCTCACCTTGAATCTCTATAAATTCAAGTTCTTCTCCATTCAATTTCCCCACATCAACCAAAGCTAATAAAATAATAATACCAGCACTCTCCTTCCGATCATGAAGAGTCCATCATCAGCACTAATAGCCCTCTCCTTCTTTCTCCTTGCTTTCACTACAAAACCACTTGTCTCGTTGCCTATTGCTTTGCGAGATGGCAATGGCGACAAGGTCCTCGTCGGCCAGGATTACTTCATCAGATCTCTTACTTGGGGTGCAGGCGAGGGAGGAGTCTTAGCACTTCCTGGTCTAAACAGCACATGTCCCGTTGACGTCGCCTGGGGAACTGGACTCTTCTTCAGAGGAATTCCAGTAACATTTTCACCTGTAACCGGCATAAATGGCGTCGTCAATACCGACACCAATCTCAACATCAAGTTCACCGAAGGACCTCTCTTCGGCTGCAACCAGAGGACCGTCTGGAGGGTCGGTGACTACCAACCATGGGCAGGGAAGTGGTTCATAACCACCGACGGCATCGAAGGAGAGTTCGGACCGGAAACCTACCCTAACTGGTTCTACATCAAGAAGGTTGGTGGCACCTGTGATTATCCTTTCTACAAGTTGGTTCACTGCCCTAGCAGAAAAAGTGCAGCTCTGTGCAGTGATGTTGGGATCAGTTATGAGTATGGTGGACGCCTTGTTCTGAGCAACACCTCTTTCACTTTCATAATCCTCAAGAACAGAGAAGTCGGTGGTCACTCACAGGAGTAATATGCCCCACCGATCGAGATGGAAGGTTCTCTAGCGTGAATAATATATGCAGGAAAAATTTTCAAGACAACAGAATTAGTATCGTTATAAATTCATTCATGAAAGTCAAATTTCAATAAGTGAATTCATATCGATACAAAAAAGTTGTCCTGAAACATTTTCTTGCAGACTATATGCTCGCTACAGAATTTTTCACTTGTAAGATTACTTAATTAGTTGCCAAAAAAATCACGATAGAACTACATCTATCTATCTATCTATCTATCTATCTATCGTGAAGTTGTAATAATTTACTTAAATAAGTGCAACTGAAGCAGTATTGGTGTCCGTCCACCCACGGACACAGTAATTAAAAATAAATAAATAAAGTTATGTTTTGGTTATTATTAATCTTGATCCAATATCTATTTGATAGGTCAAGTGTATATATATATATATATATATTCAAGTTACATAATTTAACTAAAGATTGAATTAATTAATTATAACAATATTGAAGCTATAGAGTAGTGTAACCATCGATGTTGATGAACACTACATATTCGGATATGTCTTGGTTTTTCTCATGATTATGTGCTCTATTAATGTTCTCCTGCTCCAGTACTTTGCTTTTTTATGCCATCCTTCTCCAGTAGCTGTCTATATAATTAATGATACAATTCATCATCTTATTATATTCAAAATATATACTGAAATTACATTTCGATCTATATATTGTGTTCAGAGGGTGAGACTGAGTTTAGCTCCAAAAGTACTCTTTTAATTAACCACCGCGACCACGTATATATGATAAGTTTTTCAAAATCAAATTAATAAGTAAAATCTATTAACAACAAAAGTTTTATCTACTGCCGACATTAAACTACCAGCATAGGTTAGAATGATGCGTGTTGTGTTGGGCCAGTTTTGGGTCTGCATGCTTGGCCTTGGTTTAGTTGTGGGTCTTTTTAAAATTATCGTCCTTGCATGGTCCTTTATGTTCATACTTTTTCTTTCGTAAAAAGACGTAAATCACAAGATATGTCTTGAGAAGGCCAGGGATCGAATACACAATCCACCAAAATAGCATCGACATATCATATCTCGTCCTTTACTATTCAAGCTATGTCCTAAGAGCTGCTGCTTCTTCTTCTTCTTCTTCTTCATAAATAGCCTTTTAGTTTCCTTTTCAGAATAAATAGCTGCACGTACGTTAGTGTAAAATCTGGGCTTTGTCCTGGGCCATAAACGATGCATGTTGTTTATATTTTAGACAACGGTTGTGGTTTTTTTTTCCTATTATTCGGAGTTTTTAATGTAAATTTTTGTATTTATTTTATATATCTATTTCGCTGATATTCCTGTAAAAAGGTAGATCTTGGAGCAGTGAATTTGAATTTTTCTAAAGTCACTTGAGAGTTTCAAATTCCTAAGTGTTATGAATGCTAAAGTCCTTTGGTGTCTCATGGTATCAAAACTTTTAGTTGAAGACTTGATTGTTGAACATTGATAATTAAGTGTATTCATTTGTAATCTACCTTTCTTCTTTTGAGAACTTACATAATACTTTGTTCACGACTACAAACCCTATTTTAGTGTGTACATTACGGTTCATTTATGCGATATTATTTGATATGATTACTATTTATGGATATAGAGCATAAATGTTAAGTGTTAAATTTGATATAGAGAAATTTGATCGGAGAATCAATTTTGGCTTGTGGCAAGTACAAGTCAAGGATGTGTTGATTTCATAAGGCGTTGAAGGGGAAATCAACCCCCGGTTTCCAATAGTGATTATAGTTAATCTAGCAAAAGTCACAAAGAATGGCATGCTTCGGATTTGAAAGCTACAATTAGCGCAATATGGTTTTGTCTGAAAAAGAAAATTTTCCTTTCTAGTATGCATGGAGTATCTACAGCAAAGGAGATTTGGAAAAAGCTTAAGAATTGTATCAAACAAAGACGTGATCTAAAATCGAGTGTGCTTGAAAGAGCAGTTTCATACATTGCAAATGAATGAAGGTACAACAATCTCAGATTATCTGATTGAGTGTTCTCAATGGTCTTGTCTCTAAATTGGAGACTATTGGAGCTAAAATTGATGATGATAATCAAGCATTACAAGCTTTACATCTCATCTGGATGATTCCATCTTCTTTTAAGCACATGAAATCTATATTGATTTATGGGAAGGAAAATGTGGTTCTTTTAGAAGTTACAGGAAAAGCTTTTTTATGAAGAAATGAGGCTAAAAGGTGGAAACAATTTTCCATATGTGAATATTAATTGTAGCATAGGTAGCTTACATCTGAATGAAAAAGAAGAACTCCATGGAAAAGAATGAAGCCTGTTGGGGGGTGTGGGCAATATGGATACATTAAAAAAAAATTGCCATAAAATGAGCAATTTCAGCAAGTGGCTCCAAGCCAGATACTGACACTAATAATAAGCTATCTCTAATGCTATTAGAGATTATGAGTTTGTCCTTTGAGAAGCGCATGTACATCCTTATGGCATATGCCGCTAATCTCCAAGGTTTCCATGAGAAAGGATGTGATAATATTAGTGGTCCACAAATTTGCGCACAAACATTGGTTTGACATTGATGTAGGGTGTGTGGTGAAAATTGATGGAACTATTGAACTTCTAACAAAGGCAAACTTGAAAGATAAACTATAACTTTTTAGAGACTTTTAGTGGCGGACAGACCGTCACTAAAAGTATAAAAATTCGTCACTAAAAGTTTTAGTGGCCGCCGAATTGGCCGCCACAAGCTATCACTAAAAACTCTGTCACAAATAGTATTAGTGGTGATTATTAGCTAGTCGTCACTAAAAATACTCCTTTAGTGGCGACCGAGTGTGACAGTCACAAAAAAAAAAACAAAATTAATGACAACCAGAGTCCTTCGTCACTAATGTCATTTTTTGTGACAGTCATGACCGTCACAAGTAATCACTCTTCAATCTGTTAATTTTCTTTTGTGAGAGCCACCATGGTCACAAGTAATGAATTTTTTGTGATGACTTTACTGATTGTCACAAATGATAAGATTTTAGTAATAGTTTTGGCCACCACAAAATGAACGTTTTTTAGTGACCGCATTATATTGGCTGTGACAAAAAATATTTGATAGATACTTTTAGTGAAAGTCATGGTTGCCACAAAAGAAGACAGATCGCTTTTTATTGGCCATCACAAAAAGTGATTCTTATAAAATTTTCTCGCTTGTTTTTCTATATTTTAAACATTATTAATTTAATACATTGTATTCAAAATAAATACTATTCTAATCAACAAAAAACTTCATAACACTAATTTAAAATTTAATGGCAATTAAGAAAACAACTCTAGTCAATTAATAATTAACTAACATTTTACATTTACATTGTCATAAAAAAAAAGACATCTAGCAATTTACATTCACATTGTCATAAAAAAAAAAGACATTTAGCACTTTACATTTACATTTAAGTATATATCTAGTTAAGCAATTAAGTTTAGTCAATTATTATTTCTAATCTTTCATGCCTTAACATCTTTCATAAAAGTTTTAAAAATTGATTGTCTTTCTTTGACTTGATCCAATTCTGTCGATAACATTTCATTTTTCTTTTTCAAAAGTTACATTTTATTTTTCAAACCATTATTGTATTGTCGCATTTGTTCTAGTTCTGTAATGAGCTCATGACGAGATGGAATCTTTCCAAGGACAGAAGGAGTTGGTCCAAATCCATACCCACGAACTCGTCCATATCTTTCTCTTCCCATTACTTCAAAGAAAATTTCATTTTCATCAATAGCTTGAGATGGTTCTTCCTCAGCTCTTTGGGTTACTAAAGATTGAATTTTTTCTTGAAATTTGATAATAAATAAAATATATATGTTGTAACATAATACTAAAATATATATCACAATAACAACATAAACTGCTTAAAATAAAATTTACTACTATTTCTTTTGACGTGGAATCAACCATTGACCTGCCTTTTTTCTTGTGTGTCACCTTGAACATTTCTCATGCAAACGGTTCGTGTCCTAATATTTCAGTTTGTATTAAATAGACAAGTTAATCAACAAAAAATAAAAATATTAATTAAAAAGATGTATAAATGATTTAAATTATACCTGTTCAACTTTAACTCAAGCAAAACTTCTAGTACCTGTAGTTTTAGTCATTGTTTGCTTTAATCGATTAGACTTATTACGAGCATAAGCAACCTATATCTAAGACCAAATACAATTGTTGTGCCATGTAAAAATAAGGATAAAAAAAAATCCAAAAAGAAGAAGCGAATGAGGATGCTGGCGGCAAAAATTACCACCAGCTGGTAGCCTTGCAGCCGCGAGAGGTAGGCTCGCAGCTGCTTGCCCCAAGAGGAAGTCTCGCGGCAATGCTGCGAGGCACAGGCGCCTCGCGGCACTAAGGCATAGGCACCTCGCAACACTGTTTGCCGTGAGGCTGCCTCGCGGTTGTGTTTGCTGCGAGGCACAGTTGCCTCACGGCACTGTTTACCGCAAGTCTGCCTCGCGGCTGTTTGCCACAAGGCCCGGCTACCTCGCGACGGCTTTGTAGCAGCCTCCCCCACCTTTTTTGGATTGGTTCTGACCGCCACGTGTCGACACCATCCACCCTTGAGAATCGAGCCCTATAAATACCTAGCTATAGGACATTAATAAGGATCTCCAACTTTGATAAAATCTGGACACTTTAAATACACTTTTACTATTTTCGTGAATAGTCATTGGGATCCGGGATTGACTTTGGCATTGGAGGGTCTTCGCGGGGAAGATTCCCGGAAGCCTTCTAATCCATTTTCTCAGCATTAACAAGGCCAAATCCTTGCTGCGAACCAAGCGGTGAGGAAAAAGTCTTGCGGTGAACCTAGCAGCGGAGGCAAAGTCTTGTGGCAAACCTAACGGCGAGAGCTTGTGGCAAGACCTCGTGGAGAAAGCTAGTGGCAAGACCTAGTGGCAAGACCTTGTGGCAAGACCTCGTGGCGAGAGCCAGTGGCAAGACCTTGTGGCAAGAGCTAATGGCGAGAACTAGCGGCAAATCCTTGCGGCGAGCATCCTAACGGCAATCTCCCTTGAAGCAACATCTCTTACGGCAACCTAACTTCACCCGACACCGAGCTTGAGTGGACCCCACATCACAAATTTTAATTGTTGTATTTTGGCAACAACAATTTGGCGCCGTCTGTGGGAAACGCAACAAAAAGCCAATTTCAACACAAAATGTCGAGAGGGACAAGATCAGCCAGTTGGGTGAGCCTGCCTGACCCCACCCGAAAGAGCGCTCGTACCAAGACGGGAGCCACGAAAAGCTCCCACCAGGCGCACTCTACAGTACCAGAATTTTCAGTAGATTACCCCAACAACGAAGTGCGTTTTGGGAACTTTCCTGTGCTCGAATGCAACCATATCACCGGAATGGGGGGCATGGAGCATTCAGAGCAAGGAGAAGCAGACATAGCTGGATTGAGGAGATACGCGATAGGGCGAGAGGAACAAGTCCCCCATGCAGTGCCCGCTGGTCAGGAACCACGCTCATTTGGACAATCTTCAATTCCAAATGGAAACCTCGTGGGGACTTCAAGAATAGCTCCACCCACGGTCTTACTCTCAGATTATGAACTATTGCGGAAGAATTTTGAGGAGCTGAAGAAACAGAATGACGAAATCAAATGTCCAATGAGGAGAATATGAGAAGACTACAGGAAGTCACTGCTTTGTTACGTGAACTAAGGCCGGACATTCACATTCCCCACATGAGACAAATCGATACAAGGGTAGAACATCGGAGATCCCAAGACAACCCTTCAAGAGCCCCTCGGTAGGGGACAAGAACCAGAATTCCAGGGCTGAATAGTCGAGTCCCGGAAGTAACGGACTCGAGAAGGAAAAATAACAGGAGGGCAAAAAAAGCTCCCACGTGTAGAGAGACAGCAGAAAACACTTACTCGGAAGTGCCTTATGACCCATCTCTTTTCCAAAATGAAAAGAAGCAGGAAACACTCAACATGTCCAGCATTAAACGTCTCATAAAAGAAGTGCTAGAACAGAGGCAAGTAATGATGATACCAAAGGTAACTCCCTCAAAAGGGTTCCCTCTATCTGAAGAACTCCAAAGGCGACCAGTGCAACCAGGGTTCGAACTACCGCACCTTTCGATATACTTGGGAAGGGAAGGCCCCGAGAAGCATTTACAACATTTTGTCGTAATAGCTGTGCTAAATGGATGGAATGAGGTCACGAGGTGAAGGGCTTTCCCACTCTCCCTAACAGGACAAGCTCAACAGTGGTTCATCGAATTACCAACAGGACATATACGATCATTCAAACAGTTGAAGAAACAATTCCTAAATGCGTTCTCCGTCTATCTCTCGAAGAAGAAGAGTGCAATATATCTAATGAGCTTACAGCAAAAGCCGAATGAATCCCTGAAGCAATACATCGAGCGATTCAGAGCCACGATGCAGGAAGTGAGAAATCTCCCAGTCGGGTTAGTGGTGTCAGCCCTACTAAACGGAACTACATACGCCTCGCTTAAAAGATCCTTAGCTTTCCCTAAGCCAAATTCAGTGACTGAGTTATTCGACCGAGCAGAACAGTTCGTCACCCAAATGGAAATTTTGGACGCAGGGGAAGGTAATAGAAAAGGAAGGGAAACCCAGCCCAAAGTACGAAGGACCTTACAAAATCCAGAAAATGATAAACCCCAACAGGTGCACACTACCGACACCACAAAGCGAGGCGATAGGAAAAGCTTGGAACACCGTGCACCTCGAGAGGTACTTCTCGGCTTTAGCCCCAGGGGAAGGGACGAAGCACGAGACATAGAGTCAAGCCTATCATCAGAAGCGTTACTCGACCCGGTTAGAGGTCAGAATTGTCTTTAAATTTTCCATTGTAACAACACCCCCCGATAAATAAAAGAATATGTCCCATGTATTCCCGTGGAGTAGGAAAAACTATAAGCCGAACCACGTAAAATCTGTAGGAGCCCAGATTATTTGTATGTGTCTTGCAGGTATAGCGGCTCAAGCATAGCTCGCTTCCAATAGGTCAAGTCGCCTAGCGACAATCTGGTGCCGATGACCACGGGTTGGCCTAAGATTACCAGAACATCCGACGCCTATGCCCGCAAACTCACCCGGATCCCTCATTTGAGTTCGGTGCTATGCCTTTTTAGCTAGACCCCATTCCTTGGTTGATCTGGTGCCTAGGTCTCCCGACAAACTCGGATGTCTGGTAGGAATCCCGTGCTGGACCATTGGCCAAACCCAGATTCCCTGAGGTAGACTGGCCCTAGGAAGGCGGAAAAGAAGTGAAGTGATCACCTGATAGCTCCAACATAAGACCACTCCCGAAGGTCAAGTCGCCTAGTGGCAATATAGTGGCAATATGGTGCCAATAACCATGAGCTGGCCCGGGATCACTAGAGGATCCGATGCCTATGCCCGCAGACTCACCCGGATCTCTCGTTTGAGTTTGGTGCTATGCCTTTTTGGCTAGACCTGACTCCTTGGTTGATCTGGTGCCTAGGTCTCCCGGCAAACTCGGATGCCTAGTAGGAATCCCGCGCTAGGCCACTGGCCAAACCCAGATCTCTTGAGGTAGACTGGCCTAAGGAAGGCATGAAAAGACAACAACCCTATAACAACTCTGCCATGACCCCGCTTATCGGAGTTGAGTCATCTAGTTGCAATCTGGTGCCTATGACCACGAGTCGACCCGAGATTACCAGAACATCCAATGCCTATGCCCGCAGACTCACCCAGATCCGTCGTTTGAGTTATGTGCTATGCCTTTTTGGCTAGACCCGACTCCTTGGTTGATCTAGTGCCTAGGTCTCCCAACAAACTCGGATGTCTAGTTGAAATCCCGTGCTAAATCATTGGCCAAACCCATATTCCCTAAGATAGGCTAACCCCGAAAGACGGATATGGAGAACATAGTAGCCAGAGCGCTATAATCCATCATAGAATCGTCGGATGCTCCGGAGACTGTGCCCGTAGGTTCGTCGAGATCCATTAACTGAGTCTAGTACTATGCTCCCGAGCTAGACCCAACTCCTTAGTTGATCCGGCGCCTAGACCTCCCGGCAAGCTCGGACACCTGACAAGAATTCCACAGTGAAGTCTATCTATCAGAGGTATGGTTGCCCAGAGATAATTTGGTACTTCAGCCGCTGGTCGAGGTAAGATCTTTTTAGGCATTCTGAAACACTTGGTTGAGTCAAGGTGCTAGACCCAACTCCTTGGCTAATATTTTTACTCTTCAAATTTCGTCTAAAGACAAAACAGAAGAGTAGGGGGCAATTGTTGTGCCGTAAAAAAATAAGGATAAAAAAAATTCCAAAAAGAAGAAGCGAATGAGGATGCTGGCGGCAAAAATTACCGCCAGCTAGCAGCCTTGCAGCCGCGAGAGGCAGGCTCGCAACTGCTGACCGCGAGCTGCCTCATGGCTGCTTGTCACAAGGTACAGTTGCCTCACGGCAGTGTTTACCACGAGGCTGCCTCGCGGCTATTTGTCGCAAGGCACAGGCGCCTCACGGCACTGATTCCCACGAGGTTGCCTCGCGGTTGTGTTTGCCGCGAGGCACAGTTGCCTCGCGACTGTTTGCCATGAGGCCCGGCTGCCTCGCGACGGCTTCGTAGCAGCCTCCCCCACCTTTTTTGGATTAGTTCTAACCGCCATGTGTCGACACCAGCCACCCTCGAGAATCGAGCCCTATAAATATCCAGCTACAAGACATTAATGGGGATCTCCAACTTTGGTAAAATATGGACACTTTGAATACACTTTTACTATTTTTGTGAATAGTCAGTGGGATCCGGGACTAACTTTGGCATCGGAGGGTCTTCGCGGGGAAGATTCCCGCGAGCCTTCTAACCCATTTTCTTAGCATTAACAAGGCCGAATCCTTATGGCGAACCTAGCAGTTAGGAAAAAGTCTTGCGGCGAAGGCAAAGTCTTGCGGTGAACCTAGTGGGGAGAGCTAGTGGCAAGACCTAGTGGAGAGAGCTAGTAGAGAGAGCTAGTGGCGAGAACTAGTGGCAAGAGCTAGTGGCAAGACCTTGTGGCAAGAGCTAGTGGCAAGACCTCGTGGTGAGAGCTAGTGGCAAGAACTAGTGGTAAGATCTAGTGGCGAGAGCTAGTGGCAAGACTTTGTGGCAAGAGCTAGTGGCAAGACCTCGTGGCGAGAGCTAGTGGCAAGACCTTGTGGCAAGAGCTAGTGGCGAATGCTAGTGGCGAGAGCTAGCGGCAAATCCTTGCGGCGAGCATCCTAACGGTAATCTCCCTTGAAGCAACATCTCTTACGGCAACCTAACTTCACCCAACACCGAGCTCGAGTGGACCCCACATCACAAATTTTAATTATTGTATTTTGGCAACAACAACAATAATCATGTTTTAAATAATTAAAATGACTTGTGCATAAAAAAAGTAAAGGGTATAGAATACCTGAAACTCATGCATTTTTAGTGACAAACAATTGATGGCCCCACTAATACCTAAAACGGGTTTGTTAATAAGCATTACAAGTACAGATAGGTGAAACGTTAACAATGAAACCAACAAATGACTCAACTAAACATTACATCCATAAAACAGGTCTCTCTGTACACATCAATTTTACCTTTTGAGCCAAAGATCATCACTACCTAATCAGCACAAAACAAAATATATGTTATAATTGGTTTGAACATCTAATGCATAACAAAGCCCCAGGTATCATCCAAGTTTGCTAGGAGTAGAATGTTGTCAACATGAGGACATCGTCTTCTTAGTAGTAAATTCCCACACAACTTGGGGTATCGATTTGGATTTTTGAACAATATGATATATAACTAAAACAAAATAAGGCACAATTAATTATCAAATAAAATTAATTTCAATCTGGATATCAAAAATTCTTCTCTAATCAAAAGCAAAAGAGCATTTTTTATAGGAAATTATTATTAAATATTCAATGGGGACCTCAGTTTCGGAAAGCAATCAAATTATGCCGAAGAATTAAACCAATAAAGAGCCTTAATTTTGAAAAAAAAAAAAAAAAAAGCCTGCTGTACGTGAGACTAGACCATTATCCTTTGAAAGCTTTCAAGGTTCTCATTCTCCTAAAGCAATCTATTTAAATAAGTCCATTAATCAAACAATATTCCATTACCAATAATTTCATAAGTTAAACAAGTAAACAAAAATAAATGATAGATTCCAAAAGTCAAAATGTATAAAAGTCGAGGAGTAAAAGGAAATACTAAAATCAAAGGTCTTCTCAAATATTAGAAAGTGGCAATAGCAGATGGAGATTCAACTGCAATTAAGAAGATAATAAGTTTCTGCTCCACTATTTTTGAATACAATGCAGATAAGCCAAAATTCAAATGAAATTGCTAAAAGGAAAGGAAAACTTGAGCAAATAATCCACTTTTAATGGCCACCATATATGGCCATCACAAATAATCCACTTTTAATGGCCGCCATATATGGCTGTCACAAATAATCTTCTTTTAGTGACTGTTAGTGCTACTCCTCACAAAATAAACATGATTGGTACCCAAGACTTTTAGTGGCCATCACAACTGGCTGTCACAATAGTGCACTTTTAGTGGCCAATTTTTTTGGCCGCCACTAAACATGCCTTTTTAATGACAAACAGTTTATGGCCGCCACTAATAGTTGTATTTGTGACAACTATCTTTTGGTCGTCACTAAAAGTGGCCACTAAAAACTACTTTTCTTGTAATGCAAGTTTGTTAAACATATATGGGCTAGAGTGAAATTCTTAGAATTGATTTATTCTAAGTGTTAGTACTCTTTGTGGTAAAGTATGATAATTCTCTATGAGAAAAAAAAAAAAAAAAAACTATGGCTATGGGTGAAAGATAGTGATTGTAGCAAAAACTAATGAACCCTCTAGTCCTAGTTTGTCACTTTGTACACATTGTCAGCTTGGTGGCTTTGTCTGTGGTTGCCTTCATGTTCACTGCTTAATCCTGGTCTTCACGGAGCCTCATTATCTCGGAGGACGTGTTTAGAGTGATGTTGTTCTGGAGCTTACGCTTTGATCTAGAGGTGCTTCATAACATTTCTTTCATGTTACTCCTTTGCTTACTCTATGGTGTTTTGATTCCAATCTATGTGTGGATCTTGAGTGTTCTTGTTATCTTATTTTTTGTGTTATTGTACACTAGGATATACCTAGATTTGGGTTTTATATAGACGTTTTTCTCTATCTATACATATCTTTTTTATTTAAAAAAACCCTTGGACTTGAGACCCGAGACCCCAAACCCAAAACCTAAAACCCGAAACCCCAAATCCTAAAAAAAAATCTTGAACCCCGAACTCTAAACCTAAAACCCAAACCTTACATCTTAAACCCTAAACCCAACAAAACCCCTGTGTATCTCCATAGTAAAACGGTAGTTCCTGAGTAGGACTCAAATTGATAGTCATGGCCCCAAGTGTTTGGTCTAGTTTGTGTCCCGGGGTTGGTTGCTTAGCAGCAATCTTTGGTGACTCTTATTGGTCCATTCCTCTGATCCTAGTTTGTCACTTTATACACATTCTTAGTTTGGTGGCTCTGTCTGTGGCTACCTTCACATTTCGCTGGATGATCATGGTCTTTGTAGAGCTTCTCTAATTCAGAAGACGAGTTAGTGCCTTTGGTTCTGGAGCTGACATTGTGATCTAGAGCGGTTACTTAACATTTCTTTCATGTTGCTCCTTTATTTCTTCTATGTTGCTTTGATCCCGTCTATGTGTGGATCTTGAGTCTTCTTATGTTATTGTACACCGGGGTATGCCCTAGTTTGGGTTATGTATAGTCGTTTTCTCTATCTACACATATCTTTTTTACTTTAAAAAGGACCCTAAACTTTAAACCCTTAATCCCCTAAACCCTAAACCAAAACCCTCAACCCCTAAATTTTAAACCTTAAACCCCTAAAAACCCTAAAACCTAATCCCAAAACCCTAACCCCCAAATCCCTAAAAATCCTGAACCCTAAATCATAACCTCAAACCCTAAAACCCTAGACCCTAAATCGCCGACCCTCAAAACTCGAAACCCAACCCCAAACCCCGCAATATGGTAAGGGTCCGCATCAAACACCTTCAAGAGGGGTGGAATAGAAAGGGTCTTTCTACTTTAGCAAGTGTACTAAGGCGTCTTATTCATGCAGATCCTATGATAGAGGATAGGTCTCGACTAGGATTTATTAGAATATGCGTTGAGATCCATGCTTTATCAAAATTTCCTAAGGTTGTTGAGCTTTACCAAGGATTGGATGAGATCACATGTGATATGAAGGTACTATGTATGCCTGTAGAGTACTAATGGATGCCTTCTGTGTGTAACCATTGCACGGTATTTGGTCATTCGGTGACTAATTGTCCTCGTAATCCTAAGGAGGATGTTACGAATGATGCAAGAGTTCCTAGAGGGGGAGAGAAGGTTTCTCGGGAGTTTAACAAGGGAAGGGCTGATGCTAATTATAGAGCTACTAATGGCACTCAAAAAGGAAATGATGGGCTTAGGATTGCGGAATTGGTTGGGCGTGATATGGTTCCCCTTCCTGCAATAGATATTTTAAATAGTGTCACTAAGACAGTGCCTTATAATCCTATAGAGATTGACACATCTATAGCTAATAGGTTATGTCCCTTAGCTACAGAGGATAATGATATTCCCTCTCAACGTGAGAGTGGTATCCCTATTGAGATGCTTGAAGAGGATGCTATGGATTGGGAGACAAATCAGGGGAGAGCAATGAGGTGAGTGAGGATGGGAAGATGGTTGCTCTTCATTTTGGATTTAATGATGAAAAACAAATTGACTATATGTGGCATAAGCTGATATAAGTTTTCTTAAATATCAATCTAAAGCTCTACATAGAATCAAAATAATTTCTCTAAACCATAAACTATCATTTGAATCAATTGAAACTCATCAAAATTGGTTTTTATTAAGTGAAAAAAATGGAGCATTTACGCCAAAGTTCTTTTGAATACAAAAACCAAAATGTCTACAGTTCCAAAAAACATGTCTATCATTTCTATGGTTTGGTCCAAAATGTTGATAGGTTCATTTGATTTATCGATCGTTTTGATGATTTTTGGCACAAATTGTCGACAGAATTTTGTAAGCTGTTGACAGAAAAAATGCTTGCTCTCGATTTCTATTCTTTACATCAAGAAATGTTGACAGTTCTTCAAAACTGTTGACAACCTTTATCAAACTGTCAACAACAGTTTGATTTTTCAAACTAATCTGTCGATCGTTTCCTTGAAGCTGTCGATCGTTTCTGTTCTAGGATCTCTAATAGCTAGTTCGTCCACCCATCTAATGTGTTCTTCCCACTTCCAACGACTATATTCTCACAAGATCTCATCATGCACTATAAATAGAGGGTAGATGGATGATTCAAGAGGTCCAAGTGATCTCATTTCAAGCTCTCAAGTACTCATTCATTTTTGTGCTTCATTGCTTATTCATTTTTCTCTCCAAGACTTTGTATTCACTTTGTATAATTTTAATTTCAAGTCTTGGATTCATTCTTGAGGGAAATTGTAACTAAGAGCTTATACTCTTAGATCCTCTCTTCTTGTATCAATCTCATGTTCCTAGCTCATCCAGCTAGAGGACCTACTTATGTTTGAGTAAGAGGTTTGTTTTTCTTAACTTGTTTTACTATAGGTCCTACATTGCTTATAGGAGGATTGTTTTTCTTAGCTTGTTATTAGAAGGATTGCTTCTTTAAGCAAGAAGTTGTATATTCCTAATTTGTTGCTAAATGGTGTATCTGAAGTGATAGGAGGATTATAGTGAATTGCTTGAAAAATCCTTATTGAGAAGGTAAGGTAGTGGATTAAGCATGGTTTAAGCTAAACCACTATATATTGTTGGTCCTCATTTGCTTGTACTCTTTATTTCATTTACTGTTCCAAGCATTTCAATCATCCTTACTTTCACTAAAATCTCATTTTTTATTAAAAACATTTTCAAGTTCAATCAATTTTTTAAACAACCTAATTCACCCCCTCTTGGGTTGTAACAGCCCATTTCTTCAGGGCATGTTATGCCTTAGGAAATTTGGTTTTTTTTTTTTTTTTATCATTACATTATCCCGAAATTCCCTAAGACTTTATCTAGTGCGAGATATCTACACTAGAAAATAAATACAAAACAGAAGCTGAATCAAACCTGCTCATGGTAATGCATATAATAATAACTGGACATGACATTCATTACAAAGTTAATTCATAAGCGTCTGACGATAAATACAATGCACATAATTTTTAAACTACTCATGGTACATTTACTCGCTTCTTGACGTCTCACGTCACTACACCTCACCAATCTCGGAATCATCTCTGCAAGTCCCGACTGGAACGTTGAATGTTCCAGGGGCGAACCCAAGTTAGATGATGAACCATCTAAATAAGGGTACTAAATACAATGTCGAGAGTGTATGCAATGTCTTTCATCGTAGGTGTCAACTGCACCCCTCATGTTGCCTATCATTTTAGCGGCCATCTCTTTCGAAGCCGGGGTGTATGGGTGCACCCGTGATAAGACAGCGGTGCCAGTTCGTACTCCCTACGGCCTCATATGCGTGTGATAAACAATATCAATGTGTAATTATGCATTTCATAGTCATGTATGCAGTCTATGTGATGGAAACATATCAGGGCATGTCAATATGATGAAAAACATTTTCAAGGAAGTACCACTTACCTTCTAGAGCTTATCGGGCTACCTCGATATCCGTGTCATGTCTCGATTTGGGTGCCAACCTCAAAATTTGCGCGAGTCTCTTCAAATTTAGCCTCAAAGTATCCTAATCACCATAATTATTTAAATAAACATTAAAACCTATTTTTTTCATAATTTTTGGCATTTTCTATAATTTTCTCTCTATTTCTTCCTATTTTTCCTCAATAAATCCAGATTAAATATTTCTAAAATATTTTCTCAAATATTTCACTACGATAATTCATAAAATAATATTCTTGAATTTATGAAATTTTTTAAGCAATTTTACTCACCTTAACTTAGCATCTCGAATTTCCTCGGTATGCGTGCCCCATCCTTAAAACGTGTGCCCGGACTGTTTTTCTCACCAAAATCTCTGGGATATCACCGAAACATAATTCCCTATTTTCTATAATTTTTATAGAATTTTTCTAACATTTTTTCCTAATTTTTCTTTCTTTTCTTTTCTTTTCCTTTTCTTTTTCTTTTTCTTTTTTTCTTTTTCTCATTTCTTCTTACTGTTCATCTTCCTCCTTCCCTTTCTCTTCTTCATTTCCTCTTCTTTCTTTCTTTTTTTTCTTCTTCTTTGCTTCTTCTTCTTCTTCCTCTTCCTGCTTGCGCGAACAGCCCCTGCCATGCCCGCACGGCGCATACCAGCTGCCCGCAAGCCAGCCGCCTCCCTCGTCGGCCGCTGCCACGGCGCACCCCCTGCTGCCCGGCTCCACCGCGCGCAGTCGCAGCCACCACTGTCGCCCCCTGCTTTGCGGCAACTTGCTGGAGCTCCATGGCCATGGCTTCCATGGCCGCGGTTTCTCTTGCTTGCGGCTATTTCGCGAGCCTCCACAAAGTCCTTCAGTCGCCACCGCATCGTGCGAACACCACCGCGATCGCTTGCAGCCGTCACCGCGCCTCCATCGTTGCTGCTCTGCTTGCTGGCCTGACTTCCACCGAGCTTAAGGTGCACGGCCATGGCTGCCGAACAGCAACTTGTTGTTGCTGTCATGGCCATTTTCGGCCATCTCTCTCTCTCACTCTCTCTCTTGGCCGAAGCTCGAGTTCCCTGCCATTTGCTTCCCACTTCTTCTCTATTTATAGGCGGCCATTGCTCACGAACGTGTGTATATATATATATATATGTTATATCACATTAATTACCCAATCTCTTAAATCTTACTGCCATATCCTCCTTAAATCCCGCTGCCATTTTCTTTCAAGTTGCGCGAATCTCGCTCGGCCATGAACAATTTTGCAGAGGATATCATTTGAATAATCCCACCTGCAGCAACTTGAAGCTTCCATTCACGCACACACGCGTATGCCTTGCATTTAATTCCTCACATCATCTTATCTTACCTACTCCTTGATTTTTGTACAGATTGAATCCTCAAATCTTACTGGCAATTACTTGCAATTTGAACCAAATCTTCACATTTAAAGCTTCACAGAAGCTTCAAGTCCCACGCGCCTATATATATATATATACTTATATATCATATATTACATTATTATATAAAATTATGCATTAAATCTCAATTTTTCTCATAATATCACTTGCGCAATTCCCTAATAGCAAATACGCCCTCAAATGCTGGATTAAACTGCATTTTAATACCGAAAATCCATAATTAATAGCTTAAATTTTACTCGATAATGCTGATTTTTACCCTAGTATCCTTACCGGGCCATCACTTCATCCCTAAACTACTGAAGGGTTGTTCATTATGCAAAATCGGAGCCCCCTAGGGTTTCGTTGATTTTTCGGGAACCTCTTACAATGATTCGATTTTACAGTCTAAATAGTAGCTGCATTTTAGATGTACCGAAAATCGTTCCGAATTCGATTTCTTTCGATACCATAAATCCTATCTCGATACGCTCGTCGAGACCATATAATTTTTCTTATATAATTTCACTCCGAGGTATTCCCTACAGTCGATTCGGTACGTATAACTGCTATCAAACCAATTTTTTGGTGTTCTAAACTCATCGAAATTACGTGGCAACCTTATACAAGCTTGGAGTATTACATGGGTATTGGTAACATTGCTATACAATTATATCAAGATTATCTATATTAATGCAAATTGCATCGTGGAATATTAGGAGTCTGAATCAAGCCCCGAAGAAATGGGAGGTTCGTTCTCTCATTGCTCAGTATAAGTTGTCTTTAGTGGTGCTTTTGAAGACTCGAGTTCAGGAGAATCAGGCATGTGATATCTCGCATCACATAATGTCATTTTAAGATTGGGTGTTTGATTATGATTGTTGTGAGAATTGACAAATTTGGATTGGATATGATCTTACGGTTGTCAATTTTGTGTGCTTGGAAAAAATCGATCAATTTTTCCATTTTCGTGTTTCTGGTGATAGTTTTCTTTCCCCTCTCTTCTTGAATGGTGTTTATGCTAGGAATGAGAAGGTGGATCAAGAGAGATTATGGTTTTCCCTTTGAAGAGTGGGTGGGGTTGTTTATGATGATCATTGGGTCCTCATGGGTGATTTTAATGTCTATCGTTATCCTTGGAAGATGCAGGATGATAACATTGGTGTCTTTCTAGGCATGCAACGGTTTAATAATTTTATTTCGGGGTTTCCATTGCAGGACTTGGTTTACAATGGCCCCATGTTAATGCAGAATAATAAGCACTCGGGAGAGGATTGTCTCTTTTGGAAGCTTGATAAAGTTCTTATTAATGATGGATGGCTTACTAGGTTTCCACATAGTATGGTTGTTTCCTTACAGGCAAGGGTATTGGATCATAATCCTATGGTGGTTAGCTTGTCAGACTCTACCCAGCCTAGGGAAGGCCCATTTCAATTTCTTAAGCATTTAGTATATCACCCTTTATTGCTTGACAAGGCGAGGGAGAGTTAGGGTTTGGTGTTTCGAGGATATCCGATGTATCGCTTGGTTTCTTAAGCTTAGGGCAGTAAAAATGGCCACAAAATCCCTTAATAGTTCTCATGGTCATATTACTAAGAGAGTGATGGATCTTCAGGCTAAGTTATCCCAGGTTCAATAGAATCTCATTGATAGTACTAGTGATTATGTTCTCTGTCAGCAAGAGCTTGAATTAAATAGGGATTTGCTGGTTGCATTAACTTATGAGTTGGATTTCTTTCAGGTGTGAGCACGAGTGCATTGGTCAGAGAAGGGAGACCGAAGTTCTCGGTATTTCTTCCAGTCTATGATGGCTAGTCATAACCATAGGCAGATTCCCAATTTGCAAAGGGAGGACGGTTCCACTATGGACTCTAGTGATGAGGTGGTTGGGACATTAGTGGATTATTACAATAATCTTTTGGGTAAAAGTGCTCAGGTGTCAGGTTTTCATCTGAGCGATATTACCCCTTATGTGGACAGGCAAGTGACTAGTGATAAATGGGAGGGGCTTATGCCTCTTGTGACTCTGAAAAAAGTTAGGCAGGCTCTATGCAACATGGGAGATAATAAAGCGTTTAGGCCTGATGGTTTCTCGATAAAGTTCTTTAGGAGGGATTGGGGAATGGTGGAATCAGATGTGGTGGAAATTGTTAAAAGTTTCTTTGGTACTAATTGTGTATTGGGAAAGGTCAATGCTACGGTGGTGTGTTTAGTTCCCAAGGTTGCCCATCCAAATTCTCCTACCCAATTTAGGCCGATTTCGTGTTGTATTATTATGTATAAGATCTTTACAAAGATATTGGCTAATAGGCTAAAGGTAGTGCTTCCAAGTTTGGTAGATGAGTCCTAGGCAACTTTTGTGCTAGGCCAATCTATAGGAGATAATGTTTTGTTAGCTCAAGAGTTAGTGCATCAATACCAACTTTATAGGGGTCTGTCATGTTGTGCCATGAAAGTTGACCTTGCAAAGGCTTATGATTTGGTAGAGTGGGATTTTCTTCTAGCGATTCTTTAGTTGATGAATTTCCCTTCGCAATTTTGTGGGTCGATTAGGGAGTGTGTCACCATTCCTCTATTTTCAGTTAAGATGAATGGGCAATTGCACGGGTTTTTTCTGGGAGGTAGGGGATTGAGGCAAGGAGACCCCCTCTCACCCTATTTGTTTGTTTTGGTTATACAAGTGTTGCAGGGTATGGTTAATCAATGTACTCAGTCTCCCAACTTTAAGTTCCATTGGAGATGTGAGCAGTAAAGGATGGTGATTCTCATGTTTATGGATGATCTTTTATTGTTCTCTCATGGAGATGTTGCATCAATAAGAATCCTGAAAGAGTGTTTGGAGAAATTTGCTTTATTATCTGGTCTTTGTCCTAACCCCACGAAGAGTGATTTTTTGTTTCTTGTCGGGATAAAGACTTGAAGATGAGTTGTTTCTAGCTTTGGGGTTCCTTCAGGGTCAACTTCCTATGAGATATTTGGGTATCTCATCATTATCGATGAAATTAGCCTATGGGGATTGTAAGCCCATTTTGGATAAGGTTAGTTGTCAAGTGTGTTCAAGGCATAGTTGGTCACTATCTTTTCGAGGTAGGCTTTAGCTGGCACATTTAGTTCTACCTACAATCTATTTGTATTAGGCATTTGTCTTTCTATTGCCTAAGCGAGTGATTAAGGAGTTAGAGGGCATTATTAGAAATTTCCTTTAGAGTAAGACGAATAGGGATTCCCATAAGGCTAAGGTGGCGTGGCGGGATGTGTGTTGTCTAAATGAGTAGGGGGTCTTGGGTTGAAGCCCCTATATGTTTGGAATCAAGATTTGGTGACAAAGTTGATTTGGAGACTATTGTCGAGTGATAGTGAGTCTTTATGGGTTAAATGGGTACATACTTTCCAAATCAAGGATAGGTGTTTCTAGATTCTTTCAATGCCTCATTCTTACCCCTAGTACTAGAGGAAACTTTTATCTATCCAACATGTGGTGAGAGATAGGTTTGGTTGAAGAGTGGGGGATGGTAGTCGTGTCTTCCTATGGTATGATAAGTGGAAGCCGCTTGGGGTTTTGGTCAAGGATTTCTCTTGCTAACTCCCTCAGCGGCTGGAAATTCCTATTACGGCTCGTGTTTCTAATATCATTATTGATGGTGGTTGGGCCTAAATGTCGTAGTATGATTATCTTTTATTAGTTCTTATCCAGCTTCAAATTCCTGGTCCTTCTAGGGTTGGGCAACAAGATGAGCTGAGATGGATTTCGACTTCAAATGGTGTATTTCCCATCAGGTCTGTTTTGCAGAGTTTGTTAGAGTAGCGGGATCGTGTTCCTTAGCAACATTTTATATGGTTTGGGTATGGAGTTCCTACCCATTCTTTTATTCTTTGGTTAGTGATTAGAGAATGATTAGATACTCTTGATCATATTAACTTGTTTTTACCTTTTTCCAATAGATGTTTTTTTTGCAGGGTGAATTTAGAGTAGCATAGCCATTTGTTTTTTGAATATTCCTAATCTAAGCAGGGCAAAACCCTTGTACGTCTTTATAGTAAAATAGTAAACGACTCTTGAGTGCGTTATGAATTGGCGAATTTAGCCCTTAGTGTTTGTTTCAAGGAATATTTCGGGGTTGGTTGCACCAAAATGAACTTTGTTGTTTTCGATTTTACTAAGTACATATGGTTGTTTTCTAATGGCTCTGTCCTTAGCTTCCTTTTTTTTGAGTGCTTGATCCATTGTTTTCGGTCTTCCGGTTGCTCAAAATATGTGATTGGAGCAATATTTTTCTCTCCATGAGACTTTTTTAGCCAGATTTAGTTGTGGTTTGTTGTTCAATATTTTATTTCATGTTTTGATCCCATCTCAAATTTGTAGGGATCCCGAGTAGTATTAGTTTTCTTGATGTTGATATGCACTAAGGCATGCCCTAGTTTGTTCCTGTAGATGCTTTTGGCATTTTTTTCTCTTTTAATACAAATCTCATTTACAGAAAAAAAAAATCATAAACTCTAAATCTTAAACCTCAACTCCAGACGCTGGACCACAGACTCTAAACACAAAATCCTAAAACCAAAACTCTAAATCTCCAAAACAAAACCCTAAACCTTAAACTCTAAATCATAAAAAAATAACTATTGAATTCCTAAAATCTAAGTTTTTTTTTTTTAATTTAAAAATCAACTCAAAAGTAACTCTTTACACATGAAGCCTAAGCCCCGCTTGCTGCCCATTTTATTTCATTGTTATTTTCAACTTTTGACTTTATTTTCATAAAAGAACACATTTCTCAAATAAAACACCAAAATAGTAATATGTCAATATTACGTTCATTTTAATCTTTATCAACTCTTCAAAATTATATTTTTTGTATTTTTCAAAAATACCAACAATTATTAAGACAAAAAAAAAAAGAAAGAAAAACCACTAACTACAACTTATAAAAACTCAATCAAACATTTTTTTATTTTTAGTTTTTGATAATTTAATTTTAGATTTTGAAGACGAACGCAACAATTAAGCTAACATTTTTAGTTATTTTTATTTTAGTTTTTGTTTGTTCAAGTGAACGAAATTGAGCACACAAATGTGCAAAATATATACATTAAAAACGATTAGATAAAACAAACAGACCCATCCCAACATTAAAATTCAGAAGACACTTCTCACCCATAATATGTGTAATGAGAAGGTTATACACACATGATTTTCTGATAGATTTGAGTTTTACCAAAGACTGGCTGGAAAATCAAACAGGAGGTATCATCATTACATTGTAAACTAGGTGTTCTGATCCACTTCGCATATGGAAGGAAGACAATAAAAAAAGAAATTTAAAAAAAAAAAGGCACACACACACGGATGATCCATTGCTGTCATCAAATCAATTCAAGGCAGGGGATAGAAGAACACATGTTAAATCTAAATTTGTAATCTTGTTATTAAACGCTAATAATATGTAATCAACTCTCAATTCAAAAACTCAGCTATGACAGAAATGGCGGTGCAATAGTTGGACACCAAAATATGATCAAAGTAGTTGTTCTAGCTTTTTGGACCACTAGTAATGTTTTAATTCTTTGCCTTACTCCGTTTTCTTGCTCAACTTGGCACCGTACTCTTCTTGTGACGAACCACCACTAGTCCTCGATTCGTTAAACTCCAACAACTACAAAAATAAATAATAACCACTCTGCCATCAGAAATTATAGTTCATCCAACCACCTAAATATCAGTAATCCCATTTCAAATACAGAAACATCATAAGAAACTATGTTTCATGCAGCCATGGTTTAGCACACATCAAACTAAAATCAAGTGAACATTCAACGCTTACTTTTAAAGCATTCCTTTGTCCTTGGAAGGTGAACTAAAGACCTTGGGATCTCCCTTTTTAAGGAAACCTACTAAAAGTAGAAACCCCTAGGATCTTGTACTCTCCAATTTTGAACAAAACTTTATCCCCCCCTATGACAAAGTGATTGACTATGAGTTATAAATAGTTGTCTATCCACAGCAGCAGCACGCTTTGGGGGGTGACTTTACAAGCACATAAATACCATAATCAATGATGATGTATAACCTTAATCAAGGTTAATGAGAATGTAAGAACTGATTTATGATTAATGTTAAGATGTTATGTTCGATTCTAACTTCAGCATTTAATGTATATGATGATTCTTTTTCGAGAAAATGTATGAAAATTTTGGGATGGATAAGAGCAATGATATGATTTAGTTTTAGTAGTATTGAAAAAAATTATTGTCCCAAAATTGTTCCAAGTTATAACGCACCCAAGAAAATGGGGCGTTACAGGATATTTATCCTCTCATTAATTTTTTCTCGTTAAAAGCCATTTTTTTTGTAGTGTCGGTTAACCCCTTGACCCATCATCGGAACTTCTCCAAATCCCGACAATGTTCAAAGAGTTCATGAATAACACCTAGTAGCAGTTCATAACAATATCGGTGGCAGTGAAGTCTCATTTCAAGTGAACATATTACAATTGACGATTATCGTATGCTATAATCATTCCATTACCTAACGTCCTGACTGATCTAGAGCCATGGAGTGACAAACTTACAAAGTCAATAACTATGTATAATACCTCATTAATGTGACTAGATGACACATCAGGAAACACATTTCCTGACTTTCAATATGCCTTGGCCAGGGACTGTCCCATGTGGTTAGCCATCGGTGTTATATTCAGCTAATAGTTCTCCAACAATCACTCACAGGTTTACTAGTGACATATCATGTCATATGACACGTGACACACCATCTTTCCATTGGTATCCCCATACCAAACAAGGTAGTAACCCATATGCTAGTCCATACTCGATTAATTAGAGTCCCCAACCAAAGGATTTAATGATTATGAATAGTTTAAGAAGTTCTATTACCAAAGAATTCTGTTACACAGTCTCAACACCTTGAAAATAAGATTCTCACACAGAAAATCTAGGGACTTATTCATATAATTGATTGGAGAAAATATGAATGAAGAAAACTTCAATTTCCTTTTATTAGTTTATACAAAAATACAATTAATGCATTAAAAATAAGCTTACTAGATGTAGGGATGTTCAAAAAAATCGGCGCACCGTGGAAACCGGCCAAATCGGACCGAACCAAACCAAACCGATCGATTTTTTTTTTTTTTGCGGTCGAAAACGGTTTGGATTTTGTCCAAACCGCGCGGTTTAGACAGTTTGCGGTTCGATTTTAAACCGAACCGCCCAAGAAAATAATAAAAAAATTATTATTATAAAAATCTAATAATTGGCAGCCCATCATATTTATTTTTTACACTATTTTGTCTTTATTTTTTGCTCCTATTTATTTACATTTAATTATCTTTATTTACCAATATTTGTGTCTTTATTTATTATTTTTAAATATCTTTTTTAGTGATTTTAAGTAGTATTTCAAACCGCGGTAAACCGCACCAAACCAGACCGCGGTCTGGTTTGGTTGAAAAATCGCACTAACGATTTGGCGTGCTAAAAATGATTCAGACCAGTCAAACCGCATCGCGAACACCCCTAACTAGATGTCATCAAATCTAACATGAGGGCACACAATACTGATAGAAGCCTATATACCTCCACCTTTTCTCATTTTGTAAAAAACTCTTTCTTATTAAATTAGAGTTTCTTTCTCAAAAAGTGCTTATCTCTTTAAAAGGTAGCCAATTTGTGGGGAAGAAAGCTTGGGGAAGGCTGACTTAGCGCTATGAGGGTTGGGATTGGTAGCTAAGTGTCGTACATTGGAGACCACGATAATTGGGGCCGTGACAACTGGTATTAGAGTAGTGTTGTAGGCTTACATGTTTGCTTTCATTTGCTAGGTTACGAGAAGACACCAAGGAGAAAATTGGGGAGGAGTTTTCTATTGTTGAAAAGCAGGCTAAGGTCGCCACCACTAATCTAAAGAAAGGCAAGGATAAGCCTAAGAAGCTAAGGAGGTAAATGGATGATTGGTAAGGGTCAATGTGGTTGTAAGAGATGCCTTGGAGTGCATTGATATCCTTGAGCAAGAGATGGAGGCATGAGGCAAGTCCTTCGAGGAGTTCAAGGATAAGATAATCACCATAATGTTCTACACATGCACACTTGACACGACATTATCCTATACGTGTCCAGTCCAAGGTCTTAAAAGAGGATGAGGAATTGGAAGATGAAAATGAGGATTCTTGTGGGAATGAGACCAAGTTGCCCGTTTTCAAGGCTAATAAAATTGAAATGGAAAAGGTACAAACTAAAACTTAGACTAAAAAAGGCTTAAAAGCCAATCATGGTATTTCTTCCATTAAGAGGGCATTAGAGGCCTATTTTTTGGGAGTGGCACAAATCCTTCTACATTAGAAGGTGATTGGGATATTGGCTACCATCAAGTTGTGGCATCGATGAGAGCATCGATAGATTTGGTAGGGGAAAATGTCACCTATCGTGTTGTAACATATCCTCCGAATGGATGTTCTATTCTCTCTCGAAGAAGCCATTCTTTAGGGGCAAGAAATGTTCACCCAGATGAACTTTAATTTCTAAGAGAAGGTCGTCGTCCTAGACCACATATATTTTCCCAAAGAAAATCCTTCTCTAGGAGAAGTTATCTTCTTCGCATGACAATGTGCTCATCAAACAACATTACACCCAGTTGAGTCACTTTCTTAGGGAATGAGACTTTATCTCTTACAAGTAATAACTTGTCATTACCCTGCACAATGATAGCCTATCTCATAAGTGAAAGGAATAATATGTATAGCGATACGGGAAAAAATAAAATTTTTATAATATATTAGATATACTGAACGAAATAGTACATACACACTATACACTAGTTTGGGTATTTAAATACCACACATATTCATCAAATGAATACATAAATAAATGCATGCTTGTAGTCCGATGTAAGAATAGAGTACAAAAATGATTTATGTACTGAGACTGAATCCACCTCAAGATGTGGTGGTATAAGTCAGTCCACATTTAGTATACCAAATGATATCGTTCTAGTCACCTCTTCCAATGCTAGACACAGAGGTTCTGCGTATCATCAGTGCTCGTGTCTCAAAATTATACACGTATAATTTATGACAACAGAATATGTTCAGAGAAAGTAGAGAGAAAGAAGAAGAAGTTGCAACGTAAGAAGAGAGCAAGAGAAGAAGGCAAAGGACCTGCCTCTATTCTTTATCAATTCCCCTATTTCTTCCTCCTCAATTGAAATTGAAATTTCCTGCCTCTTATTATGCAATATACTGTGCAATCAATAATTGATCTTACTATGCATTATGTCCTGTACACTATATACTATGCATTTTAACTATTTGAAATCCATCGTCTCTTACTGTGTAATCAATAATTGATCTCATTATGCACTATGCACTATTAATAAGGGGGTCAAGGGTCAACTTTTAACCAATCACTTTCATAGACATTTCGGGTACACGATGGTGATACCAAACGCAATACTATATGGTGTGTGACTTTCTAGATTCACTACCCATTAACAATCAGATAATACCAAAACCCATTTTAGTATCGGTCAACCCTTTAACCCATCACCAAAACGTTTTCAAATCCCAACGACGTTTTGAGAGTTCCTGAATAGCGCATAGCAATGGTTTAGAAAAGTATAGGTGGCAGTAAAGTCTCACTTCAAGTGAACCTATTACAATTGAGGATTATCGTATGCTATAATCCTTCCACCTAATGTCCCGACTGAGTGAGAGTCTTGGAGTGACAAACTCATAGACTCAGTAACTTTGTGTCAGACCTTATTAATGTGAGTAGATGACACCTCAAGAAACATCTTTTCTGACTTTCAATCTACCTTGACCAAGGACTGTCCTGTCACACTAATAATAGATCACATAGGACGTTCACCCCATCAAATACCAATGAGGGTGATAGATCATATTCCCATCACCTATCTCCTTATACCAACAATACAGAACCACATAGATGAATGTTCCCACCTTCCAATTAGATGGTTCAACTCATTAGCAAATCCTGAACATCAATACACAAAACAACGATGCCGGTTCAAATCTAAGGATTAACACACCATCACAACCTAATGACACGACCATTATCCACTAGGCCATGTGATTAGTCATCAACATTACATTCGGTTGTTCTCCAACGACCACCCATATGTCTACTAGCTATATCTCATGTCATATGACGCGTGACACACCATCTTCCTATCAGTATCCCCATATCAAACGAGGTAGTAACCTCTATGCTAGTCCATACTCAATTAATTAGAGTCCCCATCCAAAGAATCTAAGGACTATAAATAGTTTAAAAAATTCTATTACCAGAGAATCATGTCACACAGTCTCAACACCTTGAAATTAAGATTCTCACATAGAAGATCTAGAGACTTATTCATATAATTGATTGGAGAAAATATGAATAAAGAAAATCTTGCCTTTTTATTTATTTATACAAAAATACAATTAATGCATTAAAACAAGTCCACTAAATGTCATCCAAATCTAGCATAAAGGCACACAACACTAATAATAAGGCATTATTTATTGGAGGATTACTCCTTTGGGGATTTCTCACCAGGCTTAATTCGTGCTTAACTTGAGACAACACCTTGTACCCCTCGTGCATGTGTGACATGTGTCTCACTAACTAACATTTAGAGGGTATAAATACCCCTTAATTTGTCATTTGATGGATCTCTCTTCATAACCTTACAACTTCTCACACCTAAATGCAACATTTCACCTACTTGTGCATCTGGAGGAATGACTAATACTCATCTCGGACAACTTTACCTTCTTATTCATAGTATCATGACGACCATTTCTGACTTAAGTATCAGACGGCCAACGTGGGAGAAATCCCCACGTACCTTTTAGTCGTGTACTACCTTGTAACCATTCTCCTGGACAGCGAAACACTTTCCCTGGGCAATTACCTCTCACTCTCTTATTTCAACCTCATGTTGCTTGTTCAAGTCTAATAGCTACTTATTCTAGAGACTCATGCCAGTTGATCTCTCCCCTCGGACAGAGGCATGATTTCCCCAGTACAACGGCTAACTTTTCCTTGGGTTAATAGCTTGATACTTCCTCTTGACATACAAATCAAGTTCCTTTCCTAGATCTACCTCATCTTGGACTTCTCGCTTTATAAATCTTAATTGTTGTATTTCCAACAACAACATATCGAGTTTTGAATGGTGGATTAATTTAGTTGCAAATCACACACAAGGAATGACAGGGATGGAGGACAAGAGACTATTGCAATCTCGGGCAAGCCATGAAAAGGGATGAAGACAATAGGGGATGATGTTGGTATGCTTATCCAAATAGCATAACAATAGCACACATGAGCACGCAGTTGGGGCAAGTTAATGACAACCAATTGGGCCACACTAAGGCCGCAATGGTAAGGTGCAAGACTCAGTTGGTCAAAATGGCTAGATAATGGACATAAAGCTTAAAATAAGACCTTGGAGGTTATCAAGAAGAGCATAGAAGGTTTTAGAGGATTTTACGGGTTCCCAAAATATTTTACACTAGATGATTGGGTGACGATATAGCGTTTACATGGCAAGATAACTCAAGCATGTTCCAAAATTGTCGATGCCATTCTAGATGGTTCTCTCACATTCTAGATAGTCCTTTTTTCTATATTCTAGATTATTCTATAAAAAAGTAGGAAAATGCATCAACGATGAAAGGTCATAGAATGTAGTTAGAGGCCTATATATACCTCCACCCTTCTTATTTTGTAATAAGTTATTTTTCTAGTAAAATAAGAGTTTCTCTCTCTAAATGGTAGCTAACTTGTGGGAAGAAGACTTGGAGAAGACTAACCTACCACCATAAGAGGCGAGATTTGGTTGCTAAGTTCAACACGTTAGGGTTTGAGAAAATTAGGGGGCTTGACATATATGCTACTATGAACAACAGTAGTAACATTTAAAGGTGGTTAGAGGCTATGTGTGACCTAGATTAGAAATCTCAAGGGTTAATCATCCTGCCACTTCTTAGTTCTTTTCTTTCCCACTTTTTTTTTTTTTTTGGTCCAAAACTTAGCTAATTTTTTATGGGGTAAAATTATTTTTCAATGAATGAACAAAACAATTACATAAAAAAAAGTAATAGCACACATAGAGCTAGATAGGCATACAAAAACTTATCATAATAATTGTAAGAAGGAATAACTTATTGAGTTAAAATATCAATCAAACATTAGCAATGTAAGAGCTTTCTAAGTAGAATTGATGCTAGTGTTTAACATCACGTGGTGAATTTGAGAAAATCAGAAATTTTTACAACCTTGTTTGAGAAGCAAAAACAAAACAAAATATGATATTCTACAAATCAAGTAGCATGCAAATTGAAAAAGTAAACAAAACAAAAGGTGATATTAACAACACATGCAAATCGCAAACACCTAGAGCCCCAAACCCTCTCAAATCCTAATCCCATCCCTCTCCATGTGTTAATATCTGAAGTGCTTACTATAGAAATAGAGAAAGGGTACGTACCTAGCACAATACAAATACTAGATATAGTTTGTGCCACAAATCCACAAAAATATATATATACAACAAAACCTGTAAAAGAAAGTGTGTAACACTTTATTGTCTTGGGCGTGTTATTAAAGCAAAAGCTAGACAATTTTTTTTTCTTATTAAAGAAATAACTAATTCAATTTTTAATTTTAAATTAATTCCTTCCCCCATTGCTCATCTACTAAATCCTTTCATACATTTTCTTTTGATTAAGAATTGAAGTTAATCGTGTTGTAAATCAAGTGGTATTTCAAAAGGTCTATAGAGTCTTTGTCCCACATTAGTTGAATAGAAAGCTTTCTTCGTATTTTTATATACATTAAGTCTACTTGGGCTTATGAAAGTTGTGAGAGAGTTGGATCTTGTGCGCATGAGATTGGGCTAATCGAAGGTAAAGTGGTCAATTCCCCCTCTGCGCACGTGTTAGAGTGCACATTGCAATCTTTTGTTCAATTTTATTTTTCCTTTTCTAGACTTGCTTTAGAATGCTCTTAATTGGCTAAATTGGACTTCAATCGTTGAGAGACAACGAGTCTCACCTAACCATTTCTTCTTATCCTTTGTCCTTCCTCTTCCCTTATCTTATTTTCTTATCCATTTTGAACTAATCTCCCGTTGCCGATTTTCCCTTTTAACATTCATGTTTCTTCACCTATAATTAATCACTACAAGAAATTTAGTATATTGTGACAAAAATAATTGTGATAGATTAAATTTTATCACAAAAAATATCTTTTTTGTGACAAAATTGCGACAAAATAGAGTTTTCTCATGCCAAATTCAAAAAGTGAGTAAAGTTGTGACAAATAATATTTTGACAAAATATTTTGTCATAATATAGTGATGTAGATAATTTATAATGACAAAATAATTTTTTTCATATCAAGTTGGTGCCAAACTTTTGGCGCCAATTCAATTTACATAATATGACAAAATAATTTTGTCACGAAAAATTTTATCACAATATCTAATTACATAAGATGTAATTACAAAATTTTTTAGTCACAATAAATAATAATTTTTATAACAAAAATAGTTTGTCACAACATAATATTATAAAAACAAATATGACAAAAATATATACGTCACAAGAAATTCAATTTTTTGTTACAAAAATAATTTCAAAGACAAAAATAATTTTATTAAATTTATTTTTTCATAAAAATACATCATATTAGGCATAAAAATAATAATTTGGTGACAAAAAAAATTCAAAATATTTTGCCATAATAAAAAAATAAAAGACATGTAGTGACAAAAATATTTTATTATAATATTTTGTCATAAAGTTTTAGCCCCAATATTAATTAGATATCCTAACAAACATATTAATAAATTATAAAAGAAATACTAGAAAAATAAAATAATAATTAGTTTTGACTAATTAGTCTGGGTGGCACCAACAGCGATGGTGGGTGCGGATCTGAGTGGCTGTCGAGAGAGGAAGGTGGAGTTGGAGAGTGAGAGAGGGATGGGTTTCGAGAGTGAGAGAAAGAGCTGAGAAAGGAAGGTGGAGAAGAAAGAAGAAAATAAAAAAATATTTTAAATAATTAATATTATTATATAATTAAAATTATTATAATTAATAATATATCAATTATTACAATTAGTGATATTAAATTTTTGTAATAATAATATTAACTTTGATATTAATTAATAAAATAAAAAAAGCCTTCCTTCCCAAAATCCTTCTTCTCTCTCAAAGCCCTTTCATCTCTCAAAGCAGATTCAAAATCCTTCCCCAAATCGACTATAGAATCGATCGAAATTGATGAGTTGATTTGGTTCTCCCTCAAATCCCATTGTAGCTCGATCGACCACCACTTGAGAAGGCGCATCATCGAGAGGTATGTTCCAAAAATTAAAACCTAGATCTACTAAGGGGTTGTTCCAATTAGAATAATTGAATTTAAATGTAATTCTATTATTGGATTTTACTGATTGTATTTGAATTTTTACTGTTATTGGATTTTTACTGAAATTGTAGCTGTGAGCATGCAAACCCTGTAACAGGTATTCTCTTGGTTTCTGGGTCCTCGCCGGCAAGATCGTGTTCTCGTGGTTGGTCAACTCTCGACCAGAATATGGGAAGCGTTTCCAAGCGCCCAGGGCGATCTAGATCAAGGAATCTGGTGGCAGTTCATATACAGAGTCACGGTGTGCAGTCGAGTGTCCATGCCGATGACGCGAACATTGATTCAGATCATGACAGTGTGTGAAATCGCGATAGAGAAGAAGATCTGATGCAAGGGGAAAGGAATCCTATGGTTGCAAGTCGAGAAGAGGATGAGATGATAACGAACAATTGGGAAGCGATGGAGATGATGATTGTATATCGGAAGCAATCTCACAGAGGATTAATAATCCTATTTTTGATGGTGATAATTCTCTTTTTAATAATTCAATTGGAATTTTTTTTATCTATTGAATGAATTCTTTTTTTAGGGTTTTCAATTGGTGAAATTATATTTATATTGAATGAATTCTTTTTAATAATTCAATTCTTTTTTTGTACGTATATGCATGTGTGAAAACTTATGGGAGAATAAATGTGTATTCATATCTGACTGGAGAACTACCTGAGGACCATGGCTTTGATGTTGCAAGTTTGAGCAGAGTCCTGTGGCTTTGCAGAAATACTTCAAGTATATAATTATTTCTTGCTTTGGAATTTTTTGTTTAATTTTTCATCATTGTTCCCGTATAATTGCATATATATGTCAATGTAGTTTAAAAGTATTTCTTGCATCAAAGCCCCTAATGCAAAGTATTGATCGGACTTGGCAATGATGTTAATGATGACAAAGTCATTAGCAGCATTTCTTGGGTGGATTGATTGGGTTGTCATAGTCTAAATCAACCATTCTGGATTTTTGCTTATTTATGGGTAGAAGCTAATTTTGCTGGCATGGTGAAAATTTCTTTTTGCTCATATTTTAACTATTAAGTAGTGATTTGTGGACATGCTGACTATATTTCAGAAAAGTAGAAAATTGCAACCAAGTAGTGAAGATTGGGCAACAACTGAAATTTTCCCTTGTAAACGTTGCTGGGAACGACATAGTTCAGGGAAACAAGAAATTGATATTAGGTATGTGCTCTATTGTATATATCATTAGTATTGCTATGATCTCTTGCAATCCATTGACATATTTAATGAATGCTCGGCATGCATAAATTATATTGAAGTATTTTATATTTCTGCTATAAGATAAGAATTTCTGAATAAATTTTTTTGAAAGTTATAAATGTTAAGATATACTTAATTACACATAGTTGCAATACAAGATATAGATTTTTCAACTAAGAAGACAGAACCTCTCAAGTTTAGATTTCTTAGTCTCTTAAGCTAATATCACTAAATCTTACTCTCTAATTCTTGATATCAATATAATCTTCAAACAGTTACAAATAATGTACTGAAGATGTGTTCTATTCCTAAAGCTTTAGTTCCTAACACTAGACTTCCTCATCTCTAACCTAAGAACATGATTATGCACTGTAATTAACAGGAGAGACCTTGACTTACCTAGATAGTAAGATTGCTTCTAGAGAGGAAGGTAACATGATTATGCTCTATTGTATTTACCATGTTAGCTTGGGGTTGGAAAAAATGGGTCAGTTATCAATTGTTAATGTAAATGAAATGGAAGTGAACAAGAAAAGCCACTTACAAAAATTGATTTGAGCCTGTTAAAGTGATAGTCACTGTGACTGGGCACATCTTCAAAAATTGTTTACTACTTTGCCATATGCTTTGTAATTGTGAAATGTTAATAACTTTCTTTATTTGCAAAGTTCACTATGAGTTGCCTAATGGCTTGTCAGTTATGCAAGAAATGAGAAATAATCTCGTTCTCTATCACCATATATATACTGGTTTGCATTGATTTATTTGTTCTAATTGTTTCTTCTATTTGAATTGCAGGCATACCTTGGCAAAGAGAGCTGGACAATCGATGCCTTTGAGTGGACTTCCTAGCATAGTTGTTGCAGGACCCTCTTTAAGAGACTTATTGTTGAACTCATTTGTTAAATAGAACGATTTTCTTTCATTTTAAGGTCTTTTTTAGCTCATTAAGTTTATGTGAGTTACTTTTAGCTTATACAAGGAAAAGCAACATATTTGTTTTTGTTTAGATTGTTCAACAACATTAACTTATGCAAAGTGATAATCAATTATTGAGTAATATTAGTTTCAATATTTGTCATACCTTATGTTGCTCCTATTGGAGTTGCCATTTCCTTTTCTTTTTTTTTTTTCTTGAATTACTTCGTTGCTAATTATTATAGGGACACAATTCTTGAAAATATCAGGCAATATTAGATTATTAAAAAATATTTCAATTTTGACAAAACGTTTTTATCACTCTACGATTTTGTGAAAATATGATTTTATCATTGTTAACATTTTCTTACTAAAAAAATTTGTCACTTATATGAATTATTGACACAAATATTTTTGTCATTATTGAAATATTGACAAAAATATTTTATCACTATTAAATAATTTTGAAAAAAATATTGTCACTGTTTTTATATTGTTAAAAAAATATTTGTCACGATATTAAATGATTGACAAAATTATTTGTCAATAAAAAATGTGTAACAAAAATTTATTGTCAATTTAGCTAATAAGTGATAAAATTTATTTTATCACATTAAGAATTCTGTTAAATAAATTGTCACTATGTAAATTGTAACAAAATATTTTTTCTCACTAGTTATATTTTGTCACGATAAAACATATGATTTGTATCTAAAATTTAGATTTATTGTGACTAAATAGTACTTATTGTGACAAAAATATTTTATTTTACAACAAAATAATTTGTCATAATAAGCTAATTTAAGTGACGAAATACTCTTTGTCATAATAAAATTGATGATATTGTGACACAACTCGATTTTGTGACAAAATACTTATTAAGACAAGTTTGTTGTGACTAATGTGTGACAAACCAATTTCGTCACTATAATTATGTTGTGACAATTTTTACAGTTATTATGACAAATTAATTTATCACAAAAAACTTAAATTCTTGTAGAAAACAACTCCTTATTGTATTTGTGAGTCACGAAATCCATTGTCCTTCCTCTTTGTTCATTCCTTCTACTACTCTTATAGTCATTTTGTTGGGCTCATACACTGTCTCTTGGTCTTCTTTCGACGTTGAAAAAGTAATTTTGTAGAATTAGCAACAGATTAACGATGGATTAGCGATGGAATAATAAAAAAATATTAAAAACAAAAAAAGTTAAATTTTTAGCGATAAATTATGAATTCTGTCACTAAATTTAGCAACAGACATGATTTTTCATCTCTAGAATTGAATAATTTTAAAAAAATAAAATTAAAATTTTATTTAGAGACGGAAAATTATTTCTGTCACTAATTTTAGCGATGAAAAATTATTTCTGTCACTAAATAAAATTTTAATTTTAATTTTTTTAAATTATTCAATTCTAGTGACAGAAAATCATGTATGTCGCTACATAAAAATTAAATTTTAATTCTTTTTAAATTATTCAAATCTAGTGACGGACAATCATATCCATCGCTAAATTTAGCGACAATTATGAATTCCGTCGCTAATGTATATATATATAAAATATATACATATATAATGTTTTGAATTTTTTTTATAAATATATACATATATAAAATAAATATATTTATTTAAATTCTAAATATATCAATTAATATATTTTTTAAAAAATATAATAATTATATTCTAATTATATTTATTTTATATATGTATATATTGTAATTATATTTTTTTATTGTATTCTAGTTATATTTGTTTTCAATTAAATTCTAATTATATTTATTAGATTTATAATATAATTTAATTTTCTTAAAAAAATATTAATTTGAATTGCAATAATTTAAATTATTTTATTATCATATTTTAGAATATTACAATAAATTATTATTTAAAATATTTAATAATTATCATAATTTAAATTATTTTGTTAACTATCATAATATTAAATTATATTATTTTTATCAATTAAATAGTTATTAATATTATTTTTATAAATTATATAATTTTTTAATTAATTATTAAATATTAAATACATATTAAACAAAATAATAGGCAGGAATCTCCCCGCCTGTTTCCCATGGCAAATCACATCCCCCCCCCAAAAAAAAAAAAATCCCCGAAATCTCTAAATCGCTCGCATCCCTCTATGTCCCTAAGCCACCGCTGCTCTAGCCCTGCCATCGTAGCTCGCACAGTCGTCGTCGCTCCAGCCCAGCCATTGTCACTCCACCCCGTTCGCCGCCGCTGCTTCTACCACTGCTGCTCTAGCCCTGCCACTGTTGTTGTCGCTGTTTCTGCCTCCGTTTTCCACTACAGTTGCCTCCAACTCGATCGAACTCCGCCTCTGCCTCTGTCTTCGTCACTACCAGATTCGTATCCGCCACCTCAAAAGTATATGTATATATATATTTTGTGTGTATGTATATATGTATTCGACCATTTTGTAGGTGTATTCTATGTGTGTGTATGTATATATGTATTTGACCAGCTTGCAAGTGTATTCTATGTGTGTGTGTATATATATGTATTCGACCAGCTTGCAAGTGTATTCTATGTGTGTGTGTGTGTGTATATACGATTTAGGCATTTTAATGTTCAGTACAGTTATTGCTTGAATGAATGACTATGCGGTTGTATGTATTCGCCATTTTTTTATATTCTATGGTTATTGGTATTTTTCTTTACTGGTGTGGACTATGCAATAATAATCTTACTTGCAATTTCATCAACAACATTTTTACAATCTGATCAATCTTCTGGTGATAAGAACTTCTAATGCTGGATCCAATGAATTTCTAATGTTTTGAAATAAGCTTTGTGATTTTCCTAATTGATGAGAACTTCTAAAATGTGTAGGAATTAAATGTGTAGTCAGAGATTTGGTAGGTCATAGTAATTTTCGATAATTATAACACTGAGCAAACCATAGAAACTGTTGTTGATGAAAATTGAATGCTTTTATTAACCATTTATGCCATGTTATGTTCAGTATCGTATGGAAATTGAATGCTTTTATTAACCATTTAGACTTTAGTGCTCCAATTGAATGTGTATATGATTGAATGAGATTAAAGAATGTTGTTTTGTATATATAGTCCACTTGATGAATGTTAAAAACATGTGTCGAAGGGCTGGCCTAGAAATGCTTTGAGTTGATGAATAATATTCAAACATTAGAATTGAGTTAATTGTCGAGAATGAAATGTGTGTCGAAGGTGTCACAAGGAGCGCTCTGGATTTGAGGACCCTTGACCACCAATTCACTAATCTTTGACAATTCCTACTTCAAGTAAGCCTATATTTTTTCATTGGTTATTATTTATGGTAGGAGATAGTATCTAATTAATGTTTACAAGTTCAATATCAATTCTAATTTATAATTAAAAATTTGTTGGTTTTGAAGGCATAATGTTTACAAGTTCTCAATGTTTTTATTTATTTTAATTTTTAAGATTTTTTATCGTTAAAATATTCTTTTGAATTCTTTAATGAAATAATTATTTTTATTTTTTATTTATTTTTAAAATTTTTAGTATGTTTTAATAGGCTAGTTTTTTATTTTTTAATAAAATTATTATTTTATTTTATTTATTTTTTTATATGTTTAGCGACGAAAATTTTCCATTGCTAAATATTTTTAATAATTTTATTTCGGCGACGAAAATATTTCCGTCAATAAATTTTAAAAATTTTATTTTGCGACGAAAATTTTTTTATAGCTAATCCGTCGCTATTTTGGCTACGGATCCGTCGCTACAAAAATTTAGCGACGAGCACTTCAACAACGGATATGCTCTATCGCTAAACTGATTTAGCGATAGATTTTTGGGTTTTAGTGACAAAAATATTCCGTCATTAAAACCCAAAATTCTTGTAGTGTATCTTATCTTCTTATCCATTTTGAACCAATCTCCAGTTGCTTATTTTCCCTCTTAACGTTCATATTTCTTCACCTATAAAAACGGCCCCTTATTGTATTTGTGAGTCATGAAATCTATTATCCTTCCTTTCTGTTCATTCCTCCTACTACTTTTATAGTTGTTTTGTTGGGTTCATGCACTGTTTCTTGCTCTCCTTTTGTCCCCAAGACCCATGAGTGCATACAAGTTTGAAAAAACTGGTTGTATCTTGTGGGATAGTCACCTGAGCCTTTGCACCGTTTACTGAGGGGTGGAAATTATCTTTAAGGTTAATGATGTTTGTTGTCACATCTCGAGCTTCATACATTTGTTGTCCGTCTCTGTCTATTTTCTTTCAACAAATTGATCCAATAATCACGAAAGAATATTGTCCATAATCTATTTAAAACTGTAACCATTTATACTAAAATATAATTAAGAGTGATAATCAAATTTTAATGAATCTAAACGTATTTAGATTAAATTTAAGTGATATTATCATTTTATGCTCTTTTTGAATTATCTTTAGCTCATCCTTAAAGGGCCTCCTAGAGTTTTTATTTAATATGCTTAATTACTATTAAAAATTCCATCAAAGTTAAAAATTTAAAATACTAAAATTATCATCAAAATTCATGAAAATTTCACAACTAGAACACTCATAAGATGATTTTGTCCAAAATATTAACTTCAAAGGACATTATTTAACTCTTCAAAAAATTATATAAAGTTGATTAACCAAATTACAACTTCTTAATGAGACTCATACATCTTTAGAAAGCTCACTCATTATACAACATATCCAAAATGGGTAAGTTGATTTGCTTTTTTCTTGTCTTGTTTGGCTAGACAAGTTAAGTTGATTTGTTAATGTAAATAAAATTAGTGGGGATAATTTTGGAGGCGGGTTCATCATGGAATTGGTCCTTTCGATCCATATATATATATATATATATATATTTGGTTTAATTGGGTTCCAGTCCACACATGACCCATTGCGATTCTTAGCCAATCATGAATCTCGCGTCAAATAAATTAAAGAGAAACTGAGTCAACACAGTTTTTGAGCCATAATTAATTAATCAACATAAGTTACATAACAATTTCAGTTTTTGTGTTAAATGGCCAGTAGTGAAGGCAAGATATAGATATAGCTACGTCAAGGATATAATTTATGAATGGATACAAAGCTGGCGCATTACCAACTTGATCACACTTCTCAAAACTTTGTAGATGCTTCCATACAATTTAACTACTTGGCTAACTTGGGTTTTCTCGTCGATCGCGCTCACACTACACATTATTTATTCCTCAGATAACACATATATATAGCTTTTCTTCTATCTCTTGGATTCATCGATCACCTAAGTGTTGTCTAGGAAAAGTTCAAATTAATACTAACCAGTGACTAGCTAGAGAGAGCCGGCCATGAACAACAACATTGTCCACGGATATGCCTGTTGAATTGAAATATAGCTCGATCTGAAATAGATCGAAATTAACGAGCAAGTATCGGAATCCTGGGGAGGGGATCGAGGCTTTCAGCTGGTTGGGTGGCTATGCTGAAGATGTGCGCTCGACTGCTCGGCTTAGCTCTGTACGGCGACAGAGGATCCAAAGGAAAGAAGGCACTGCAGGGAGATGCTTCTCTTTCCGTCAACTTGAGGTTGCAGTACCGGAAGAACACCTACACTGCCGTGAGGATAGTTCACGCAGGGGGCCGAGAAGAGTTATATAAACACGAGATTCCGGCGGCTAAGTTAATGGAGAAGTACCCAGGAATGTTCGTGGCGAAGCCAGAAGTTTTCAAACACCCACATCAATCGGTGTTGTTGGCAGAAGAGAAGCTGTTGCCTGGGAACAAGTACTACATGATCCCATGCACAACTGTGAAGAAACTGAAGCGGAAGCATGCGGGGAAGAACAAGGTGAAGGAGGAATGTATGAGCTCTGTGGAGAGTAGTGCTTCGGATGGGGAAATTGGGTATTCTTCAGACGATTCATTTGAATCTGTTTGTTCAGCGAATGATTTTTACATGAGCAGTGAGAGGTGGAGGAGGTTTTCGCGGATAAAATCGGGGAAAGGGAAGAAGCCGTTTGTGCCTCCCATTCGGAACCCTAATAAAGCTTGCAGGAAATTGGGGTGGGAGCCCAGTCTGGATTCGGTTCAGGAGGTTTCTCCATGAACATTAATTATTCAGTGGGTGCTCTCTCTCTCTCTCTCTCTCTATATATATATATATATAAATGATCACATTCTTATAAGTTTGAAATAAATGTCCTTGCACGGTCTCTAATATTCATGTTTTTAATTACATCAAAAGAGATAAATCGTAACTATGAGACTTTATCCTATTATGTAGAATGAGAATCGAATTCGCGACTTACTGAACTAATTATATTACTTGCCCCACCAACCCACGTTTACCCTGGGACACATTCTTGTAAGCTGCTGCATGTGTTGACTGTCTTTTGTAATTTTTGGCTGAAAAATGTGTAGTTTTCTCATTTCTGTGCCGTTCCAAGTGATGAGATCTTGTTTATTGGCTTAGAGACCTCTACACACACACACGCACGCACGCACACGCACACCCCATATTGCAACACAAAAAATGTAACATCTCTTTATTCAATATAGATCTGGGCTTACATAGTAAACCAAAACTATATGTTCAATTTACAAAAAAATGCCACTAATAACAGCAACAGTACTAACAACAGCAAACTCTAATAGCAAATCACTAACTAAAATCAATCCAACATAAAATCTAATACTCTATTCTTGAACAAATCGATCAACTAGTATATATAGATCTTCGTCTTGTCTTTTCCCCTTCTTGTTTCTGCATTTTGTAGGCATTTCGCTGTGGATCTCATAAAAAATATTGTGTTCTGTACTGTGTTGATATCATTGCAAAACCCTTAGACACAGATGCATTGACGTGCACCATCAAGAAATGATTGAGAAGCGTTCTTGTTAAAATTTGGATTTAAGGCATATGATTTTATGTGTCAAAGATCTCCAACCAATTCAATATGCATGCAAAATTGGAATTGGGGTAAAACCGTCTTGAATCGAGAGTTAAATGTTAAAATCACCGAAATTGCGATTAAACTCACAATTTCCGCGAGTTTAATTTTCACTTACTGGAAGATTAGACACGGAATTGAATTCCGTCTCTAAGCTTCCACGTCGCCAAATTGATTAATCACTTAAAAGTTCTTACACGCGCACGCAATACGCACGGTAGTGACCAAATTAACCAAATTTAATTCCGTTTTTACTAATAATTTATTTTAATCTGTATTTCGTGCGTAGAAGTTTAATAATATTTATTATTTTTATTTTTATTTTTATTTTTATTATATTATGACTTATGAGAATTTACAGTATATAAACTAATATTTAGAATGTTGGTTATAGATGGATAAATAATGATAAATGATTGATTTAATATTTAAAAATTTATATTATTTAGTATTTTAAAATTAATATATAAAATAATTTTAAAATAGGTGCATGTATTTTATTTATAATAAGAAATATTAATAAGATTGTAACAATCAGGTTATTAAATAATATTAATTTATTTTTTATAAAATTATGTTATTATAAATATATATGTACATAAATTAAAAAATATTTTTAATTATCTTTAAAATGTGTTGAGAAGTCCGAGTGCCCTTTTAATTTGAAGACCTGCAATCAAAATGATCACACCTCAAGCTGATCATCATCAAAGGAGAGCTTAAAACAGAGACTGGATCCATATATCATACAGGGGGTGACCCAAAAATAAAAAATATCAAATGCAAGTTTATTGGGCTTTCTATGACCCTAGTAATTTAGCTTTTATTTTTTAAAATAAATTTTTAAATAAAATAAATCTAAGTGTAGTAATAAAATTATTACAAATTTGATGTAATTTTGTCACATCCTGATAATTCGAGAATAAATAATAATTTTTAATTTATATATTTAAAGTTAATTATGATTTATTTAGATTTTATAAAATTGAGAAATTCAATGAAGAATATTAAATTTATTATATTTTTGAATGAAAATTAGATCACGATTAAGGGTTTATAGTCAACGAAGAAAAATATTAATATAATAGTTGATGTGTTATATGGGATATATTAAGAAAAATATAAATAATAATAAAATAAAGAAGTGACAATTTGGACTGGGGTGGCTATGCATAATTGTGTGCATATGTATGCATGATATATTATAATGGTGACATATTAAATATTATATTAATAAGAAAGAAGGAAAGGGAAATGGGAGCTGGACGAGTGTAGCTGTGCATAGGTATGTTCATATATGAAATATATATATTAAGTAATTATTATAAAGTTATATTAACCTGATGTAAATATATATAATGTAGATACTATAATATATATTTTATGGAATGGAAAGAGAAGAAGTTGGAATTTTTCCAGCAGCACTTGGGCATCAAAGTGATGCCGTTTCCGACGCCAAATGAAAAGCCAATTGGCTTCCGACCAGCGGCCACGCGTCACCCATTGAAGGCTTGAAAAGCCTTGCCGCCAAGCTTCATATTTCCTTCAATTTCTGATATAAAAGGGTGTGCAGTCGGTAGAAACAGAAGGAAAATCATGGAGAAGAAGCAACGCTCGGAAGCTGAGAATGAGGGAAAAAATTCAGTAGAAATTGTAGATAAATTTGATTTAATTAAAGTTTAAATATACAGGTAAGTGGGGTAAATTATTGCGAGTAAATTTATACGGTTAGAATTTAATTTTGGATACGATTTTATTAATTTTTGGGAAGTTATATTATTTTGTAGGGTGTATTAATTTGATAGCATGTTAGCATAAAAATACTGAAATCTACTAAATAGAGGCAAACTCCTTATTCCCTTTGTGAATCTCCTTTGATTTGTGGATTTTGTTTCTTTCCTTAGTTTGTTTTGGTTTTAGAAATTATTTACATGCGTTGTGGGTATTTGTTGTATAAACTAAATTTAATTAAATTAAATAAGAGACTTCTAGGGTGTAATTTGGTATTTGTTTACGGGGTATTGTATCGCTCATGTTTTCTTGGGAATGATGCCTAACCTGATTGGGGCTAGACTCCTAGTAAGTCAGTTGTGATTGTGGGTACCCTTTGGGGTGAGTTGTTGTAACTGAGAGTTTCGTTATATGTTTATATGAGTTATAGGATGTGGGGTACAAAGCTACTGACTATCGACCGTTAGGTCGTAGCAGTCAATAGCTAGATGTATGGGCACTAGTTATCAGCGGTTACAATAAACTATAGACGAGTCAAAAAAGCTGGTACTATTGGACACCCATCTTTGGTGTTATGCCTATCATGATGTAGTTTTGGTTTCTTGTAGGTGTGAGTGGTAATAACAGGCGACGTGAGCTATCGTTCGATGAGGTAACGTGTTGACTGTTTGGTGACATTGGAGCGAACCGTCATCGAGCCAAGGGTTGCTGTCGACTAGTTGTTTCTAGTTATGGATTGTCGACTGGTACTTGGTCATTGTCAATTGGCTCTACCATTATGTGGCATAATACATGACATTATAGTGCTTGGGATGGGCTTACATTCATTGGAGGCCATGCTTTGTATGTACAGGGAAGTGTGCACATTGGCATTACTCGATTGGCCTGTGCCAACTTGGGTATGGTAGGTGAGCATGTGCATTTAGAGCATTTTGTTTGTGTGGGTTCCTATGTGTTCGTAGCATGGCCTAATGCTTGGTTTATGGGAGGCTTGTCATCACGTTAATGCTACAAAAGCCATTACATTTATTATATGTTGCATTGCATGGTTACCGTTTGATATGAACTGAGATATGGAGTTGACCCTCGATAGTTATGAGTAAGAGCTGGGCTCCAGACAGCTATGACTTGAGAACTCCAATACATGGTTGTGGATCATGGTATGGAGTTGATCCTCTATAGCTATGAGTGGGAGCTGGGCTCCAGATAGCTATGACTCGGGAACTCTGGTATGTGATTATGATGGGAGCCTCGAGCTCGTGTGGATCGTGTTGTGGGAGCCTCGGGCTCATAGGCTATATGGCAACTAGTTCATGGCTATGGCATGTTTGTATGCTAGGACTTAGGTGCTAGAATGTGCATTTCTTATGTGCATTAGTATGTATTTATATTGAACACTAGACATCTTATTGCACGGTATGACATGACATTTTCATATGTAGCATTGCATTTGGTGGGATGTATTCTAGTGTGAGAGGTCTATTCCCAGTTTTACTTATACTCTTTTGTTATATTTGCTGAGCCTTATGACTCATCTTATTTTTACCATCATTCCAGGTGTGGGAGCTCACGTCGTAGCTAGACCGTTTGGCATGTCAGTCGTAGATGACTGTCTGTACAGGGCAATCTCGACTAAAAAGATCCTTGAGATGCGAATTGTGATTAGGGGCTCGAATATTTTGCCTTATTTGATTTGATTGGCCATTATGTTATTATGTGTGATTAAGCCCTGAGTAGTGTGTTCTAAATTTATTTAGCTTTTGTTATTGTATTATTTGGCGCAGAATTCCAACCCACGTATTATATTGTTAGCTGGTTGTAATTAAGATCCAAAAAATTCTCCGTTGTCACAAATTTAAAGCACTCATAACTTTAAATCTTATAACTATAGTTAACTTTTGTTTGTTACTCATTGCGTAATAAAATTAATTACTCATTGTACAATGGAAAATTAATTGTAACGTTATAATACTTTTTTCTAGCATTCAGTACTAATAATTTATTTATATACTTTCCTAATTAACAATTCTATCTCTAAGGTGTTATTCATGTTTGAGCACAATTCAGTGTTCAAATAGTATTTTTGTTTTTAAAATTTAGTTAGAACTTAGTATATTTTAATTGAATTTTAATAATTAATAATTAATATTAAAACATTTATTTAGACCAATTAAAGAGTGACACATCTCTCACCAAGTTTTTAAAGGCCAATAAATTTACCAATCAAACTGCTGCAACTAACCCACATTATTGGAAGGCTGGCTCAAGTACCTAAGGATACCATTCATTATCTTAATACTAAAGAAAAAAACAAAACAAGAGTAGAGATTGTTATTTGTTTATTAGGATAGTATTTGTTAAAATAATTAGTAAGGTAAATTTGTATTAAAATAAAGTTAAAATAATTTTTGGATCAAAATATAGAATGATTAAAATAAGATTAGAAAGTATTTTAAGATTTTTATCAACCTATTTACTAATTTTTTTTAATATATTAGAGGACACGTACGTTATTTTTTTTATCTGTAAGAATCAAGATAAATTTTTTTAAAAGAGGAGACATAAATTTATCTGAAAAAATTTAGATAAAAAGTCACGTGACTTCTTTTCTTAAAATCGTCAAATAAATTTAATAAATATAATAAAAAATACTTTTGTCTGAAATATTTTTTATATTTTATTTTTTTTATCTATATCTTGATTAACAAATACTATTTAAATAAAATCCATGCATTGCAAGAAGATGGGTATTTTATCCTAATGCAAATTTTAAAATTACAATTTTTTGACAAAAAAATAAAAATAGTTATTGATGAGGGAATATTTACAGGGGGTAATTTTACTGTACTACCGTTGGGAGGTTACCATTAACTTGGAGCCATGTGTGCCAGTAAAGGCCAATATGTGATCGCCACGTGTCAAGTCTTAGGAGTTTCACGTGTCTTTATAATCTCTATTATGATTTTGAACTAGAAAGAGATAGAGAGAAAGATTCAATCAACTAAGAATATCTCCAACATTCCAAAATTTATCTCTATTGGGAAATGTTATATTTTCTCCCTATGGAAAGAGGATCGGGCTTTATTTTTGAAATATATTTTATCTCCTAAGAAAAAAGTTAAGGAACATCTATAAATAGATGACAGTCTTTATAGGTATGGGATCTGTTTTCGAATGGACTTTTCTATTTTGTCTATTATTATCTTCAATTTATAACCTTATAAACTGAGCTGAGCGTCGGAGTGATCATGGGGAGTAAGTCCTCACCCTTTTTATATGTACTTAGTCCAAGATAAAAGAAGATGATAGGCTCTTCATCATCAATTATCTTTATATCCTTTATAAAAAATAGGTCAACCATATGATATGAACACAGGAAAATCACATAAAGTCCAATTGCATTATGGAACTCTGTAGAATATATTCCTATGGAAGATTAAGAAACTGAGAAAAAGTCATATTTAATTAGAAATAGAAAGCATTATTAATTGCACATTTCAATGTCCTCCTTCAAAGCACCAAGTTTTCCTAAGAGAAAATACCCATCAATCATGGTCATCCATAACAAGTGGGTAGCACAATTTCGCAGTCCTTTAAAGCAATAAAAAAATATGGCAGCCAAGTAGTGTAAGCAAAGTTGTCCTTATAGTTCTATTCTAGTTGGAATGGTCCAAATCTATCAATTTTGTAATAAAAACAAAATAAAAAAGCTTTTTCTTTCGTATCAATAAATTTCTTAGCAATTTTAGGAGATTTCGATCAAAATTAGAATTTTACTCGAACTAAAGGGACGAGATTGGTTGGTTGGGATTTAGGATGGGGTTGACAAGTATGGCGAGGGTTTCACTCTGATAAATTAAATTTAGAATTCGAATTTTTTTTACTATTATTTTATTTTATTTTTTATTTTTTTTCTTCTCATTTTCTCTTTTTTTTTCGAAGAGTCATCATTTTCTCTTCTTTTTCAATATCCAGCTTTTTCCTCTTCTTTTCTGATGGTGTCAATCATCCTTTCTTTCTCCTCTCTCCTTTCAGACTCTTTGAGTTCAAACAGTTGCATGACTTCTCTATTCCCATCCCCTTCTTTCAATCAATTGTTAGCTCGCGTGAGGTGTTTCGTACTTTCATTTTAATTTTTTAACTTAAATTATGTGATCATTTAAATTTTAAGGTGTCATTATAAAATTATCATTATAATTTTTTTAATATATTTTTAATATATTAACTATTAAATAGGAGTGGATGTAGGGGGAAGGCTATAAATTATCAGCTTCAGCCATCCCCCAGATCTAACCTGCAAATTTAGCTCATTTGAGAGGAAAAGGACTGAAACGATCTATAAATTTGAGAAGCAATCTTCTTCCAAATCTATCCTGGATCTGCCCTTGCTATTAAGTGCTTTATACATGCATATATATACTATAATATGTATGATTTTGAAACGAAACATCAAAATGTTTTGCTATCAAAATATTTCATTTTAGTAAAAAGTCCAAAACGATAACTAAAACAAAATTAATAACCTTGACTGTAATAGCTTCTTTTTCCTTTCAAAAAAAAAAAAAAAATGCGAGCTTTTGAGATAGGAAACTTAGCTTCCGAGTAAAGTGAGAATATAAATAAAGTTTAGGATAATTAATGTTAAAAGAATATACTATCACATGTACACTCAGAAAATATAAATAAAAAAACACTGACCGTTACAAAGTTACTGACGAATAATGTTGTTTAGGAGCAAAAAGTCTTCGGTCTTGAGGGTAATCCTCCCGCTCCCTCCCTGAGCCTTTCAGAATCATGCGGGGCATATTCTAGTCGAGTCAATGTATGTTCCACATTCAATCCTTCTGACCATACCCAGCACTATACCCACAATTGGCCCACGTAGCGAGTGGGTATATCTTATGGTGCGAAGCATCAGAGATAGAATATAAGTGCGATGATGGGGAATGAGTCCCAATGTTGCTGTTATGCTGTATTCTTTCTTCCTCATAATCCCTGGGCAGGGCAGCTGCTGCCGGCCAGCCTGGTTCAGGAACGCATGCCAAGGGGCAGGACCATGTGCATTTCCCGCATCGCAATACTAAATATAACTTACTCGCTTGGAACTCCTACTTATGTGAATTTTATCATATTATTAATCAAGATTAAAGATAAAAAGATGTGTAATAGTGCTATTGAAACCAATTAAGAATCTCCTCCTCCTCTCTTGCCTAACTTTTGGTAACTAACAGGGGAGGTCTGTGCAAAATCAGGATTTGGAGAAATCAAGAAACCAAAAACCAGATCAACAGAGAAGAAGAAAACTGAATGAATGAATAACTTCTCTCTAATTCTTAAATTTGGTAAGTCCAATCTATCATGCCTATTTACATTATATCCCTGATCCTCTACAATTGTTCTCACTTTAGATACATACTACCGCTATATAAATATAAGCATTTAACTGCTGCAACATGCAAATAACATTGCCATCTAATAGAACAAGCTGCCCTACCTAATATAACCAAGAGCCCCCCCCCCCCCCCCAAGTTGGTGATTGTGGAGAACAAAAGCCCAACTTGGCAACCATAAAGTGATGATGAACTGTAGTTAAAGGTTTAGTGAATAAATTTGTCACCTGTAAGTGAGATGGAACAAACTGAGGAGCAATACAACTTTGTTTAAGATGATCACGTGTAAGATGACAATCAATATCAAGATATTTTGTACGTTCATGGAAAACGGGATTAGTGACAATATGTAAGGTAGCTTTGTTGTCACAATGAAGAGGATATAGAAACACCAAAATCATTGAGAATATTAGAAATTCAAACAAGTTCACAAGTAGTGGAGACCACACTTCGTTATTCAGCATCAACAGAGGATCTTGAGACTGTAGGTTGCTTCTTAGTTTTTTAGGAAATCAGGGCACCACCAAGGAAAACACAAAAACCTATTAAGGACCGGTGTGTAAACTTGCAAATTGCCCAATCAGCATCACAATAGGCTAAAAGTGAAAGTTCAACAGTTGCAGGATAAAATAGGCTATGAGATATTGTACTTTTAAGATATTTAATTTCTGTTTGACAGTGGGATTAGCCAATAAAGACAGATTTAATGGCTCTTGGAGAAAATTTATCTTTGTGAGGAAAGGTATTTGTGGCATAATAGAGACATCCAAATGTTTTCAATGAGACATAATCAAGTTCTTTATGAAATAGACAAAAATACGGGGTTTCCTATTTGGGAATGGAGAGGGGCATTTGTTAATAAGGTAAGTGGTTGTTAATACACATTCGGACCAAAATGATTTAGGTAAGTGGGAATGTAACTATAAAGCTCTGGCCACTTCAAGCAAATGCCTATGTTTATGCTCAACAACCCCATTTGAGGGGCATATATACATGTTCGTTGGTGCAAAATACCTTTTGATTGCAAGAAGATAGGGACTGAATGGTTGACAAATTCAAACCCATTGTATGTTCGAATTGTCTTGACTGAAGTTTGGAATTGGTTTTCAACTAGATGAAGAAAGGTTTGAAGAAGATAAAGACTTTGACTTTTATGTTGAGCCATATAGGTCCAAGTGGCTTTGGAATAATCATCCACAATAGTAAAAAAAAAAATTACACCAGTCAAAGAAGGAGTTTAATACGAGCCCCAAAAATCAACATGTAAAAGTTCCAAAAGGACTAGTGACTTTAGGTTCATGAATAGGAAATGGAAACCTAGTTCGTTTTGCCAAGGGACAAGTTTCACAAGAAGAAGTATCACTAAACAAATGCCTCAATGCAGGTATGTGTTTCAGGTTTCTAATAGACATATGCCCCAATCTATTATGCCGCAAATTAGAACTAGAAATAGCAGCAAAAGAAGTATTTCAACAATGCAAAGTAATAAGAATAGTACAAGAAGATTTATCAACAGTTTTATTCTTGGAAAGGAAAAAATCAGATATAAAATGTAGATTAAGGGACTTTAGTTGGGAAAGAATTTGGTGATAGTGTCCATGTGGAAGCTTGACTTGTTCAACTTGTACAATCTCTCTTCAACCTTGCCCACAACCAACACTTCATGCGTCTTCAGGTCCAAAATAAAGCAACCCATAGGCAGAAAGGTTACTAGCATTTGATGATCAAAAAGCAACTTGTTAACAGACAAGAGATTAAATTGAAATGAAGGTATGAACAAAATGTCCTTGAGCTCAATAGCAGGATTAAAACAAAATGATCCTGCTTGTGAAACAAAAGTGATTGTGTTATTTGGCAAGTGAATTGAAACATGGTGTGACAAGGTATGTAGAGAACGAAATGACCTTTTATGATAAGTAATATGGTCGGTGGCACCACTATCAAGTATCCATGTACCTTCATCAAGCATACCAAAATAACAAGAATTGATAGAATTTGGGTTACTAGCAAAGTCAATTAAGGCCATGTTAAGACTAGCACTTCCAGCTCCAACAAATAGCTTGAACATTTTGAGAAGAACAGCTGCAATCGAACTCCCCAAGTCTTGATTTGCTATAATTGATGCATCAAGTGGTGTCTCTGAAACTGAATCAGCTTTATTTGTAACATTTACAATTATCTTGTGTGTTGAATCCTTATTTATCCTTTCCTTATACCAGTCAGGATATCCAACTAATTTGAAGCAAGATTCCTTCAAATGTCCACTCATTTTTCAATTCTCACAAAAGACCTTGTTCTTAAACTTCTTCGAATCATTTCTATTATTCACATTTTTCTTAAAAAAATTGCAACTCATTCATTTGTTTCATTTAGAGCTAAAGTTACCTGCCTTTGTGACTCTACCCTTAAAATCATCGAGTAGGCCTTGTTAACACTCTACAGTGGGTCAAGCAATAAAATTTGGCTTCTCACCTGATCATAGCCATCATGTAGTTCCATAAGGAACTGCATCAACTTATTTTCTTTAGTAAACTCTGTCACTGCCTTAGAGGCATCACAACTACAATTTGGAAATGGCCTAACTGCTGCTAACTCATCCCATAGCCGTTTCAACTGAGTGTAGTACACAGACATAAAAAAAATTTCTTAACTAACGAAACTATTCCGACATTGGATCTTGTAACACCCAAAAATTTTGTAAATAAGCGTTTTGATGGAAATATGAAAATTTGTGAAAAATGGATATCAAAATATCCTGAATAGGTGACTAAATCAACTGTAGGGAGTACTCTGGAGCTTAAATGTTTAAAGAAAAAGGGTATGTAAGTGAAAAGCGTCTCAAGACAAGATTTGTGACTCCAAAAGAAATCGGATTAGAAACGATTTTTGGTACAGTTATGATTCGAAATGAGAAATCGAATGATCGTAAGGGACTTTCGATAAGTCAACGGGACCCTAATTAGGTTCATATTTAGTATAAGGAGTAACCCTTAAGTGGTTTCGAGAATAAACAAAAGTGATTTCGGTCGAAACACGATCTTAAGTATATTTGGGCCTAAGTGTAATTTATTAATTTTGGTTGAGGGAGGTCGAAATGATGGTTTTTCTGAATCTTCAAGGAGATGGCCAAAATGCAAAAGAAATTTTTAAGGGGGCCAAAGTGTAATTTTTGAAATTTTTGCAACAGCATGGCCGGACCTACCACCGCGCATGGGTCGAAAATCTGGCGATGGGATGACCATCTCTCATCAGGGCATGGCCAAGCATGGTCTAGGAAGTATGTGGGTGAAGCTAAAGCCGATGATTGGCTAGATGGTGGCCAAATTTTGCCTATAAATAGGCGAGGGTTTCGATCGAAAATGGGGCATCCATTTGCTCGAATTTTCGTGAGTTTTCCAAAGATTTGATAGACGGCTTTTGTAAAGCCCGCTTCCGAATATTCCCGCTTAACATAGGATACTCAAAAGAAGATCATTACATTTGTGATATAGAACAAAACTGAACTCAAATAACAACTCATTTAATTTCTAGTAGTGAAAATTTAAATAAGATTTAATTACCTTTTCAATATCTCATGACTCTAGACTCGATGGCCATACAAAATAATAAGAGGCTCAAATGCCAATAATATAACAAATTCTCATCAACATAATCCTCACCAAATCACTAACTAGGATCTTTGAAGTTAGGATGCGTCCCCATACACCACTATCCCTTGGCTGGAGTCATATTAGACTCGCCCCCAATAACAATCTTTCATTTACTTGGAATGGCAAAGAAAATCAAGTGAGCCACAAGGCTCAGCAAGTTCGAGAAACAATAAACGATATATAGGATCCAAGAATACGATGACACCAAGAAGAGTAATCAAGAACTCCACAATTATATACAAGATTTGTAACGACCCAATCGAGCGATAGGAAGGACCGAAACAACTTACCCTAATGGGCCTACGCGAACTTCCCAGGGGGGTCACCCATCCCTGGATTACCCCAGGTTAAGCACGCTTAACTTGGGAGTTCTTTGCCAACATTCAGCCCAAAAGGTATCCAGCTGGTGTTGTTTCCTTTCTTACACTATCCTCGATATATTCTAACTTCTCTGGGCTCTTGGGGTATTACATTCTCCCCCCCTTAAGCACATGACGTCCTCGTCATGCGACCTTACAACCGGTCCTAGATCTCCCCCCGTGCATGGCCGATGTGGGATTCGCCTAAGGTGCCTACACGCACCCTCCCATAGGGGCCTCACACCCCCCTCGGGACTCAGCCTCCTCGCTGAGGTTTGCCCCACCACCGTGCTCAGAGGCTCGGGGGTCGGCTCTGATACCACCTGTAACGACTCAATCGAGCGATAGGAAGGACCGAAACAACTTACCCTAATGGGCCTACGCGAACTTCCCAGGGGGGTCACCCATCCCTGGATTACCCCAGGTTAAGCACGCTTAACTTGGGAGTTCTTTGCCAACATTCAGCCCAAAAGATATCCAACTGGTGTTGTTTCCTTTCTTACACTATCCTCGATATATTCTAACTTCTCTGGGCTCTCGGGGTATTACAAGATTCATAATTCATGAATTTATCAATTCAACTTAATATATCATGTCATCGTGTATCAACATGCAAATATGCATAAAATTCCAACATCATTATCAATTCTCACAGGCTCGCAAGCCAACAATCAATACATGCAAGAGTGCACCATTTCATTATCAATATCAATTTTTCCGACTCACAAACCATAAATCGATGCATGCAAAAGTGCATAAGTTCCATAAAACCTCACAATAAATATAGAGCCAACCTGTCGGGCTATGGCCATCTCGTCCTGTGCTAGGTGCTCTAGGGTACCATTTCTCCCTCTACACAAAATAATAGGTACGCAAATCATATGTATATTTATAAAACATGTACATGTATGCATCATGCATGCATTTGCCAACCACATGTATTTAAATTCTTATTTCTCAACATCCATACTTTCAACACCATTTACCCATAGTGGGTATTTTACCATCATCAGATAATTCATCATATCTTACTTCATAACATTTTTCACGTTTAAGATGTAAATTATAACCTAGAAGTAATTTTGGGAGATATTATTTAAGGTTAAAGCTTAGTTCAACATTTGAGTATTATGGATTTAATATGTTATTTTTCCCATCTTATGATTTCCTTGAATTCATTTAACTGGTGTTAGTATACAATTACTTGCATTCATGCTTATAGCTCAATCATAAGAAAGAATGGCAACCCAAAAAGAATTTCATATCAACAATTCCTTAAATTTTAGATTTGTTTTGAGGTGATTTCAAATGACTGATTCGAGTTCGATATTTGATCAATTGCCCCAAAGAAAATTTTTAAATTTAAATTCAAGAACTCTAGTTTCGGGAACATCAAATGGATTCACAATCGGAATCATTTACCAAAAGTTATCCCACAAAAACTACCACAATGCGGAATTCAAAATAGTAAAATTTCAGATTTTTGCCCAAGATTGACGGGGCCATTATGGACTCAATATGAAGCCAAATAATGTGGGTAATATATCAAAACGAAGCTTAGAATGTATAGATTACATGCCAACAAATGGATCTCAATTCAAAAATGGGAATAAAAATTTATAGTCCAAAGTACACCAGGTGGTAGTATTACACGAAAATAGAAGTTACAAATTTCCTAATAGAAATCAATCGGGTTGTTACAGGCTCAAAAGGTAATCAAATCATTCGAATAACATATCAAATCGAATTGTATTAAGTCTAGTTTACATTCCCATATACGGATCTCAATTCGGAGATGGCAATAGAAAGTTATGGGCCAAAGAACAGCAAGTGGTCTGACTGCTACAATATTGCATTTATATATATATAGGTGACCGAATTGCATTTGCAATTATTGCATTTATATATATATATAGGTGATCGAATTGCATTTGCAATTATATATAGGTGGTTTGAATAGGTCACACAGCTGATTTGAATGGATTTGGGTCCATATGAGGGAGTGATTCGAATAATTTCATAGGCAATTCGGATGGGTTTGCATATATATGAATAGGGTGATTCGAATAGCTAGTATGTGATTCGGATTGCTTGAATTTCCAGTGTGTATATATCCCATTGAATCCCAATTTTGACTATGATTTATCTCGAATCTCACAAAACTCAAAACATAAAAATTATAGATCTTTCTCTTATCATTCTATAGGATCTTGAATCATCTTAATCGGAGGTCAAACGACAGAGTTATGACCAAAATCCAAAAAGATATTAATTCTGACCAGAATATGTCACTACAAAAAAATTGATTTTTTGCGGCGATTTTGAAACCGCCGCAAAATATGATTTTTGCGGTGATTTCCTTAAAATTTTGCGACGGTTTCATAAAATCGCCGCAAAATTCAGTAAAACATGTTTTTTTGCGACAATTTTCAAAAAATCGTTGTTAAATTTAAAAAATAATTAAATAATAAAAAAATTAAATTATTTTTCGCGGGGTTTTTGAAAAACTGCCGTTAAATTTAAAAAAATTAAATAATTTAAAATTAAAATTAAATTAAAATTTGCGACGATTTTCAAAAACCGTCGCAAAATTCAGAAAATATTAAATTTAGCAACGATTAAATTTAAAAAAATTAAATAATTCAAAAATAAAAATAAAATAAAATAATTCATTAAAAAATTAAATTTAACGGCGATTTTTGAAAATCGCCGCAAAATTCAAAAAATATTAAATTTAGCAGCGGTTAAATTTAAAAAAATTAAATAATTAAAAAATAAAAATAAAATAAAATAATTCATTAAAAAATTAAATTTAGTGGCGATTTTCAAAAATCGCCGCTAAATTGAAAAAAAAAATTAAATAAAAATTTGGAATAAAATTCATTATTTTCATTAAAAAATTAAATGTTGCTTAAGAAAATAATAAAAAATTAAATAAATATAAAATCTTAAAAATAAATATAAAATTACATTTAAATTAATAGCAAAATTCATTAAAAATATAATTTAAAAAATAAAAATAAATTTAAAAAATTTTAATATATAAAATTTTAATAATTTTTAAAAAATATATAAAATCTTCTTTTTTATTTTTAATAAATTAATTTATTTAATTTAACTCAATTAATTTATTTTTAATTTATTCTATTATTCTTTTAAAAATAATCAATTAATAAATATTTTTAATATATATTAAAAAATATAAAATATAGTTATGGAAATTAGTTTTGAGATTAGTATATAATATATATATATATATATACGTGCATATATGTTAAGGAGTTCTTCGCAGATCAGACGGTTCGCGTGCCCGCACACAAGTGGTCTTGGGTTCAAAACTTGGGGAGAGCATGCTGGGATTTAATTTCCAGCATCGCCACGTGGTGCACAAGGCGGGTCGGGCTTGTGCGGGCCTTAAAAAAATTAAATTTTTTATTTTAGCGGCGGTTTCAAAACCGCCGCTAAAATTAACAATTTAATTTTTTTTATTAATTTTAGCGGCAGTTTTGAAACCGCTGCTAAAATTAAAATTTTTATTTTTTTTAAATTTTATAAAAAAATTAAAAAAATAAAATTTTAATTTAGCAGCGGTTTCAAAGAAACCGCTGCTAAATATTATCTTAATCGTCGCTAAATTACTTATTTAGCGGTAGTTTTTAAAACCGCCGCAAAATTTAAAATTAGCGGCGGTTATTCCAGCGGTTGTTGAAAATCGCCGCTAAACGCTCCACGACGGCTGACTTAGCGGCGAAAATCGCCGCTAAAATACTTAGCGGCGGTTAAAAACCGCCTAAATGCAAAAAAAATCGCCGCTAAGTGCTGATTTTTTTGTAGTGTGCGTTTTTATGTGAGTCTATATTTATGTATGATTCGAATGGTATATGGCTTATTCGAAATGCATGTGTATCTATATAAAATTGATTCAAATGGGTTGTAAATATCAAAGTACATGTGATTCGAATGGTGTGTTTGCATATGCACAGGGTGATTCGAATCAGAGGCTTATGTATATGTGATTCGAATAAGAGCATAGGGTGGCTTGAGTTTACATATATAAATATCCGTGTGATTTGAATCAGGCCTATGGGTTATTGAGGGTGATTCGAATCAAGGGGAGTATATATATAAATGCTTATCCGAATCAAGGGTTATACATATAATGGTTATTCGAATCACTAAAGGGCTATTCGAAGCATAGGCACAACACAAGGATATTCAAATCAAGGGGGGGGGGGTTATATTTGATAGCTATTTGAATCAGGGGTGTTATATTTGAGGGTTATTTGAGTCAACAAGAGGGTACGCATAAGGCTATTATAATCAGAGTATGTATATGTATATGTATATATATATATATTAGAGAGAGAAACGTTGTGCCTTGAAATACAAAGACGAGCAAGGTCTCATATCTCTACTAATCTGAAAAATATACCATTCACAGAAGGATTTTAGGTGTATCAAGCCCCATTCGAGACTACAAGGAGACCACGAGAAATCAAGTAGAAAAAATCCAAAGATACAGTAGAAGAGGGGGATTGTTTATAACAATAGACATGTATATACTTATACATATATAATCCAACACAAGGACTAAAGTGAATAGGCTAATCAGGGAGAATCGCTCAAGAATGAATTAAGACAATGAATTTGCAGAATATTAAAGGAGAACGCGGACAAGGAACTTGCCTGAGGTTGGCTGAGCCTTCTCCTCACTGAGCTTCAACGGCTGAGAGAGATATGCAGAAAGCATCACAAGGAGGAGAAGAGGGAGATTATGAAGTGGTTGGATAAAGAGGAATGAAAGCGATGACCAATGGAACAAGAGACAATATCAAGCAACAAATCATCAAAATAGTATAAAATTAGTGCACAGAAAAAGAAGAATAAAAAAGGAGAGGGAGAGAGTTACAAGCGTGCCTGCTATTTCCGCAAATGGCCAATTCACCCTTGCTCACATAGACAATATGTTGCCACCCATTTAAAATTTTTTTTTTTCTTTTTCTTTTTCTTTTATCCACATAAAAATTGAAATTCTTTTGCCATTGGCCCAACCCCAACCCAACAATTATATAGCCCACTTGATAAACCCATTGACTCATTAACTAATTAATTATGACCTATTACATTATTTCCCAATTCTTAAAAATTAGAGCCATACACTATTTTTACAATCACATGAACCATAAAATAAAATTTAAAAAGCCAAAAACTATTTCTATGTCATCAAAGCAGTTTTCATTAAATATTGAAATACTAATATCCACATTTAAAATACCATTAAGTAATAAAACACTTAGATCCATTTATAATATAATTAAAATTCTAACACATCTTAGTGGCTTAATTCATTTGGACTTTTCCCACATCTTTTAATTCTATTTGGATGGGCTTCCAAAATCTTATATCCACTTATATTTTATTCAAAAAAAAAAAATATTTTCAATCCTCAATTAATTAAAGCAAAAATTTTGAGCTCATAATAAAATATCTGAAAATGCCTAGACCCTTTAACAGGTCGTTACAGCTTTTTCTCTAGGGGTATTGGGCATTATTTAGAGAATTTGGTGTGTTTTCGTGATGGTTTGAGGAGGGTTTTCAAAGGTGGTCGAAAAAATGATACAGTGGCCAGAATTGGAATGATCTTGCTCGATTTGGAGGCTTTCTTGTGACTATTTCGGGCACCCAAGGGTACCTAAGTGATCGACTTGAGGTGGGCTACAAGGTGGTGCAAAAATTTGATGATCGGTGTAGTCGCTGGTGATCGAAGAAAAGAAGAAGACGATCGCCTCGTGTATCACACATGCAAAACCCACGCTCAGCCCACACACCAACACGTGAAGTTCGGGTAATTTTTGATTTTTTTAAATTATTTTGAGAAAAATATTTTAAGAATTATGGTGGAGAAAAATTTGGGAAAAACTTTGAGGAGATAGTTATTTTAGAATTTTTTGAGAAAAAATAAGGAGAAATTATGAGAAAATTATGGAAAAAATAGATATTGATATTCTTTTAGATGAATATGATGTATAGGGATCATTGTGGCTCGAGGTTGAGCATTAGTATGATTACTTGAGTATTGGCACGAAAATCGAGGTCAGACACGTTATTCGAGGCATTCTAAGTTACTTTTGAGGTGAGTAGTTCTAGCGAAAACTTGGTTTATTGTAAGTATTCTTACTTAAAAACTTTGTTTATTTTGGGTGGTTCGACCCTATACATGATTTGTTTTATACAAACGGTTTGACCTACGATAGGTTGTTTTCATGTGAGAGGTTCGTCTCAAATTGTTTTATACTCATACATTGAATTTCGTGAGTTATAAATTCATGCATTGAAATGTTGATTTTATATGATACATATTATGTGTTGTCCATATGGGATGTGGGTTATCAACCTGTGTTGTGACACTTGAGTGATAGCACTCAGGATACGTGCCAAGGATTAATGCTATGTGACCCATTTGGGATAGGGTTGAGACGAACTTCATCCTATGGTACTCAAGTGGCAAGGCTGAAAGTGGACACTATGCCAAATTTCTTTGAGAAAAAACATTATTGCTTAGGTGGACGTTGATTGCGGGGATAGTGTTGATCCTCTTGTGGCCAGGGTTGTGTTGAGATTCAGAATGCTTTTGAGTTAGAGCGTAATGCCTGACATGATATAGGGGTGATACCCGAGTTCATATGTTGAGGTTGTCCCTCTTAAGAATGATTGTATTATGCCAATGTGTCGACGTGGTTGTGTTGCTTTTAGAGAGATTGCATTTTTCCTGGTTAGGGCTAAGTACAGTGTGAGATTCTTTTGGGCTGGGACATGTTGGGATATGTTGGTTTGTTTCATAGTCTTACATATATTCATGAAAATATTTTTGAACTTTCGTTTAGATGATTCATCATCTAATTTGGATTTTGTCTCTAGAATATTCAAACGTTTTAGGTGAAAGCAGCAGCACGAAAGGAAATGAGGTTATCGAGATGTAGTTGATAGTTACATATTAGATCTTTTGTAGATCTTTTATTATGTACAATATATTCAATTGTAGGTGTATTATTTTGATGATGTCATATTGAACATCAATGATACAATTTCTATATTATGAATAAAGGAATTACGATTATGTATTATCGAGGTTTCGATCTTGCTTCCACTGATGTGATGATATTATCTTAACTTATTCCTTTAAGTTGATATGCTAAGAAGGTAGATCGAGATTGTAGGGGTTCAATTTATGTTGAGTGTATGTTGAAAAGAAAAATATGACCTCGATATCCCGATTTAACGCATGCTTTGGAAGAATGGTGCGTTACAGAGCTGGTATACAAGAGCTCCATTACTCTCCCCAAATCTCTCCTTTAATTCATGTCGGAGTTGTCTAGAATTCATAGTGTATATAAAAGCATCTACGAATTCCTTAGAAATGAAATTTAACAACCAAGAAGTGACCATGTAGTCATATCTTTTCCAGATATGAAACTCCTCGTTGTTCTCATTCGGAACTAAAATTTTACCATATATAAAAGCCTAGTTTATTCTTAGCTCTTAGGGCAATTTGAATCCCCTACTCCAATATCTCTAATTGAGTCCAATTAACGGAGCATAAACTATGATCATATTTGGATGATTCAAATGATGCAGTTGCAGCAGATCTTCTGCTGCTATGTTGTTTTCGACCGAAGTTATAAGAATCTAATTCAATGAAGAGAATTGGAATCAAGAACTTAGGATCGCTCTGGTGATTAGTCCGACAATATTGATGAAAAATCAATCTTCAGGTCAGATAAATTTTACGGATCTTTGTTATGATACCATGTGCAAAATCAAGATTTAAAGAAGCTAAGAAACCAAAAATCAGATCAACAGAGAAGAAGAAAACTGAATAAATGAATAACTTCTCTCTAATTGATAAATCTGAGAAGTCCAATCTATCACATCTATTTACATTATATGCATCATATCCCTGACGTTCTACAATCATTCTCACTTTAAATACATACTATCGCTATATAAATACAACTATTTAACAGCTACAACATTCATATAACACTGCCATATAATGTAACAAGCTGCCGCCGTGCCCAAGAAGGTCAAATATCCTTTCACACCGTGCTTACTTTTACCCTTTTGCTTTGGAAAAAGTTTGTCACTCATACGTAAATTTCTAGCTCTTCTAGTCGCTTTCATCGATGTACTTGGGACCCTATAGTGTACCCAAGTTAGGTACAAATGAAACGCAGGATAAGATTTCCACCGCGGGCGTATGATCTGCCCGGCGTCGGCACGGTCACCATCACCACAAATTCACCCTCCAGATAACTAGTCATTATACATAACTTGGCCTTGGCTGCGACACCTGTGGTTTCACACGCTTTCCGAAATTACACAAAAACGGCATCCCACCACGAAACCCCAACGCCCCTGCTTGTATGGTCGCGTGTTAAAACGGGTCGGCCCACCCACACCTGCCCCACTGCTACAACCGGCCAACCCGGCCCCGTACACATATCTCCTATTTACAAATCTACTCGAAGCAATTCCGGGTTTGCTTCTCCCAGTTAGGAAAAAGAGACGATGCCATATCCCATGCCATGTGACAAGTTTGCTATTTTGCTATGTCCACTAAATTTTGCTTGATTCCTCACTCTACACAATAATGTTACCTTTGTGTTGGGGAACCATCTGAAATCCAAGTATAGGTTAAGGAATAGTTAGTCATGGGACTTATATCATTCTTATTTAGAAAAAGTTAGTCATGGGACTTACTTTGGAAAGCGAAGTTGATGGTAGGTTCCCTCTCTGCTTTTTATCTTTGGGATGTCATCAAAGTGCATGGTTCCCCCGTCAAAACGATAAGGGATATATATAGAAGAAACGGGAATATGCCAAGTCCCTTTTGGAATAATACCCAGACTAAATTGAGGGGGAAAAAAAAAGGGGGAAGAGAATAGATCAGCAAAAGTAAGATTTGGATATGCCCCTAAATTCACATTAATTTGGTCAGGGTGGGATCCACACTGGGACACATCCATGTTCCAAGTGGGAGCCACATTGCAATGGCAGATGGGAGTGTTGTTTTGGATGCTTGCATGCCATAATAAGCATATAGGCAAATGAAATGACAACCTTGCAATTTATATATTTTCCAAGGTAGCTTACCGGTATAAGAAATACAAAGTTTCAGATGATGAGGATAATCCCAACATGGAGATATGCTTTATCAACAAAGCTGGCTAAATGAACTTCGTAGATGCCCCTCTTGCAATTCATTATTTTAAGAGACTATATATGGTCAAATCATGTGGGTGGCTAGGGTTTAATAATAATGACAAATTAATTAATCTGCCTCTCCAGTAACAAAGCATAAAAGATAACGACGCTTACTATATATATATATTTGGATATGACTAATTAAATATTATATTTCATACACAAGATTAAAGCATGATAAATGATGAATTGCGTCGAAACTACTCGTGATATTTATATTTAATTAAACAAACATATCCTTTTGGCTGCTCTTCGGAGACACTGTTTGTCAAAGCAAAGAAGATAATTAATTGTCCTTTGGAACATAGTTCGAGTGTAAAAAGACGAATTATTATATGTCGGTGTTATTTGGGTGAGTTATAAGTTCAAAATCTGACATTCTCAAAACACATTTTTTAATTTAACTCTTCTAATGAAATCAAGAAATTGGGCGTTGGGGGTCGCAAGAGGGTTATTTAAGAGGGTTATTCAAAGAAGACAATTAATTAGTTCATAAGACTCCATTTTGTTAATTACCAGAGTTCACTCTGTCATGCATGGGCATCAATTACTACTAGGCCACGAATCCAAATGAATAGACAATCTTTCACATAAAACCTCTCTCTTTCAGTTCACGTCTCTTCGTGTCAATGCCATCCACCATTAATGTCATCCTTAAAACTCATTATGTATAGCTGGGCTTAATCTCTTTCATCTTAAGGTGGTGACAGCTCCATTGGATCAAAACTTGACCATCCATTTAAGAACAATGAACACTCTCCCATATTAATTAATTATACTAATTAAGACCAGGAGGAACTCTCTCTCTCTCTCTCTCTCTCTCTCTCTCTCTCTGCTACCTGGCTATATAGTTATCCAATCGTACACACACACACGCACACATTACGTATTGCTACATTTTTATCCATTCATATTAAGACAAGTAGCAGTCGAAGCAGCAGGGCCCAGGCATCTCAGTCCCTGTAAAAAAGGAAACCAACAGAGACATGGGGCCCCATGCCACATAATGATAATGATTCCCTGTGTATATTCGTAATGCATGAACATGGCTCCAGCACCGCCAGGGCGTTCTCTGCACCTTGTACACTCTTTGTGATGCTTGGAGGACCTAGGTTTTAACCCAAGGGATCCCACGTGGCGACCCTCAAATCATACACGTACCCGTTTATATATATATATATATATGTGGAATATATGTTCATTCTGACGATGACTTAACGTGTATTTAGTCTATATACATGCCGTGTCCATCTTAGACAGTGAAGGAAGGGGTCGTATAAATATCAAACTCCTAATGAATTCAAACCAGGAAAAACGTGGTTTCTCTTATTTTCTGCTGCTTCTTATATAATTCTGAAGAATGAGATGCTAACACGTACGGCTGGACACCAAGATATCATACATACATAGGATGAACTCTCTAGCTAGTTCAAGGGATCGATATTTTCCCATGCCTTTCTTATTAGTTTGGACCTCCAATTTCCCAGTCGTACAGGAAGGAGTTCATGGTCGACCATGATGCATGACAGAATAATACTAATGCACATCTTCAATGGCTCTATATGAATTTTTGCTTTGCAATGGTTAAAAGTAACTCAATTATTTTTATATATATAATTATGTTGAGAACCCGCAAATTAGTAGTTTGTCAAAGTGAGAGACTCATGGTAATACTGTTATTTTCTTTTTAGGGTCATAAGTTCAAATCACTCTTTCAATTCTTTAAATTAGGATTTAGATCAATAATAGAGTTATTAAGTATTATTAAGGTTTATGTAGCCGACTTACGCTATTTATTAAAATAGCATTTGTTAAAATGACTAAAATAAAATAATATCACGATAAAAATTTTATTAGATTGTTTGTTATATTTTTTTAAATGCATTGAGAATTGCACTTTTTTTTTTATATATATTTTGTTAAAATACATATAATAAGTATCGAGATTCATTTTTTTTTTATTAAAATATCCCTTTCTTTATCAAAAAAGTGAAAATTTTATGCGATAATGGAGATATGAGTCTTTTTTATATTATTTGTAAAATTTTTGATAAATTTATTTAGAGAGATGAAAGATTTTCTTATATAATTTTTGACAAATAAAAATTTAGGTAATTTATTTTGAGATAAATTTAATAAATAAAATAAAAAAAATTTTTATGTAAAATATTTTTGATAACCAACCTTACCTAATAGAAAAAGAATAACTATGTTGAGGCCAAATTAATTGAATGTGTTTTTTCGGATTTTGGGAAAAGATTGGAAATCTTGAAATTCTAACCACTGGGACCAGATGGGGTATGGGAATCTTCACAACTGACGTAGCCACAGCGGTCCCAAACACAAGCAAAAAGCCTTCACCGCCCTCCCCACTCCCAGCAAGGCCTTCAGCTCCTTTAGCCTTTCTCACCTTCTCCCTTGCCTATAAATAAGCTTCCAAGGGTACCTTGCTTTGGCTTGAAGACGCCACCCCAAAGCATCTTCCGCTCTCTCTCATCTTTTGCCCGGCGTCTCTATCTTTCCTATATCCTCGTAACTTTTTAACAGAATGGTCACTCACAACCTCACCCTCAAGCCCAACGCCGCCCCCACCACCATCAAGTTCCTCTGCAGCTACGGCGGCAAGATCCTCCCCCGCTACCCCGACGGCAAGCTCCGCTACCAGGGCGGCCACACTCGCATCCTCGCCGTTGACCGTTCCATCTCCTTCGCCGGTCAGTCCCGTTCGTTTTCTCATTTTCTATCTCATTTGTGCATGTCGCATCGACGTTTCGGAGTGACACTACTGTTTTTGCGTGCCTGATTTACAGAGTTACTTGTGAAGATGGGGGAATTGTGTGGTACCTCGGTGAGCCTGAGGTGTCAGCTGCCAACCGAAGATCTCGACGCTCTCGTTTCCATCACGTCCGATGAAGATCTGGTGAATCTGATCGAGGAATACGATCGGGCTGCGTCGCCGAAGATCAGAGCCTTTCTCTCGCCGCCTAAGTCCGCCAAAAGAGTCTCTCCTCCGCCGTCCGCTGCCGCGTCGCCGAGGTCGGTTTACTCCGTTGGCTCGTCTTCCAGGTTGCCAGATCGATGCTTCCATCCGATTGCTAAGCCGGTAGTGTATCCGAAATCTGGTGCTGGCAAAGTTCCTATCTATCCTTATTCTGGCAACCCTAGCCATATCTACCTCATCCACCATGCTAATTATTGGCAATAGCTTGCCATGTTGAATTTGGAAACATCGGACTAAAATGATCAGGACGACATCGATAAGATCCAATACTAAAATTAGCAAATATATTGAAGCAACAAAAAATTGAAATCGAAAAAGAGAGTAAGTTTTATATGATGTAACTGTAAATTTCGCTAAGAAGGATTGAGCTTTTTTTTTTAATCCTTGGCTTGGAATGAATGGAATTTATCAGTCCATTTTTGGATTTGGATCGTCCTGATGTGATGGTGAGTACTTTTCGTCCCCATTTGGACGCCATTGTTGCCCAAGTAATTTATATCTCCCTTTCTCATTTCCAAAATCCCCGTTAGGGTTCCGTTTATCGTCGTTACTGGTTAAAATCCCCGTTTTCGTGAATCATGTATCCCTATTTTCCGCCGGATTGTGTGCACTGCGTGCAACGTCCATTAACCGCCGTTATCTGGTAGATATACCCATTGCCTCTCGCTTCTCTGCACCCTTTGATGCTCGTGCCTGGCACTTACGTGCATCGTCCATTTTCGTATCTACCACGTTTATTATTTGGCTTTTATTCAATTTTTCCCCTTTCGTAATGGTCTACGTCTATTTTGATATAAGCTTCTGTTTGCCTATGTTATTTGATTAATATATTCACTGATTCTGTTTGTTTCTTTTTCCCTTGTGCAGGTAGAGGAGGACACCATACCTCAATCAGAATTGCTCCAAATAGGAGGATGAGCAGTAGCACTCTGTAAGTATAAACTGTGGAGAAAAATAAAATCATTGGAGGGTTTACCATTTAATTGCTGTTAAATCCCCTAATTAGTTTGTCTTCTTATTTAGATTTTTATTATATTAATTTAGTAATTATCACAACTGATCGAGTATTATTGTAGAAAAAAATAAAGTATTTTTTGCAGGGATTGTTTTAATTACTTGATGAAAGTGTCACGGCACCTTTTACATAGCATTTACGCAGGGGATATCGTTGTCTGATGTTTTACGAATAACTGATGACTTAAAAGTTGGTGTAGTTTTGGCTTATGAATGTTCGATGCAAAACAGGCAGGGAGGAAAGATCATGATATTATTAGTTCTTGACTTTGTCTTGCAGTAATCAATTGCAGCGAGAATTATTACGATATTTTGGTGGTTTGGTGGAAATGGCGGAACTGACTGGACATTTTTGTTTTGACCAGATTGAGTTAACAGCTGAAAGAGGCTCAACCAGCGCAGCAGTGATGGTCCTTTCCCGCGGAGAAAGGGACCAAAACAAAGACGAAAGCAATGAGATTGGAGGTATATGCGGGGGAGATGGAACTGGAAGGAGCTTGTTGTACAGGGGAGAGGACGGTGACCCCCTCCCCTGGGCCATCACAGCTGTCCATGAAAGTGGACCAATTAATTAATGAATTAATTAAACCCATAAAATTTTTTTAAAATATAGGTGCAATGACTGGGAGTGCATAAAGAAACAAGAATGATTTTTAATTTAGTAGAGGAGTAGTGGAGAAAGAAAGAGACTAGTGGGTTGTTTGGGCGGACGAGAGCCATAATTTGGGCGCAGGGGAAGGCTCTCCACTCATGTACCCTTCGGCGGAGGTGATGAGATGAGATTCGTAATTGGACTGATTGAAAGACACCCCCATCCAGAAGGAACGCTAGAATTGGACTCATTGGAAGACACCTCCATCCTGACCTGACCGCCGCTGGGTTCCTGACCAGAACTCAGCAACTTCGATTCCCAGTTTTCTTTCCCCCATCAAATCCGGGGGGTTACTTTCGGAACAAGAATTTATTGACCCTGAAAGAAGAATAAATATTTGCAAAAAGAATTGAATAAATAAATTAAAGACTAGAGAGAGAGAGAGAGAGAGAGAGAGTGTCTAGAGTGCGCCTCTTCTCTGGTGGTCCTAGAATATAAATTAGAAAGACGGCGGATCAAAAAGGCTAAGGTCCAAACGGTTGAATAAGTGGCCATCGAAGTTGTGCATGACACGTAATGTAAAGAAGGCTGGGTCCAATGTAACTAGCTAAGCAGTCAAGTAGCTGTAAAATGATGGAGGCCATAACGTAACATATTCCGTTCATTATTGTACAAGATAGACCAATGTATAAACAAAGGAGGGGCAACATTTAATTCAATGGTTTTGGAGATTAAAAAGGAGTTGAGTTGTATTGTATTGTATTGTATGTGCAAGGATAATGATATTTTATCATTTAAGAATATTAATTTCAAATTAAATATCATTACTCTTTATGTACAAAAATCATTCTTCTTACTCCACCACCACCACCACCACCACCACCACCTTTGGCTTCGAGTGCGAGTGACGATGTTTTCCGTTTCCTTCTTTCCCGATTCGTCCAGGAAGCAAAGGATAAGCACGCGTCGGGCTTATCTACATCGGTTTGAGAAATGGGATTGGGACCCATGAAGGCTAAAAACAAACAATCTTGAATCTACCCCCCCCACATTGCAATGCATGATTTGACACTTTTCACTGTTCAACTAGGATAGGATAGAACATATCCTCCTTCCTTTCTATTTTTGTATTTTTTAATTATTTATCTAATACATAAAGATGAATCATATTATTCTTATGATCCCTTTAAAATAAATCAGAAAAAAGATGAAATTATGTTAACAAAATATAAAATTTAGTAATAAAATTTGAATTCGTAACATTTAAGTAATAATACATTTAATTCTATGGCTAAATTAAATTTAATCTTCATTTAATTTTTAACTAAAAGTATAAAAATAAAACTATGTTGGTCAAACTAACCAATGATATTTTATTTAAATGAGAACGACCAACGAACCATAGGCCCACGTAAACGAAAAGGATGGTCACGCGATCTGTTCGAAATAAGTTTCTCACATTTGGACAATATTAAAATTAAAAAAAGGAAAATAGATAAGTAAATTTGGATATAAAATGCTATTCCTACAAATAGCATGCATAAATTTATAATACTTTTATCCAAAATTATAATAATTTTTCATAAAATTAATAATAAATATACTATTTAATATAAACTATTATTCATTTTAAATAAAATATTATGAATTTAATAAAATTATTATAAATTCTTATGTGTGTAATTACAGTTTATGATGGTTGTTTGTCAAACTTATTTGTGAGTGTAGTATCTTTCAATTTGGATCTATGAGTTTAGTGAGGGTTTTTTTAGTCTTTTTCTAAAAGATATTTTTAATTAGGGCAGCCCATTTGATTAATTTGATCAGTTATAAAATAACAAGTAAATTCACTATATATCAAGTAAAATTTATAAATTTTAAAATTAGTTTAATTAGTCTTTAATAATTTTAAAATTAGCCATAATATCCCGATTTGTTACTAATGACATTAAATATATAAATTGATCGTATACTTCTTAAACTTTAGATTTTTAGATCAAACTCTCCTTAAACTTTTAGTCTGCGTTCTCTTTATTTTTTAATTTTTAATTTTAAGTTTTGAATTCATTTCCAATTTTCTGTTTTAATAATTTGTTTTTAGAAAATTGAAAACGCATTGTCTTTGTCATTTTGAAAAATTATTTTTCAAAACACAAAATTAGAAAACAAGTTCTCTTTGAAATTTTGAAAATATTTTTTTAATGATATTTTATTCAATAAATTTGACTATTAAGTAAATTATAAATATTTAATGTTAATATATTATTAAAAAAATATATACATTTTAAAATTAATAAATTTTGTAATATTTTTTTCTATTATAATAATAAAATATGAATAAATAAATAAATAAATATATTTTGAACTTAGAGTTTGTTTTGAATGAAAACACTCAAAACAACTTTTTGTTATTTTGAGTTTTCTTTACAATTTTTTTTTGTTTTCAAAAATACATTTTTAAAAACAGCAAAGAGAACGCGTTTTCGTTATTTTAGAAAACTGAAAATCAAAAATGACTTGAAAACAGTTAAGAGAACACAACCTTAGTTTTTACTAAATCAATCTTGGTCTTTTTAAAAAAATTTAGGGACGAATTTGGTAAAAAAATAAAAGTTTGGGAGAGTATTTAGGTCAAAGATTCAAATATTAAGGATATACTGTCAATTTACTGTCATTAATAAGAGAGAAGGAACGATGGTTAATTTTAAAATTAGAGATTGTTGAAGTTAAATAATCAAAATTTAAAGAGTGTATTTTAAATTTACCCTAAAATAATTTAGTAACCAACTTGAACTATAATTCAATTTATATATATCAAAATCTATTGAACCAAAATTTTAAAAATTAATTTAATCAAAATTAATTGAAATAATCAAACTGAGCAAGATAAATTAAAATATTTAAACTTAGTTCTAAACGAGCAAATATCAAGAAAAATTAGTAGGAATTTATGGTAATTTAGTAAGTAAAATTATTGTGACAGACATCAAATTATATTTATTTTAATAACAATATCATAAAGTAAACTTAAATTTCGGGTATTTCAATAAATACAATTAAAAATTATGTTATCTTAAAAATTGAATTGAATCGAATTAAATTAATAAAAAATTGTTAATTTGGTTTAAAATTTTAATTTTTGTTCAATAATGCGTTACTACTACTTTTAATGTGCGAAATGAAATTTAAATAAACCAAACCAGAAAGGTTAATGAAAAGTCGTGAACTGCGTGGGCATTTTGGTACACAAGTACTAGAAAGAATGCCGAAACAATGAAACTGAAAGCCTCCAACGTCATCTGGACTGGAAAGCAATCAGGCCCATATGCTCTCTAGGCCTTTGGGCTACTGAGGGTTTGGGCTTAGTTCTTGTGTGGCCCGAACTGAAATCACCTAGCCGGAGCATTTTAGTGAACAAATACAATATTACACCCATACGGTGTCCATATTCTATTTCATTGTGGGATTTCCTTTCGAGTATTTGTATTATAAATAATATCAAAATATAAATCATTTTAAAACAAATTTATTATTATCACAAATAAAATAAAAAGACTGAAGGTAAATTTAATGAAAATGTGATGTACTTAGGCCCATTAGTAACAAAGCCCAAAAGGGAAGCCCATCAATAAGAGAATATGAAACCCAAAAGAAAAGCAGGCCCCACACAATGAGCTCCAAAAGACTCGTGCAAGGATTCATTCAGCAAGGGAAGTAATACATTTCTAAGGGGGAAGATTCGAGTCTCGGAGAGACCCGGCGAACTCTCACGTATGACATCTTCCATGGAAACATGTAAACGAATATTCCTGACTTTCTCCTATGACCATTTAACTAAAGATTAATGTCAATCTATTTTGGGGCATAGTTCATCGATCAGGGATGATTTAGTGATGGGTATTTCGTCCTCACATTTGTAGGTATGTTTGGGATCGAATCTAATCGTTGGGTTCCTAATTTATCTCTCTCCCTCAAAGTGGGGTATCTAGAGCGCTCGTGATGGTGTGAAATTAAAAAGAAAAATATTAATGTTAATCTTATAAAATGCAAAAGTTTTCATAATTGACTTTTCCACTTATTTATAAAAAGCTAACCGCCCACTTCTTGAGATACATTATTTTTATCTTTTCACTTTCTTTTGCAATTTTAATTTAAGTATTTGAGTACTCATAGGAGATCACTTTATATTCTCTAATCATTTTTTTCTCACAGAATTTTTAGAGTTTGGTGACATCCCCCACGCAAATAAATGTATTTAATAACTGACAAATTTGTAGATTAACATAACCAATTTGAAAAATTCTTATTCAAATAATCATATTGTAAGGAAAAAAAATAATATTTTCTCTAACTATTGTTACAAAAATATAATAAAAATTTTCTTTAAAGTGCTCGTACTCTTTGCCATTCATTTTATGTTATTGTTTCAACCACAATAAAATAATTATATTATTAGTCAAACAATAATTATATTTATAATACTATAATATTATTGATATAATTATAATACTGTACTTAAATTAATAATACAGAAATATTGAAATAATATAATATTACACAAAGAAAAATAAAAATATAACAATATATAAAGGGAAGGTAAAATTGAGAGTTGTGTAATATATAATTTCTTTAAAAACAGATTTGTTGTCTTATCAAAAGTGTTAGAGATTAATTGACGTTTATTTTTCAAAATACAACGATTAACAAACTGAGAAATTAACACAAACTTTAAAATCTAAAACACTGATTGAACACTACAAAAAGTAAAAAAATATAAGAATATTTTGTTCTATATTCTTTCATTTTTCAAAAGAGAAAGAAAGAGAAACGTAAGAAAGAAGAGAGAAAGAGGAAGAAGACGTGGAGGCTTGAGCTCCACCCTCAATTATATATATAACATCTTCACAATGTAGAATCTTCTTATAAATAATATATATTATAGTATTAAAGTAATATCTTGTATTATTAATTCTCACGTTTTTAATTTGTGAACAGTGTATTTCGTATATACTAATCAATCAGCTATCTCCTATAGTGTGCTCATAGTGCATAATATATTTTTTCTCATTTTATTTATAAATTATATATTATATTACTCATATCGAAAAATAATTTTTTTATTTATTTTTTTATTTATCTATTTATTAATTTGGATATATGAATATACCAAATATACCAAAATTTCCAACAACTATAATTAAGGAATCTGCAGTTTTGTTGATGTTATTCTTACTCAGTTAAAACAAATCTCTGTGTTATCCAAGCCATCATACTGTAATGACTATAATTTGGCATTAATAAAAGAGGGTAACCAGTGCATGTTCAAATAATATATATATTTAATTAATAGGCCTTCAATGAAAAATAACACCAAATGAATGGTTCGTTTAGTTAATAGAATAGATAAATCAATCACATCTACCGCCCCCATATATATAATACGTCTATTATCTTTATTTTTAGAGTAAATATAAGATATTCTTCTCTAAGTTAAATATATATTAATTCATTGGATAGAGGGCACATATCAAAGAAAAATCTAAGTAAATAAGACATTTAACATTAAAATAAGCATCCCTTTAGCTAAATTATCTTAAAATTCCCACCAAACTAAAACAATTGTCAACACCTACGAGCGTGTCAAGAACATTACATATAGTCTAGGACGAGACTGCTTAATATATATATATAGAGAGAGAGAGAGAGAGAGAGAGAGAGAGAGAGGACCCATGCAAGGAGATTTTTATGAATTCATGCTATCCGAGCATCCTTCTTAATTACTAACAGAGACCATGAAACCAGACGCGTCCTCCATCGAGACTACATACGCTTGGGGTGGTCATTGGTGTACTATATTAATTCAATTCATAATCTTGTCTCTTATCTAATTAGTTGGGCGGCATCGATATAATCATATATATTATGCCTAGGACTGGAAGAAGATGGTGATGCCCTAGCAAAGATACCCAAAACAAAACAAGTATCTCATCTTGATATCATGGGGACCTGCTCTACTGGGAGATTAGTGTGAAGAAAGTCAGTCATTGCAGCAGGCAGCCGCCATTGGCTGTATGTAACGACTGGCGCTGTATGTATAGATTGGATAAAAAAGATGGCTACGAATGCTCCTCTAATTTCTAGGCTCAATCATACACCCCTTAATGGGAAAGTTTCTGTTCGACGACGCGGCAAACAGAAAACTTTCCCTTGTGGGCAAATAAATTTCTCCCGCGTGGACAAATTGAAAGGAAGAGTGGGCTCCATCGAGTAAAAAATAATGATTAAATTTAAAAATTCACTAAATTTCTAAATCCCTATCCCAAAATTACTCCCCATGCATTGGAGCATCTGTCACCTTTTTATGATTGGATGCTCGCATGCAATTAAGAATAAGGGAATAATTACATTAATCTCTTTATTTTAAAAATTAAATGAAATTATACATATTATTATTCTTCTATTTTAAAAATTAAAATATATATTTAATGATTTTAAAATAATATGAAAAGGATTATTTTGCCCCCAATCTCTTTTTTTTTTTTACTTTATCTCGTCTTTATATTTTCTCTGAATAATATACGGAAGTACTTTTGTTCATATAACGTCAAATTGTTGTGAAGCTATGATCCTACCTGATCTTCATGATTTGACTAATAATGCTAATGTGTTAGTTTGTGTGTGAGAGGTCTGCGACTTATAGGAGAAGATGAAAAAACTCGCTTGGAAGGAGGAAGAAGAAGAAGATGATGATCTAATTGAGAAATCAATTGTGAACTCATTACTACTGATGCACAGCTGTCAAGTGGTTCTCTCTTGAATCAGTTGACAACAAGATCTCCTTTTTGTCTATCAAATCCCATCGATCGTCCTGTCTAAGCTAAGAAAAAAAGTATTACGAGGCCACAACAGCCTATGTCTCTCAAATTCCGACTATAAATATAGGCTCACCCCCCCAAGCTCAGGTGCATATCCTGTGCAGAAGCTGAGCCTTCAGTGAATAAACCCACCACATTCCTCATCTCCCCCATATTGTTTTTCGTGATTAGGTTGTGATTTCTTCTTCTTCTTCTTCTAAGTCATAAGCTCTTACCGAAATGGAAGAAGCCATGAGGAGGCTAAAAGGGCGGCTGACCCAAACACCGGAAACCCGCACTCTCCAACTCCCCCCAAAGAAGCCGTGCACCGCCGCCAACAAGACGTCCCTCAAAGATGCTAGCGCCTCAGGTAATCCGATGAGGTATCGAGGCGTCCGGCGGCGTCCGTGGGGCCGTTACGCCGCCGAGATCAGAGACCCTCTGTCCAAGCAGAGGAAGTGGCTCGGCACCTTCGACACGCCGGAGGAGGCGGCTTGGGCCTACGACTGCGCCGCCCGGTCCATGCGAGGCGTCAGGGCCCGAACCAACTTCGTCTACCCTACTTCGCAGCCGCCTCACGCTTCTGGCCACGGTTCATTCAATATCCCTCCGTTCAACTACAAGAAAGCGTCAAAATTTTCGGCTTTTAGTGATTACACTTCCCGAGGGTCTGTTCAATCCCCCAGCATGTCATCCTTTTCAAACCCTCATGTCGGCGGCGATCATCACTTCTCGGGGTCTAATTCCGTAGAGAGGAACTCTTCTCTGAACATGCTTCTCTTCCGCGATTGTCTAAGCTCTTTTTCCAATTCGTCGCCTTCCTTGCCCCAATCCATTCTTTCATTCGAACAAAGTCCCTATCTTTCTGGCTCTACTATGGCGAACCAGTTCAACACCTCTTGTTCTAATGCATGTGCAACCTTTGGAGGATCGTCCTTGACTATGCCCAATATAGAAGATCAACAGATTCTTGCAGGAAATCCAGCTTTGAAAACGGATGAACCTGATACTGGCATGGATTTCTTTCCTTATGAGAATTCAGGGTTGTTGGAAGAAGCCTTACATGGGTTTTTCCCGAAACCCTCGACAAAATCTGCGTCGTCAACTAAAACCCACAATTCCACGACTGGATCATCATCTTCCGCGGCTCATACGTCCGATGCTTCTTCTTTTGATCGTCCTGAGATTAAGAAGGTAATTCTGGACGACCATTTCGGCCTCTACATTGACAGCAAAAACGGTAACGGCGGTTTTCACTCGCCGGCAACGGCAATCTACAACGAGTTTCCGTCGAGCATTCAGGTCAACATTGATCCCATGTTCGGCGATTTTGTTCAGTACCCAGATCTTCTGGGAATCTACGCAGCCAAGCTTCAAAATTCCTGAACACGCTTCTCTGTTGCAAGTTACATATGGGAGGCTGAAAATTAGTTGCAGCACTCTCTCTCTCTCTCTTCGTTGACAATGGAACTGTTGTTTAGTTTCAATGATATGGGGCATGCTCTGAGATTTTGTATGGTAGTTGGCTTTCTGAGCTGACCTTTGGAGCATAAAAAAAAGCTGGTTTTTTTGCATGCTAGTATTTTATGTAGTCGTTTTTGGGATTTTCATGTACTCGATCGTACCTGTTATGGAAAGGGCGAGTTTGTGTGGTTATGGCCATCCTATCGTGTATTGCTGCTTGATGTGGGCTTCATATTATTCTTTTAGGCTCCTTCTAGATTCCCTAGTCCCAAGCCAGGATTCTGAAATGACCCCCATATCACAAACTATATATATATATATATATGACTTCCTATCGATAAAGGAGAACTAATCAAGGTATATAATTGGTTTATATATTTACAAAATATGTATGTATGTATGTATGTATTTCTTGTGTATAGAGAGGAAAAGAATTTATGTTGAGCCCATACATGTATCTACATTGCATGATCTGAGAGTATTAACTACAGCTAGCATTTAAAAACCCTAGCTAGCTAGTTAATTAATTAATATTAGAATATAGAAATAGGGAAGAGACCAATAATGCTATATGGTTGATAATAGAGAGGGAGCAATATCATAACCACAAGTACGCGAGTAACGTGATCATTCAATGGGGAGGCTCTAAGTTCAACACCCTGGTTTGTTGGCGATCGATGGGTCTTGAGATAATTAATTGATCATCACTCATCATAGATATTTCACTACTCATCACTTTAAGCCACACAGAGATAACAATAATAATCTTGCTGGTGATGAACTATAACACGTACTGGTACGTATATTTGATGAGTTTCAACCACTAGTAATCCGTATGTAAGCATATCAGAATGACATTAATTTTGCTAACGAAAGTGTGAAGACTACTGTCGCTGCAAAACTAAATCAGTTGCAAAGAACTTGTGGTAGTTAGTTTGGCTTTACAGTTTCAGTTAAGTTGTTGTAGAAGTTGTAATAGGAACTTAGTTCTCAAAAGAGGTGGTATAAATACAGAGTTGGATTCTTTCCTTTACATCAATTTTTACAGTTCTAAATTCTCAATGAAGGATCTCAACTCTTTCGCTTTCTCTATTCTTCTATGTTCTTTGTCTTCTTCTGTGTTCTTGATATCAGCAACTAGATTCAGCCATTTCAAATTCTTTCAGCAAGCTGCTTGCTCAGAACTTGGGTCCAAACATGCAATTAATATTAATCTTCAATGTTAATGGTGCTGCTAAGACGAGACATGGTTGCAACAATGAACTGCGTCGCACGGGCTGCCGCGGTCAAAATTAAAGTACCATTATGCGTATGGCTTGTACTGATCTTCTGATCATAATGCTGGCTACTGCTCTCAAGCTAATTTCACACGCACAGATTAACATCAACACCACCGCTCCGACAACGAGAGCATTCAAAAATTTTGGCATTATTATTTCAAGTAATTAATGGAAGAACAAGTTGATAGGTTTTTAATTTTAACCATGAATATCCATCCCATTTACTTTGACCCCAGCCAAAAAAAAAAAAAATGAAACCTTTGAAAGGAAGTGGTATTATGTGTTGACGTAATTTTTTTTAGTAACACCAGTTTTCTATGCCTCTATGCTATAGATTGCAATAGTGAAACTGCATTTCATGTGGCCACATTTGAATTTTAATTTCAAGACGGTCCTGCACTGAGGCGAGAGGCCAAGTTGAGTTACATAGGCCCATTAGTGTTCTTGCTATATCTTGGGACAAATAGGCCCATAAACTTTTAGGTTTGGGCTCTACGTTTATAGGTACCTCTCAAGTCACCAAACCTCGCAAGCCCAACAAAACCCTAAAATTCTTATACATTTATTGCTTGTAATTTTTCGTTATCATAAAATAAAAATCTTTATAAGGGTCACATGATTGGAGTTGATGTCAATGTCAATAATTATGATATATAAGATTCTGAAATCGATATGGTGGGGTTGGGGCTCAATTGAGCTAACTATATGGACCATTTCCTTATTCTTTTAGCATTTAAAACACTATTTGGTTTAGTCAATTAATCATGTCTTGGGATCCCACAATAGAGTGACCCTCAAATAACATCTTTTTTCCCCACTTTATTAGATCAAATTATTATTATTTTTCAACTTAATTATATCTTAACTAACACACATTTATGTTTCATCAACTTTAGTGAACTAATCTCATAAGATAAAATTTTCATTTAAAAAATAGAATTACTAGAATAACACGATTTTCACTAGTTAAATACAAAAATAAAAAGTTATATTAGTTCGACCATTGCCATATGTATCAACAAGATGGCAAGTTTAATGATCGAATTGAATTTCATCATTAATCATCAAGGCGTCACGAATAGGAGAAGTCCAACTTTCATGAAACTCGATCGGGTTCGAATGAAGCTCGACAACTCGCTCAAGATTTACTGGGCAACAAGCAGGGGTGGTGAATCTACAAATTGGGTGTGGACATTTTTGTTATTTGAGGCCTTTAATAATTTTTTTGGTAACTCAATTATCTGTACAAGTAATATTTTCTTATTAGTTTTTTTATTTGGATGAAACTAAACCCACCCAATCAACAAATCTTTGGTTCTAAATTAAAAAAAAAAAAAGAATTCCATCAGGATCTAAGGGAGTATTATTGAATGAATGTATGTACTATTGCCATTCCTCATCCTTCCAGAGGTAACAAGAGAGACATTACAGATAGTGGGCGTCCCGTCCCGTCCCGTACGTCCATTGGAAAGTAAGATTATGAGCTCGCCGTCGCCGGCCAGACAGGGAAGCATTGCAAAGAACAATGGAATTAGCAGCTGCCTCTGCTCCCCGACGACCCATGCTGGTTCTTTCCCGTGCAGGTTTCACCGGACACCCACGCTACGTACGGCGGAGCAAGAGCACGGAGCCTTCCTCCTACGGGGACTTACAGTACTCCAATAAGCCTGGTTGTACAAGTTCTGCTGGAACTAGTAATGGCGTACACGATGCTCAAGGATTCTGATGATCATGGAAGCGAGCGTTTGTTGGATATTGCCTACAATCCTTCATATATATACACATATTTGTAACTGCATGGTCCTAAATTCCACATCTCTGACTGATCTATTTCTTCAACCTGTTCTTAATTTTTTTTTTTTCTGGTTCTAGTTGATGCTCTTTCACTATTATTATTATTACTATTATTCTTAATTATTATTATTTTACATCAATTAATAAACCGAAGAACTTGCAACATTAAGCTTAGTTAACCTAGTTTGGCTTGGGCTTGGAATCTGCACATAGCATTCTTAACATGGGTTACGAACAAGTTGGAGTAGCTTGCATTGCATATGCCAATTAATTAGTTTATAATTTAGGTAAGACCTTTTTATTATTATTTAAAAGGAATATATATATATATATATATTTACAATTTCATCTTTCCTCCTCTCCACAAAGATTCCAACTTTGTATTATATTTGTTTATTTTTAATTATGTACCTAGGAATAAACTCTTTTTATTATTCATTATTGTCTTTTTCTTCTCACAAATGAATTCATGTATTGTTAAATGCTTTGGTAAATTTCACTTGAAGTGAGCGCAAAAACACATGTTTTTAAGATCAGGAGAGATCAAAAATGAATTTATTTATTTCTAAACCTCTTGGTATATTTCACCTGAAGTGAGCACAAGAACACATGCTTTTAAGATCAAGAGAGATCTGTTTTTCAGTTGACGCATTAGATCCAGTGTGTTGTTTGGACTTGTCTAGCAACTATTCTTTTCAAATCATCTTTGTAAAGTCACGCCCTTCATCATGTCCGTTGGCTCTCAATGGACCAAATTTTTATTCATTGTTGAGTAGTTGTTTCCTAACTTCTAGAGGATGGTCGATGCAATCTTATAATTTCAAGTTTGGTGCCACTGCCTCATGTGTTTTCTTTTGCTCTATTATTTTGGGCTCGTGTTCAATTCAGTCTTGCCTGGTGATCATCCTAAGAGATTAGTCTTGTCTTTCTTGGATGCCTTTAGTGATTACTTGTTGGCCTTTGCATATGTTTCTGTTTAATTTTTTTTGGTCCTAAGGGTGATTGCTGGTGTTTTCCCCCTAGTTTTTGGAGGTCTGGGGTATGCTTCGGTGTTCGTTTGTAATGGCTTCGGCATTAATTTTTTTTTTTTTTTATAAAATTCTTACTTATAAAAAAAATCTATCTATAACTTCATGCCAAACCCGAACAGCATAGCATATGAATGAAGTAAACTTGAATAGTTTTTATAAAAGTCAGATAAAAAATGATCCGACACCAAACACCATGTAAACCGGTCAAACCCAAACACTGAAAGCTTTTATTTTGGATCTGATGATTGCCAGGGTTCGTAGGTTATCATTGTGATTTGGGAAACCCACAGCTCAAATTTGTTCGTATAATTTTGTGGAAAGTAAGCTGCAGGCTGCTGCTTTCATCCTGAGCTCTATCAATTCATCTGATCTTTGTTTCTCTTCAAACCATAATTTCAACAATTAAGATCATCTAAACAATGTGATAGAGCAAATATCATGACTCAGTTTCCACAAAGTGAAGCTTTCTTTGAGAGATTTTCCTCTCAACTTTCTCTGGAAAACTTGTTACTCATTAGCATAATACTACACCAACAATGCACAGTGATTGTTTCCCTAGAAATTACAACGTATTTTGCCAGAAAGAAATAAAGAACAAAAGGTAAAGAGTGTAATTACCCTTCCATATTTTACCATCCCAACCAGAAAACAAACAAAAACTCTTTTATCAGTTCTTTTCACTTGCAGCACTTCTATTGATGGACCACAACTTTTTGAGCACCCTCTTTTGGCCGAGTTGGATGAGAGGAAACAACAGTCTTATTCACTGTAATGCCCCATTTTTTTCAAACGTGCGTTAACTCGAGATTTAGGGAATATATATATATTTTTTTAACATCAAACACACAACATAAGTCTCTCGATACACATACCTTCATCATAATCATTTCCCGACAATCCCGATCGTACCTTCTTAGCATATCAAAATTTAATAATTAATAGACTAAGACAGGTATTATCAATCATATCAACAGAAGCAAGATCAAAACATTAATGATATATATATAACCGATAATTCCTTTTACAATAACCAAATCGATGTTTCACATGGAAATATCAAAATATTACATAATCTCTGAACATCGTAATCATAGACAAAAACCTACGAAAACTAAACATAGCAACTACATCTCGATGACATTCTTTCCATTGGCGCCACTGCATTCACCTAGAACGTTTGAATATTCCAGGGATATAGTCCAAATTAGATGCTGAATCATCTAAGTGAGAGTTCAAAAATATTTTCATGCAGATATGCAAAACCATACATAAAATCGATAAATCCCAACATGCCCCAATCTAAGAGAATCCCACATAGCACTTAGCCCTAACCGGGGAAAATATAATCTCTCTAAAGGCGACACGACCACACCGACCCATTGGCAAACCAATCCTGCTTAAGAGGGACAACCTCTACGTATGAACCCGGGAATCACCCCATTATCATTGTTAGGCTTTATGCTCTACTCAAAAGCATTCCAAACCCCAACGCAACCCTAGCCCCAAGAGTGTCACATTAGCACTATCCCCGAAATCTACGACACCTTGGCCTTAATGCTATTGCTCAGAGGAACCTGGGGTGGTGTCCACTCTCAGCCCCGCCACTTGAGTACCGTAGGGTGAAGTCCGTCTCAGCCCCGTCCCAAGTGGGTCACATAGCATTAACCCTTGGCACGCATTCTGAGTGCTAACACTCGAGAGCTACGTCACAGGTTAACAACCCACGTCCCACATGGACAACACAACATGCCAATGCCGAAAAATCATAACATGCATAAAATCAACATCTCAATGTATGCAATTTACCGTATGAAATATAACACAGGTGTAAGTAATCATTTGTAAAACCATTAATAAACCTAACCATGAGGATGAACACTCACAGTAAACCATTCACATGCTACTATAAGTCTTTTTGGGTAAAACATTTCACCTTTAGACGAAATTTCAAATTCTTTTTGACAAGCACGGTACGCCTCGATTTGCGTGCCTTCTTCGAACTTCGCATGAGTCACTTTACCTCAAGGTACCCTAATCATCCAATAATCATCAAAATATAATTTTCTCCTTAATTTTTCTCACATTTTCTCATTTTTCTCCTATTTTTTCTCACTAATAATTCAAAATAATTATCTACACAACTATTTCCTCAAATATTTTTACATAATAATTCATAAAATAATTAAATAAAATTTCTGGAAGTTGAATTACCAAAAAGCCCCTCATCACGCGCCTTCACGCGCTTGGCGCGTGGGTGCAAGCAAAGGCTGGCGCGTGCAACTCACGCACCACCGTCTTCAACCTTGAGCTAGTTGCTGGCGGTTGCTCTGATGCCCCCGAAACCGATACCCCCTGAAAGCCCACGAAGAATCGATCCCAACCCCATCGGTTTCAGGCCGAAAGGCCACTAGAAAAGCCACCAACTGGCCGGTTACAGGCGACGGTAGGCGGACCGCCTTGCTTTTCCGGCCACCCTCGAAACCCCTTTAAACCACCTCGAAAATTCACCAAACTTACCAGAAATGCTCCTCTTGCCTCGAGGATCAAAAGCCCCTTATTGGCTTCCCTTGATTCGCCCTCAAACTTGAGCGATTTGCTACTTCAAATTCGGCCGAAACCCTTGACTATTTATAGGCCAAAACCGACCCCCACGTGGCAAATTTTCGACCAAAACTCCTCCCACACGCCTCCTAGACCGTCCTTGGCCATGCCTTGACGAGATTTGCTGCCCAAATCTCCAGATTTTCAGGCCCCAATTCGCCGCCAAATCTGTCATTTCTGAGCAGATTTTTGAAAATTGCAGTTTGGCCCTTTAGAAACTTTCTTTTGCATTTTGGCCTTTATCCTCAAGCCCCTGATCTTTCTAGCACCATCACTCAAACCCTCAAGATTGGTACTTCTCATTTCTCCCTTGAAACTTTCAAAAAATTACCGTTTTGACCTCCCTCTGGCAAATTCAAAAAATTGCACTTAGGCCCGACTGATCGTTTTAACCTTAAATCCACTCGATTCAACCTGAAATCACTTAAAGGTTGTTCTATACATAAAATATTAGTCCTAGACACACTTCATTGACTTTTTGGACATCGTTTATAACAATTCGGTATTACGACCTAATCTGCAGCTGTATTTTTGCTGTACCGAAAACTATTCCCGATCTCATTTCTTTCGATGCCATAATTCTTTTCTCGGGATGCTTGTTACTGATGTACCATTTTCTTTAGACATCTAAGTCCCGGGGTACTCCCTCTAGTTGATTCGGCGATTTATTTTACTTTTAAACCCACTTTTCGGTATTTTAGATTCATCTAAATTACGTGGTGGCCTTACACAGATATGGGGTATTACATTCACTTTGGCAGATTTTGGCATTCCATTCGGGTAATTCTCATCCAAATCATCGTCTTCAGCCAGCTTCGTCTTCAGAGTTGAGAGTTTTGAGGTAGGTGACTTCGGGCCGGAGATGCTCCACTGGTCGTCTGCTTGGCCAGTGACGGTGGAGCTCAATGACGCGTTTGGTCTCGTTGGATCACCATGCACCACTAGGAGAGCCTTGATGTTGCTGAGCAGCTCGATCACCTGGCCGCCAGCCATTGCAACTCGAGCTTGCTCGAAGAAGAGGACTTGCACAACCACTCGCAGTGGGAGCAACTCATTCTGAGATGCATGCATCCAGGCTTCCATCGATAGCTTTTTGCATTCTAATATTCTGCACAAATGCTTTCTTTCACTCTTGTTGAGACCGGGGTGATCCTCCTGGATGATTAGTCACAAGAACTGGTGTCATTATATAAGTATACCAAGTCATGTCAGAGAGTAATAGAGAGTACCAAGCATTGTTCACATCCAATTGTCTAATGACCCAATGGTGTTGGATAGCAATAGAGAGTACCAAGCAAATCGTGGTAGGTTTAATAACCGAACTGAAGGTTTGTGTATAGTCAAGGCCTGGTCATTAAAGGGATCTTTTGGCCACTAATCTTGCTTTATACTTGAAAATTGAGCCATCTGGGTTTCTTTTCATACAGAAGATCCATTTGTATCCAATAACATTTTGTGCATGATCTCACAGAACTAAATCCCAAATACCTTATGCAAACAGGGCATTAAGTTCATTACTCATAGCCTCATGCCATTCAGGAGAGACTTCATTGCATCAGAAACACATGTTGACTCAATAGGGGGTGGAAGAGGATATTTGGTGGTCAGAAAGAATTTTTTATTGAGTTTATGGATATTGTGCATGAACCAAGTAACTGGCCTTGAAGTAGTTGCTAATGGTGCACGACCAAGTAGTGGCAAAGCATGGGGTGTAACAACCTGCCCTCTCAAGAAGTGTCATTATGTTGGGATTTTTTTTCTTAAATCATTCATTCTTCCCACAATATCGTCTCTTAATGTCATGAGTGCCGTATTTAAAAATCCCCAGCATACTGTTGTTTTTTGTTCCCTAATAAGACCCGAGGCAATGGCAATTTTTTTCAGGTGGGTCTTCATAGGCTTCGGCCCGGGATTGAAGGACCCAAGACCGTTACCATCCTCTTTTGGCAGCCCATTTTAAAAGTTGGGCCACAAGCCCATTCCCCATTTTAGAGGAAAAATGGGCCTCAGGCCATTTGCTCAAATGGGGGTGAAGCCCACTCAAGCTTAGCCCACGTTTATAGCCCTCATATAAAAGAGCCTTTGGCTCTTCTTTCAGCGTCTCTATCCTATCCTCTATTCGGCCGAACCCTAGTTCTCTCTCTCTCTCTCTCTCTCTCTCTCTCTCTCTCGTGTTTCCTTCTTCTCGTGGCCGATTGATTCATCGCTTCGGTTCCTAATTATCCGATAGCGATGAAGGCTCTCTTGCCTTCTATGGATGCTGTTTCCTTTCATGGATTTAGTCGCCTTTCCTTTTGTGAGGAAGGCGGTCCCTTTGATGTCGCTGGAAGCACTTTATTTATTGAGATCTGGGTTCTTCCCTTGGGGTAAGTCTTTCTCCTTGCTTTGAGCCTTGATCTTGTTATCTTGTGACCGATCTACCTACTGTGTGTGTGGTTGTGATCGTTGGAGCGAGAGAGGGTTTACTTTGCTGGTTTGGCCGAGAGGTGTTGGGGCTTTTCTAGGCTTATGGTTTGAGAGCTTCGCTTGTGGCTTGTGGTTTCTATTCATTGGTGTTACCAAGAGTGGTAATTGGTCTTTCAGATTTGAGCCTTGAATGGTTAAAACAGGGAGTTTGTATTTGTTTACTTTACGTTCTTGTTTTGATCTATATTTTGATTCGTTCTATTGCACTAACCCTTTTCTGTTTTGAAGAGATTTTCCGCAACAAATGGTATCAGAGCCTTGTGTGGCTCCTGGGTAGTGCCTTGTTCGAATCAGATTTGAGAAGCCCTATCGTTTTCAGATCCGGTCTCACTGTAAGTCCATTTCATATTAGATCTGATCTCGGTTCGATTGACCCTTGCAGGTTGTGAGTTGGGTTGCGAGGACCCCAGATCCGGATCTAGCAACTCGTGGGGATTCTCTCCTAATAGCACGTGGCTGCTCACTCGCCTATCGACCAGCGACGCGTGAGCGTGTAGGCGGCATCGCGTGAGGTAACGCGTGGAGGCCAGGGTGCCCCTCGTCTATTCCAGATCTGTGCCTGCATCTTTCACAGATCTCAACCTTGAGATCTGTACTGGTAACTTCTTTGTATTCCCTTTCTAGCAATTAGCAGGTCATCGTGTGGGGGTGGCCATTAGGGTTGAGGTTATCCTGTGGTGGTAACCATTGCTTGTTGCTATACTTAGGGTTATTTGTGATTTTCTTGCGCTAAGCATAAACTGTTTTGGTACGATTAAGTATTGCTTAGAAAATCAGTGATATTGTGTTGTGTGTGAAATCTGCCTTAGTTGTTCCTATCTGTTAGGTTGAAATTAAAACCCTAAAATTATTTTGTGTGTGTTAAGCATATTCTTTTGTGTGAACATGTCTGCACATCATTTTGAATTGGGGGTTTTCAATGGGAAGGGGGATTTCTCGATTTGGCAACAAAAAATGAGGGGAATTTTGGTACAACAGAAAGTTTCTAAAGCCTTAGATGGAAAATACCCTGAATCATATACTGTTGAACAAAAAACTGAGGCTAATGAATTGACTTATACTTCTATCATTTTACATCTTTCTGATTCTGTTCTAAGAAAGGTAGGAAAACTTGATTCTACAAAAGAGTTATGGAAAAAATTGGAAAAACTCTATGTGAAAAAATCCACACCCAACAAACTTTTCTTGCTTGAAAGCTTCTTCAGTTTTAAGACAGACTCCTCTAGGGATCTTGATGACAACCTAGATATCTTTAATAAGTTGGTGCAAGATATAACTAATTGTGGTGAAAAGGTAACTGAAGAATACAAAGCCATAATTCTTTTAAATGCAATTCCAGATGCATATAAGGAAGTTAAAAATGTCATTAAGTATGTTAGAGACACCTTGACACCTGAAATAGTCATAGATTCCCTTAGGAGCAAAGATATGGAGTTAAAAAGTGAGAAAAGACATGGAGAGGTCTACTTGATGAAATGTAGGTCTCAATCTAAAGGACATGAGGGAGGTGGTAAAAAGAAAGGTAGAAGTAGGTCTAAGTCTAAGACCAAAGGAAAGGGGAAGGGTAAGTGTTTTGGTTGTGAGAAAATCGGACATTATATTAAAGACTGTTATGCTGAGAAAAATAAGCAAAAAGAAAAATTAAAGGATCAAGAAGAAGCAAATGCAATAACTTCCTTTGACCCTAGTGAAGTCTACATGCTTATAGATTCTAACATTGCTGAAATTAATGCTACACTTAGGGCACATGGGCAAGAATGGATTCTTGACTCAGGTGCATCATTCCATGTCACATCCCAAAGACATTGGTTTGAAAACATGTGCGAATCCGTGGGTGGTCATGCCATAGTTTGTAGTAATATAGCTTATAAGGTTGTAGGGATTGGAGACATCACTCTTAAGTTAGAATCAGGATATGTCTTAAAATTGAGAGATGTTAGATTCATCCCTGAAATGACTAGAAACTTAATTTTAGTAGGAGAGTTAGAAAAGAATGGATTTACAGGAAAAATAGAAAATGAAATGATTAAAATGTTTAAAGGGGTTATGATGGTGTGTAAGGCAATTAGAAGAAATGGGATATATGCCTTAACTGCTGAGATAATAAGTAGCTCAGGCTCTCACATTGATTCAATCAATTCTGATGTCACTCAAAAATGGCACAACAGGTTAGCTCATGTTAGTATCAAAGGACTTAAGTTCCTAAATGATAAGGGAGTCTTTGGTAAGCATTGTGTGTCCGATATCCCCTTTTGTGACCATTGTGTGTTAGGCAAACATCACATATTATCCTTTTCTTCAAATGTGCATAGAGCCTTAAGGGTTTTAGAATATATCCATTCAGATCTATGGGGACCAGCATCAAATCCTACATTTGGTGGGAATAGATATTTTTTGTCTGTTATAGATGATTTCTCTAAAAGAGTGTGGGTCTTTCTCTTAAAAGACAAAACAGAAACTTTTAAAAGTTTCAAAACATGGAAAACTAAAATAGAAAATCAAATAGGAAAGACAATAAAGTATCTAAGGACTGATAATGGTCTAGAGTTTTGCAACAAGGATTTTGATGATTTGTGTAAAGAATGTGGTGTAACTAGGCATAGAACTGTCCCTCACACCCCACAACAAAATGAGATGGCTGAAAGAATGAATAGAACCCTCCTAGATAAGGTTAGGTGTATGATGATTAGTTCTAATATACCTAAATCCTTTTGGGGAGAAGCAGTGATGACTGCTTGTTACTTGGTTAACTTAACCCCATCAGCCACATTAAATGGTGACACTCCTTATGAGAAATGGCATGGAAAATGTGCAGATTATTCAACCCTTAGAACCTTCGACTGTGCTGCTTATTCTCATCATAATGAAGGCAAATTGGAACCTAGATCAAGAAAATGTGTTTTCTTAGGGTATCCTGAAGAAGTAAAGGGTTATAGGCTTTGGGATAGAAGTCAAAAGGGAGTAAAAATAATTGTAAGTAGAAATGTCACATTTAATGAATCTAAAATGCCTTGTTTACAATCAAACAGTAACAAACAGCAAGACAGTGAGGGTGAGGATTCCCTAGAAGAGTCTAGGAATATTAGCATCAACATTCCCACAACCTCAAGTGAGGTGGAGATACAAAACCAGATTGAAGAAAATGAGATAGTAGAAGAACAGCCACTGCTATCTAACTATCAATTAGCCCGAGATAGGGACGGGAGATCTCATAGGATTCCTCAAAGGCTAGAATCTGATTTTGATTTAGCTTTTGCTAGTTATCAAGATCTAGCTGATAAAGAACCAAAAACATATGAAGAGGCCATTAGAAGTGAGTATTCTAAAAAATGGAAAGAAGCAATGGAAGAGGAGATGAGTTCGTTAAATAAAAACCATACATGGGAATTAGTACCTAGACCAAAAGATAAGTCAATTGTGGGCTGTAAGTGGATCTTTAAGGTTAAAGAAGGTACAAGTGAAAAAGACCCCATAAAATTTAAGGCTAGGTTAGTAGCCAAAGGTTTCACACAAAAGGAAGGGGTAGATTATAATGAGATTTTTTCACCAGTTGTTAAGTATACCACAATTCGTGTCATGCTTGCTTTTGTTGCATATTTTGACTGGGAACTTGAACAACTTGATGTTAAAACTACTTTTTTGCATGGTGACTTAGATGAAAAAATCTATATGTTTCAACCCAAAGGTTTTGAAGATAAAAAAAAACCAGATTTTGTGTGTTTCTTGAAAAAATCTTCATACGGTTTAAAACAATCTTCTAGGCAATGGTATAAACGTTTTGATTCATTTGTTAAATCAATTGGTTTTAAAAGGAGTGATTTTGATCATTGCCTATATTTTCAACATAAAAATAAAGATAATTGTGTATTTCTTTACTTTATGTTGATGACATGCTTCTTATTGGCCCTGATATTAAAAAGATCAATAACATAAAATCTGCTTTAGGTGGATAATTTGACATGAAAGACCTAGGTATGGCTAAAAGAATCCTAGGTATGGAAATTATAAGAGATAGGTTAAATTCCATGTTATTCTTGCATCAAACTTCATATGTGTTAAAAATTCTAAAAAGATTTAACATGCATGAAAGAAAATCAATTTCTTTACCTTTAGGAGCCCATTTCATACTGTCAAAAGAAAAATCTCCAGCTAACAAAGAAGAAGAGGAGTACATGAGTAAAGTCCCTTATTCAAATGCAATAGGATCGGTTATGTACCTCATGGTATGTACTAGACCAGACCTAGCCCATGCAGTTAGCACATTAAGTAGATTTATGACAAACCCAGGTCTTGTCCATTGGGAAGCATTGAAATGGTTGCTTAGGTATTTGAGGGGTACTTCCAATGTAGGTTTAGTGTATAAACATCATTCAGATAAAACGAGTTTAATGGGGTTTACAGATTCAGATTTTTGCAGGTGATAGAGACAATAGAAAATCAACATCATCCTATGTGTTCACTTTATGTAATTCATGTATTAGTTGAAAGTCTCAACTCCAACACATTGTTGCTTTGTCCACTACTGAATCTGAATATATAGCTGCTACAGAAGCAATTAAAGAAACATTGTGGCTTAAAGGTTTGCTTAATAAACTGTGTGTTCTAACAAAAAATGTTATTGTTTTTTCTGATAGTCAGTCAGCTATACACTTGTGTAAAAACCCTATTTTTCACGAACGTACTAAACACATTGATGTAAGATTGCATTTTATTCGTGATATTATATCTCAAGATATTATTAGACTTGAAAAAGTGCATTCATATTTCAACCCCTCTGATATGGGAACAAAGGTGCTTACTGTTGAAAAATTCAAAAGGTGCCTAAACTTTTAAGCATTGGTAAAGTTACATGAGAATTGGTAAGGGCCTCTTTTACCTACTGATTATGCTTTCTATTGTATGTTATTTTTTTTGTTGCTTGTGTTTGCTAGTCTTATTAGGAAACAAGGTGGAGATTTGTTGTTTTTTGTTCCCTAATAAGACCCAAGCCAATGATGATTTTTTTCGAGTGGATTTTCATAGCTTTCGGCCCGGGATTGAAGGACCCAAGACCGTTACCATCCTCTTTTGGCAGCCTATTTTAGAAGTCAGGCCACAAGCCCACTCCCCATTTTAGAGGAGAAATGGGTCTCAGCCCATTTGCTCAAATGGGGGGTGAAGCCTACTCAAGCTTAGCCCACGTTTATAGCCCTTATATAAAAGAGCCTTTGGCTTTTCTTTCGGCGTCTCTATCCTATCCTCTATTCAGTCGAACCCTAGTTCTCTCTCTCTCTCTCTCTCTCTCTCTCGTGTTTCCTTCTTCTCGTGGCCGATTGATTCATCGCTTCGGTTCCTGATTATCCGATAGCGATGAAGGCTCTCTTGCCTTCTATGGATGCTGTTTCCTTTCATGGATTCAGTCGCCTTTCCTTTTGTGAGGAAAGTGGTCCCTTTGATGTCGCTGGAAGCACCTTATTTATTGAGATCTGGGTTCTTTCCTTGGGGTAAGTCTTTCTCCTTGCTTTGAGCCTTGATCTTGCTGTCTTTGTGACCGATCTACCTACTGTGTGTGTGGCTGTGATCGTTGGAGCGAGAGAGGGTTTACTTTACTAGTTTGGCCGAGAGGTGTTGGGGCTTTTCTAGGCTTATGGTTTGAGAGCTTCGCTTGTGGCTTATGATTTCTATTCATTGGTGTTACCAAGAGTGGTAACTAGTCTTTCAAATCTGAGCCTTGAACGGTTAAAATAGGGAGTTTGTATTTGTGTACTTTACGTTCTTGTTTTGATCTATATTGTAATGCCCCGCTTTCTCGAGTGCGTTATAACTTGGGATAATTCCGGGATAATAATTTTTTTTTTCTTTCAAACACTAAAGCTAAACCACATCGTTCCTCAAATAAGTCCCAGAATTTTCGTACATTTTATCTCAAAAGAGAATCATTATACACATCAAATGCGGAAGCAAAGATTGAAACCTAATATCTTAACATTAATCATAAATAAATTCAATATTCCTCAAAACGTTCAGAATTCAAAGTAGCAGAATTTAAATACATGGGCTCCATAACATACATTTCATTCTTCATGCACCCTACTAAATGTCATTTCATGTCTCATTTATCCTCGAATCTGTTACAATCTACACATGGAACGTTTGAATATTCCAGAGGCAAAAACCCAGATTAGATGATGAACCATCTAAGTAAGGGTATATGATGCTATGTCATGTGTGTATGTAATGTCTTTCCTCGTAGGTGTCAACTGCACCCCTCATGCTACCTACCATTTTAGCAGTCATTTCTTTTGAAGCCGGGGTGTATGGGTGCACCCTTGGTAAAGCAGCAGTGCCAGTTCGTACTCCATATGGCCACAAATGCGCGTGATCAATGATATCAACGTGTATTTATGCATTTCATAGTCATGTCGTGTATGCAGTCTACGTGATGGATACATATCTAGGCATGTCAATATGATGAAAATATTCCTAAGGATCGAGTTTCTTAAACATAAATCACTTACAACCAAATATTTTTCGTAAAACTAACTTTAATTGGGAAGTATCATTTACCTTCTCAAGCTTATCGGACTACCTCGATATTCGTGCCTTGCCTCATATATCACCCCAATTTGCGTGCCATCCTCAAAATTTGACAAGTCACTTCAACTTAAGCCTCAAAGCATCCTAATCACCATAATTATTTAAATAAACATTAAAACCTATTTTTTCATAATTTCTAGCATTTTATTTAATTTTCTCTCTATTTCTTTCTATTTTTCCTCAATAAATCCAAACTAAATATTTCTAAAATATTTTCTCAAATATTTCACTACGAAAATTTATAAAATAATATTCTTAAATTTCTAAAATTTTTTAGAAAATTTTACTTACCTTATCTTAGTATCTCTGGCTTCCTCGGTATGCGTATCATATCCTTAAAACGTGTGCCCAAACTCTTTTCTCACCCAAAATTTTTGACATATTTGTAAATATCCAAATCCTATTTTTTCAAGATTTTTCTAACATTTTTCTCTTTTTTTTTCTATTTTTCTCCATTTCTTTTCTTTTCCATTCTTTCTCTTTTCTTTTTTCTTTTTTTCTTTTCTTTTTTTCTCTTCGTCTTCAACCTCCAACTCCTCTGCTGCTCCTGCGCACCAACACCCACCTTCCTTCTTTCTTTTTCATTCTTTCTTTTCCTTTTCTTCATTCTTTTTTTTTTTTTTTCTTCTTCTTCTTCTTCTTTCTTCCAGCAACCTGTAGCGCCGAACCAGCCTTGCGGCTGTCCGCCTCCTGCCTTCTTCGGCCGCTACCGGCCTCACCAGCCACCGCCGCACGCTGCAACGCGGCCGCCATCACACACTGTCGCAGCTCCGCCGCTTCCACGCTCGCCGTGCTTGCTGCCCGCGGCCCTGCTCGCTGCAACGCACCGCCATGGCAGCCTTTACTCGAGCTTGCGGCTGCAACCGGCCAGCCTTCGGCCAGCCCTTAGCCGACCACATCTCTTTCTCCATTTCTCTCTTTGCCTTCTCTCTGCTCTCAATCTCTCTCGCATTTGCTTGCCGAAGCTCTCATGTGCTCACTGCCATGCTTTCTGCTTCCATTTCCATTCTATTTATAGGCTCTCCACTTCTCCCCCACCTCACTGCCCATACCTCATTACGTCTAAGACACTCAATTTGCCATAACAATTGCAGGGTGAAGATTTGGACTTGCAGGGATTGGGTTTGCGTGAAGGACTCCTAACTTGCAAATTGAAATTGCAGGGCATGAGTTTAAAGTAAAAAGGCATGGAGATTTGCAGAGCACCTGCTACGTACATATATATAAATATATATATAAAATTATATATTACACTTTAAATTAAAAATAATTATAAAAATTACACATTAAATCTCAATTTTTACTTCTATTTCATCTATGCAACTCTTAAATTGCAAGTATATCCTCAAACGCCAAATTAAATTGTATTATAATACCGAAAATATAAAATTAATAATTTTAAAATTATTCAATAATGACGATTTCGCCTCAGTATCCTCACCGGATCATCGTTCAATCCCGAAACCACTAAAGGGTTATTCATTACGAAAAATCGGAGCCCCCCTAGGGTTCCATTGATTTTTTCGGGAGTCTCCTACAATGATTCAATTTTGCAGCGTAAATGGCAACTGCATTTTAGCTGTACCGAAAATCGTTCCCGATTCGATTTCTTTTAATACCATAAATTCTATCTCGAAACGCTCGTCAAGATCATATAATTTTTCTTAGACAATTTCACCCTGAGGCATTCCCTGCAGTCGATTCGGTACTTATAACGGCTATTAAACCAATTTTCGGTATTCTAAACTCATTGAAATTACGTGGCAACCTTATCTAAACATGGGGTATTACATATATTTTGATTCGTTCTATTGCACTAACCTTTTTCTGGTTTGAAGAGATTTTCCACAACACATACATATGTATTTAACACTCCAAATAATAAGTTAAAAAATAAAAAAACTAATCATTTGCAAAAGCAGAATTGAACCCTAAGGGAATATTGTAATTGGAAGGGAAGTAAATCCATACAAATTGTTTAATAACCACAATATTACAATATTCGACAAACAAATTTAACATAAGATAGCTGAAACATGCCACCTATCACACTATAAGAAAAATAGTTTTTAGCAACGGATATTCTGTCACGAATATTTTTAAATATTTTTTTAATTTAGCGACAGAAACCCTGTCACTAAATAATTTTTTTATAATTTTAATACATTTAAAACTTTAGCGATGAGGGTTATACCTGTAGCTAAAAAAGAAAAAAAATTAAACTAAAATTTAAAATTTAGCGACGGAACAAATTTGTCTTCAAAAAAGAAAAAAATAAATTAAAATTCAAAATTCAACGACGGAACAAATTTGTTGCTAAAAAGAAAAAAAATTAAATTGAAATTTAAAACTTTAGCGACAGGGGTTATACCGGTTGCTAAAAAACAAAAAAAAATTAAAAATGTAAAACTTTAGTGAAGGGGTTATACAAGTAGCTAAAAAAGAAAAAAATAAATTAAAATTCAAAATCTAGCGACGGAACTGATTCGTACCTAAAACTTAAAAAAGTTAAATTAGAAATGTAAAACTTTAGTGACGGGGATATACTTGTCACTAAAAAAGAAAAAAATTAAATTAAAATTTAAAATTTAACGATGGGGTTATACCCCTAGCTAAAAAAGAAAATGAAATTAGAATTCAAAATTTAGAGACTAAAAGAATCCGTCGCTAAAAAATAAAAAAATTAAATTAAAATTTCAATTAAATTCAAAAACAGTGACCGAAAATTTAGTTGCAAAATTAATAAAATATGAAATTAAAAATTAAAATTAAAACAAAAACAAATTTTTTGACTACTAATATAATAATTTATAAACTTTTATTTGAATTAGTAATGAAATAAAATTAATAAATATTAATTTCCCTGTACTAACATTAATATTAAAATTAATATTCATTAAATAAATTTAAGAAATTTTGGAGTGTAAATATAATTTTGTAAAGTTTGGAAGAAAATACTATAAATATAATTTATACACATTAATAATCAATGAGGCTTCCAAATCGACTGGCTCACGCGCATAGGATTTATTACATAACTACCAACACAATCAAATTTCAACTATCTTTTTTTTTCTTTTCTTCTACTCACCTTATGTGGAACATTGAATATCCCATGAACAAAAATCCAAATTAGAAGATGAATCTTCTAAATGAAGGTTTTAAACAATTTTTATGAATATATGATACATGGGCATAAAAATCAACCGACACCCTAGAGTAGCTTGGACAACGTTCTGGCCCTAGCATTGAAACTAAGGCGATTATCCCGACAAACACACACAACACGAGATATCCTTATGGCACTACAAGAAACAAGCTTTTAAGTGGAGGCCAGGGTCATCACTAAAAGCCCAAAAAGCTGTCACTAAAAGTATTAGTGACGGCCAAACAGACCGTCATAAGTCTACACTAATGCCCTCGTCACTAATGTAATTATTGACGATAAAACTGGCCATCACTAAAGTTAACCCATTAGTGACTATAATGCTGGTCGTCACTAATGGCAACCCATTAGTGACAACCATACGTGGGCGTCACTACATATTGGCCGTCACTAAAGTTAACCCGTTAGTGACACGATGTCGGCCGTCACTAAAGTGGTTAACCCATTAGTGATGATCGATAGTGTCGGTCGTCACTAAAAGTGGTTTACCTATTAGTGACGATAATGTCGGTCGTCACTAAAAGTGGTTTAACCCATTAGTGACGATAATGTCGATCATCACTAAAAGTGGTTTAATATCGGCCATCACTAAAAGTGGTTTACAATTTCACATTATTTGACCTACAACGTATACCGTGTACACTTACTTTACAAACACCTGCTTTACAAAATGTTACAAACTATCACAATATAATATATATATATATATATATACTACCATCAACAACCCAAAAGGCAAACATATATATATACTCACATTATCAACAATCAAAAGCTATAATTCAAAGTATCACTTTACAAAATCAATAAACCAACAAAATATGAAATGTTGAACACTATTTATCAACCAAAACATGTCATATCAGTAGAGCATCATCATTCATTACTAATCCTTCCTAATCTAACCTCTTTCATAAAGCTTTTTAGCAAGGTAAGAGTTTCTACTTGGGTTTGCTCTACTGTGCTTAGTTTTTTTTTCAACTCTTTATTCTCTTGTCTTAGTGTTTCAATTGTTGAAGCCATTTGTAATTAAGAAGGAAGCTTGTCAGTGACTGAAGAAGGTGTGGGGTTGAAACCATATCCACAAACTAGACCATACATTTCTTTGCCTATCACTTCAAGAAAAATCTGATTTTCATCAACAGGTTCAGAAGGCTGCTCCTCAACTCTTTGGGTTGCTATAGTTTGAATATTTTTCTGTAATAAAATGTTGCACAAATAATTATTACATATTGCACTTAAACAATATTAGAAAATAATTATTTTCCACAACTAAATAATTAAATTTGAGAACTTAGAGTGAGACAAAATTCATATCTAAACAAAGTTACTAGTTCCTTTTGTTTTTCTCTAATGCTCATGGATGAATGTAATATAAGAACATTTCTAGTTAATTTTTACCTTCTTGGATTGGGGCTTGCAAGGAATAACTTTAATTTTGATCCATAATAAGATCATAATTATTTTTATGATATCGCAAATAACAAAACAACAACATAAACTTTAAAAGTAACTGAAATGCTTACCACAATTTGTGCTGATGTCGAATCAACCATTGACCCATAATTCTTTTTGTATGTTAAGTAAAACATTTATACTTCTGTTGGGTCATGTCTTAATTTTTTAGGCGGGATTTAAGTAATTATCAATAAAAAAATATATTTTTAATTAATAGGTAAAAAAATACTACAAAAAATGAAATGTAATGATAGAAATTAAAACATTAAAAATTTATACCTCTTCAACTCTAACCTGAGCAAAACTATTGGTACGCAAAACGTCTTATACCAGTAGTTTTGCTTATCTTTAACTTTGATCGATTGTCCTTATTTCGAGCACATGTGGCCTTGATATCAAGTAATATGAAAAAATTAATTAATCAAATAAAAAATCTTAGTGAATTTCTTTGCTTTATAAGTAAATAATAATAAATACAAATATAATAAAGCAAACACTCTTCAAGTGTAGTATACTTGAAACTCAGGTGAGCTCAACCAATGCACAAAATCCCTCCATTGCTCTCTTTCAATGTCTATTGGACCCACTTGAATTCTCTCTTCATCTGTGGTGCACGCGTCGTAGTATTTGACCTTTAATCTATGTTTGTAGTTTGCAAACTTGTTTCCCATTTTTCTTATAATCTAATTTTTCCTATTTTTGTTTCCCTTAAACTCAAATTTCTCCTATCAAAAAAAGGAATATATCTAAAAAAAAATTAAAAAATGATTATATTTATTATAAATTTTGTCTATTGACCTTACCAATACATATGAATACATTTTAGCTTTGTTGGCTTGAGGAACATTTTTCCACCGTTTGCAAGTTATTGGAGCATCCTCACACACTGCAACAATCTTTCCTAAGTAGCTTACAAACACATTTACATTTGACCCTATTACTTGGCTATAATTGTTAAACTAAAATGGCAATTTTTGACCAGGTGCTAAACTTGTGAGTTTCCTATTTTTGGTATTCTCCCGAGTTCTTTTTCTTGAGATAGACCCTATTCATGTTAGAATAAATACAATGTAATTAACATAATTAGGAAAAAATTAGCCCAAAATAAATTAGGTAATTACATTATAGATTAAACTTAATTTTGACCTGCACTTCCAGCGAAGGAGTTTAAAGGAGACAATGATGAATGAATTGAACTTGATGATATAGACGGACTTTGATCAACACTTAGAGAAATGTGTGCACTACTCGCCATTAGCTACAAAATGCATCAACACAAATGAAAATTACACTATCATGTTATTTTCATGGCATTGTTTTCCAAAAAAGGCAATGATTTAATATTTTATTTTTCAATAAGCAACATCACTTAAAAAATATTAAAAGTTTATATAGAAATAAAAAAAAGAATTTATCTTATAATTAAATTATTTAAATATTTGAAAATTTATTTAATATTTTCATCACATCAAAGGGAACAATTTTCTAGATGGTTGATGCATAATTTAGGCATATGACTACGTAGCTTGATAATGACAAATAAATAGTGGCCATGAATTTAAAAGATATGCCCTTGCAAAGAGAACATTTTATATTAGATATTTTAATTATAATTGACACAGTAATAGACAATGATTTAGAATTAATAAGCTAGAATTTAAGGGTACTTTCAATATACATAACCATTACTCTAAACTTCCATTGTATTATATTTTCAAAAGTTCACTGTAGACTATTGTTTATTCTATTTCATTTACTTTCCTTTAAGCGTTTGAATCATACTTCAGATATTATCTAGAAGAATGGTCTCTTATCAAAACATGGATCTCATATTTGTACTAGCATAATTTAGGGAAAGATTAAGGATTGCATTATTGGTTTAAATATTAAATGAAGTTCTTTGAACATTTTAGTCAAAAAATGAGTACATGAGCACATTTTTCTTTTGAAAACTGTTGCTCTTGAAAGCTTTACACCAATAAGCATGCAAGGTTGGATGTAATTGATAATGAAATTAATAGATCAACCAAATCTCAAGCGGAACTATTAGATTAGAGTCTTGAATTATGACATACCATGTTCTGCCTATGTGCTTAAGTACTCCAAGACATTCAACAATAGAAGTTGTTCTTGTTGTGATCATATCAGTTAAGCACTCGCCCAACAGTTTATTACATTTATTAATTTACTTACATGCATTTTTTCAAAAATGTTATTTTTAATTAATTTACCTCTTGGACCACGTAAAAATATTTTGCGCTATTTAACCTCTTATTCACCCATAACTTACTTTTGGCATCTAACAAGCCCACATACAACACACTATATAAAAATATAATTAACATTTAAGGCTCACTAGACGAGTCATTACAGATTAAATCTTATCACTCACAGGATACATATAGTATTAAGCATTAAAATTTTTAAAAAATTGGTGATCACCCACCATCCGGAAAGAGTGATTAAATTCTATCACTCACAAGATATATATAGTACTAAGCATTAAAAATAAAAAATAATGGGCGATCACCTATCATCCGGAGGGAGTGATTAAATCCTATCACTCACAGGATACATATAGTACTAATCATTCAAAATTTTAAAAAAATGGTGACCACCCACCACCTAGAGAGAGTGATTAAATCATATCACTCACAGGATACATCCCTTGAACAATACTGGTATCACAAATGCACACACAAGACGAAAAAGAGAAGGACCAACCTATAAACCAAAAAAAAAAAAAAAATAGAGAGAAAGATAGAAAGATAGAGTTATAGTTTGCCCATATAGGCTAATCATTTGTCTGCATGTAAATTCAATCCAAATTCAAATGAGTATATACTCTATCCAAATTAAGTCAACTTAAATTGATTCATAGTTTATAAACATCAAGACTATTATACAATAACCAGCACACATATGCAATCTCTGGTGTCTATAAAGTTATAATGCTTCATACTTACAAACCAAAAAGTCAAAACACTCAAGCTCATTCATCATCATCATAACATTCAATGACTTTTCATTTTCCTCTCCCTCTGGCTTTCTTTTTTCCCTTCCCAATCCCTCTCTTTCGTTTTCCAAAATGCCTCTCAAACTCATTTTGAAGACATCGAAATGCTACCATTGCATATCCAAAGCACTTGAAAAGCTCTCAAACAAAACATCCAAGCAATCCGAGATTCTCAAAGTATTATTGCACATCTACTGAAGAGCCACAAGGTAAAAGAAGAAAAGTTATTTAAGTTTTCTACGACAAATCCGAACTTATCCATTTGAGATTACAAATTTATTTACTTTATTTATATTTCATTTGTCTTGTATAATTCATTCTTAATTTTTTATTTATTTCCAAGTGTGGACAAATTATTTGTAAACATTTAAATTACCATTGTGAATTGTATAGGTTTCCTAGAACTGTTAAAATTTAGGTGTATGTAATTTTCAAGGTAAGTTATGGTGAAAACTTTGATATGCAAGGTGAGATAGTGTGAAAATTATGGTGAAATTGGTTTAGTGGATCCTCAATGATGGTTAGATCTTGGGATAGTAGACTGTTGGTCCCTTAGAGTTTGGCCACTCAAGAGAGGGGTGAATTGAGTAATTTAAAATTTTATCAATTTTTTAATAAAGATCTTGTTATTACAAATTTACCAAAATTAGATTTATATAAATATATATGTGAGAGGTTGTAGTGATGAACTTCTTGCCACAATAAATATATCAATGAAACACAATATGTGGCACAAGACGATTTTTAAGTGGTTCGGTGTATTCCACACACCTACTCCACTATCCCAAGGTTTAACCACTATTGGGGTTCCACTAAAAATCAAACACCAAGGTTTTCTCCTTAGATCACCTTGGAAACTAATACAATCCTAGATTACAAATGGTTCTAGGAGACCTAAGCAATCCGCAACAAAGTTTAGATAAATACAATTCTTTGTCCACACTTGGACCCAAAAGATTTAAGCAATAAGAAACTTATACAAGGTAATAAATAAAATGATACAATAACCTCAAGATGGAGAATTTCAGATACAACTTGAAGAGACTTCTCATTTCTTTGCCTTGTGGCTCTTGAGTGATTGAGCAATGAAGCTTGAGAGCCTTTGGATGCTTGGTTAACTTGATGAGAGAGATTGGGGAGCTTGTACTGCTTCTTTGAAATCAGATAAGTCCTAAACTTCTAGAGCAAAATAGCCTTTGAGCTTTTAGAGATGAGACTGGAGAACCTGTGCAACGTTCAAAAAATTGACCGTTGGACCCCGAGGAGTTGACTTTCCTTACACAGGAGTCGACTTCCATTTTAAGTGGGAGTCGACTGTAGTTGAATAAGAGTCGACTTCTCTAATGTCAGAGTCGACTCTTGGAAAAACACCAATGCTGCTAGGTTGATTCTGCATAAAACTGCGCTCGATTGGGTCGCCTCTCGCTTTGCAAGAGTCAACTCTAGCTTAAGGGGAGTCAACTCTAGATATACAAGAGTCGACTTTTGAAACCAAAATTTACAGAAAATAGATTTATACGTATAATAAATGCTTGAGACTTGGCTTTAATCAAAACCATAGTTTTAGTGAATATTATGATTATAAAAAATATACAATAATTTACTTGAAAAAATATGGACTATAAATTAAACATCAATTATAAAATATTATTTTTGTTAATTGTCAAAACTTAATTGAAAATTTTAATTGGGGAAAATTGGCTCAACATGGACTAGATGTGTGTGGAGATACTGAACCATTATAAATTGTCTTGTGCCTCATTTTATTTATTTTTTCTATATCTTTTGGCGTGCATTTACGATTAATCTCAAACATAATTTATTATATTTATCAAATATATATTCTTCAATAAAATTATTAATCAAAAATATTTATTAAATTTAATAAAAATTTTAATTACTTAATTCACTCCCTCTTAAGTGGCCAAGGGACCAACAAGATTAACATCCAAGTACCATGCTCCTAATATATGTTATTTTACCTTGAGATAGATATTAATTACTCTGTATATCATGACTGATCTTTGCAAACTTAAGAATATCCTCTACTAACACAATGAATGAACTTGGACAGAGGCAAATTTGCATCTCTGGCTATCTCTTAAAAATACCCATCCACAAGCTTTGCCACCTTGAGTTTTGCATTTTGAGATACTGAGGAAGACCTCCTCCTCTTCTGAAGCTTGACATCGACATTCTCTGTCGAGTGAGATCTCCTTCGCCGCTGAAAACCATCCTTGGCCCTTAGTGGGCTAGTTGGGGGACTCTGCCCCTGTAACATAAACTGCTCCAATATGTTCAGCACTATGCCCACATCATAGACTCTTGTCATTCTTGTGTGACAGAGAAGGTATCAACAAATCACCAACTTTGGCTTCCTCCAATTGGATTCCAACTCTCCTAGCCAATTCCATCCTGGAAGAAGATGAGGCATTGAGTATGTTGGATGGCTTCAAGAGCTTGAGCAAGAAGCTACAAGAAACGACACCTTTCTCTGCTAGGAGCAGGCTTATAATTAATTCCAACAGCAACCTATATTTCGAACTTGTATCCCCAACCCAATCAAAATTTGAATTTGACTCTTATTCTCTGTTAACATTTGTGCCTTTAGAAATATTAGGTAGCCATCGAGAGGCATAAATCCACAATGCCTCTCCAATAAGATTGGATGGTGTCTTTGTTATGAAAATAATAATATTTTAAAAAATATTTATATTATTTTACTATCACTGCAAAAAAATCAGCATTTAACGGCGGTTTTAACCGCTGCAAAGAGATTTAGGACGGTTTTGAAAACCATCGCTAAATTAGGTATCGCAAAGTATTTAGTGACGATTTTCAGCGACCATTAGAGTAATTGCCGCAAATTATATATTTTTTTACAATTTTTAAACCGCCGCAAAATAAATGATTTAGAGGCAATTTTTAAAATATTTAGCGGCGGTTTCGCAACCGCCGCAAAAATTTAAAAAAAATTGAATTTTAACGGCAGTTTCAGAACTACTATAAAAATAAAAAAAAAATTAATTTCTCCCCCCACGCAAGCATGGGCGGGTAGCGCCTAGACCCGTGCTCAGGTGCGGGCTCGCATGCACGTTTGGCCCCTACACTACAATGCAATGCTGAAGATTAAATTTTCAACCTTCTCTCTTCTCCAACTTCAAACTCGTGACCTCTCCTATACATGTGCACGCGTGAAACCATTTGATTTGCGAAATCTACTTGTCATATATCTGTATATATAAATTATATATTAATTCAACCACAATTATATTTTATATTTTTTAATATAAATTAAAAAATATTTATTAATTGATTATTTTTTATATATATTTTTAAAATTATTAAAATTTTATATATTAAAATTTTACTAAATTTCATTTTCTTTTTTTAAACTAAATTTTTTAATGAATTTTGCTATTAATTTAAATTAAATTTTAAAATTCTTTTTAAAATTTTAAAATTCTTTTTGTTAATTTAATTTTTAATTATTTTCTAAAACAAAATTCAAATTTTTAATGAATCTTGAGAGGCAGTTTCTCAAAAATATCACTAAATTTAAGTTTTTAATGAATTTTGTGACATTTTGAAAATTTGTCATTAATGTTAATTTCATTTTAATTATTTAATTATTTTTTAAAATTAACAGCAGTTTCTCAAAAATCGCCTAAATTCAACTTTTTAATAAATTTTGCAACGATTTTGAAAAACCGTTGCAAATGTTAAACAATTTTAATTTTAATTATTTAATTAGTTTTTAAATTTAGCGGCAATTTCTCAAAAATCGCCGCTAAATTTAATTTTTTTTATGAATTTTGCTACAATCTTAAAAAATTGCCACAAATATTATTTTTATTTTAATTATTTAATTATTTTTAAATTTAGTAGCGGTTTCTCAGAAACCGTCTTGAAATTTAATTTAATTATTTTCTTAATTTAGCTGTAATTTTTTGAAAATTATCGTAAAATGTTAAAAAAATCATCACAAAATATCATGTTTTGCAATGATTTTTTAAATTATCACAAAAAATTATTTTTTTTATAGTGTACATTATATATACATATATGTACGTAATATAGTTGCAAACTTTGACAAGATATAAATATATATAATATAGCTACAAATTTTGACCCATTAACTTTTAATTCCTTTGAATTTGTCAAAGATCTTTCTCCAGAGCCTTGTACCATGATCCATTGGCTGACAAATTACATTTGCTTGCTGGATATTTTCCTTCTATCTCCAGCACCTTCTTCCACGTGATAGACTTTGTGCTTGCTGTTGAAGTTTCAGCTGGAAGCTGGTAAGCTAAAATTGCTCACTTTTCCTCTATAAATACAGCATCTTCTCCGGCCTTGGAAAATCTTCAATTCACTATTTTTTCCTCTCTATTACTTAGTATTGCGTACTCTTTTGCATGGGTTTTATTCCTTTTGTTGTTTCTACTACATACCTTGTATTACTATTATTCTATAGCTAGTAGTACAAAAAGAACTTGTTGTATCTTAGGGTAGCCGTTTTTTATATAATCATTATTATGTGTGGCGGAATATCTACCTTTTAGGACAATGACATCATGCTTCAAGCTTAATTATTTTTATCATCATTATTTTGTTACTTTTTCACCTTTAATTTCTTCAATTTTTCCAACATTCTAAAAGGTAGATAGCCTTTTCTGATATCAACAATTCTATTGACAATACCACCAATCCAAATGGTGAGGTAAATCCTATCAATGGTCAATCTCTTGTCCCACCCACACCATTATCATATGCGTTTCTTGATATATCCAAGATTGAGGTCTTTGATGGCAACAATTTCAAGCAGTGACAAAAAAGAGTAAATTCAATACTTGATGTTCATGGAGTTGCCTTCGTGTAAACCTGATCCAAACCCAAAGATGGTGGTGGCAAGCAATTGGAAAATTGGGTGCATGCCAACAAAGTATGTAGGTACACCATTATTAGTACCTTATATGATGATTTGTTTGATGTCTACTATACTTATAAAGAAGCGAAGGAAATATAGAGTTCCATCATCTCCAAGTATACCATTGAAGATGTTAGCAAACAGAAGTTCTTATTTGGAAAATACTACTGATGAGAGATGATAGACGACAAAGACATCAAAGTCCAAATCAATGAGTACCAACGGTTATTAAAAGATCTGAAAGCTAGAAAAATCAACTTACTAGAAGAATTTATAGTTGGGTTGCTAATTGAAAAGTTGTCCAAGTCCTGGAATGACTACAAGCAACAACTCAAGCACAAGCAACTGTCACTGTCAGATCTCATAGTCCACATCATCATTGAAAACACAAATTGAAAAGAACTAAAGGTTGCTGAAGCAAAGGAGATTGTTTCTAAGGCCCATCTAGTGCAAGGGAAAGGTAACAACTACAACAACAACAACAAGTAATCCAATAAAAATTCTAAGTTTGATTTCAAGCCCAAACTTACTACCCCAACTTTAAGAGAAAAAAAGGGCAAATGTTTTGTTTTGTGGGAAACCAGGTCACCACACACGTCAATGCCAAAAGAAAATGAGAAATAACAATCTTGCTAAGACCAATTTGGTTGAAGTAGATGACAATGAAATAATAGTTTTGGTCATTTCTCAAGTAAACCTCATGGCCAACAGAAATGAATGGGTGGTAGATTGTGGTGCTACCAGGCATATCTATGTAAACATTAATGCTTTTTCCTCCTACACACCTGTAGGAGATATGGAGAAGAAAATGTGTACCTAGGCACACAAATTCTTGGAAAAGGCAAGGTTTTTCTCAAGTTTGCCTTGGGAAAAACTCTAGCTTTACAAGATGTGCTACATGTTCTAAACATAAGAGCAAACCTAGTTTTTTTGCTCTAAAGTGAGGATTAAACACTACAAAAAAATTGATTTTTTGCGGCAATTTTTTTGCAGCGGTTTTAAAAATCGCCGCAAAACATGGTATTTTGCAGCGGTTTTAAAACTGTCGCAAAATATGATTTTTGCAGCGATTTTTTTAAAATTTTGCGACGATTTCATAAAACTGCCACAAAATTTAGTAAAATATGTTTTTTTGCGGCAGTTTCCAAAAAATCGTCGCTAAACTTAAGAAATAATTAAATAATAAAAAAATTAAATTTTGTTTGAATCTGATAAGATTATAATGACAAAGAATAATGTTTAGTGGGAAAGGGCTATTGCAATAAGGGTTTATTTGTTCTTAATATCTTTGAAGTAATGAATAATAATGCTAGTTCTTCCTTTGCTTATATGCTCGAGTCTATTAATTTGCGGCACGGTAGACTAGGACACGTTAATAGTTCATATATTAAGAAAATGCAAACTTTAGGATTAATTTTTGGAATTAGTGTCTCATGCATGAATAAATGTGGCATTTGTGTTGGAGACAAGCTAACTAGAAAATCATACATTTCTATAGAAAGAGAATCTAAACTATTAAATATGATACATATTGACTTGGAAGACTTGAAACAAACTATGACTAGAGGTGGCAAGAGGTATTACAAAACCTTTATTGATGATTGCTCTAGATATACTAAGGTGTATTTGCTTAGAACAAATATGAGGCTTTTACCATGTCTTTTTCCTATAAGGCAGAAGTAGAGAATCAATTAAAATGAAAATTAAGAGAGTTAGATTAGATAGAGGGGCGAATACATAATGATAAATGATTTTTGTGAGAAGGAAGGAATTATATATGAAATTACTTCTCCTTATTCCCTTGAATCTAATGATGTAGCTAAAAAGAAAAATAAAGCACTAAAAGAAATGATGAATGCTATGCTAATTAATTCTAATGCACCTAATAATCTTTGGGGTGTAACTATTTTATTTGCATGTTATTTAGAAAATATAATGCCTTATAAGAAAACTAGTCACTACAAAAATCAACGTTTTAGTGACGGAAAATTCCGTCGCTAAAACATGAAAATCCATCGCTAAAAAATTTAACAACGGATTTAATGACAGGTACCTTTCCGTCGCTAAAAAGGGCGTCGTTGAAATTTAGCGACAGGAGTATTTTAGTGACGAAATCAGCGACGGGAGTTGTATCCGTCGCTAATTAGCGATAGGGTCAAACCCCGTCGCTAAATTCAATCCCAAATTTCAAAATTGCGCCACCTAGCCGCTACTCGCCACGTGGCAATGCTGAATAATACTCTCAACAATTATCTCATGCTCTCAACCAGATTCAAACCCCCAACCTCTCATGACCAAGTTTCGCACGCGAGCCAGCTGATCTGAAAGCTTCCTTGTTCATTGATACACCAAAATTTTTCAAACTTATTTAATGATATTAATTTTAATATTTAATGTTAGTAAAGGGAAATGAATATTAATTTTAATTTTAATTATATTTCATTATTAATTTAAATAAAACTTTATTAATTATTACATTAGCAATGAAAAATTATGTTTTTTTTTTAATTTTAATTTTAAAATATTTAAAAAATTATTAGTTTAATTTTTACTAATATTAATGTTAGTAAAAATTATTGTGATATGTTTAAATGTAAAATTTTTTATTTTTTATTTAAGTTTTTTTATTTTTTAGTGATGGATTGACTCGTCGCTAAATTTTAATTCTTTATTTAATTTTTTTATTAATTTTTTTTTATTTTTTAGTGACGGGATTGACCCTATCACTAAATTTGAATTTTTTTTTTAATTTTTAGCGACGAGAGTGACCCCATTGCTAAATTTTAATTTTTTATTTATTTATTTTTATTTTTTAGCGACGGCGTTGATCTTGTCACTAAATTTGAATTTTTTTTATTTAATTTTTAGCGATGGAAGTGACCCTGTAGCTAAAAAATAAAAAAAAAATCAAATTTGCTAAAAAATAAAAAAAATTAAAATTTAGTGACGAGGTCAACTCCGTCACTAAAAAATAAAAAAAGTTAAAATTAAAAATTAAAATTTAGTGATGGGTTACTTTTGTCGCTAAAAAATAAAAAAATTTAAAATTTAGCGACGGGGTTAATAAAAAAAATTAAATAAAAAATTAAAATTTAGCGAAGGGGTTACTCCCATCGCTAAAAAATAAAAAAAATAAAAATAAAAAATAAAAATTTAGCGACGAGTCAACCCTGTCACTAAAAAAATAAAATAAAAATAAAAATTTAGCGACGGGGTTACTCCCGTCGCTAAAAAATAAAAAAAATTAAATAAAAAAAATTCAAATTTGCTAAAAAATAAAACAAATTTAAATAAAAAAATTAAAATTTAGCGACCGATTTTTTTCGCGAATTCCGTCGCTAATTCTGTCGCTAAATAAAAAAAATTAAAAAAATTAGCGACTGAAATTCCGTCACTATCCATCACTAATTAGCGACGAAATAATTTCGTCACTAAATACGATTTTTCTTGTAGTTTGTAAGACTCCCTATGAGTTATGAAAGGGTTACCTTCCTACCTTGAAATATTTTAAAGTGTGGGGATGTTTTGCCAAGATTATGCTTCCTAAACCTAAGAAAAGGAAAATGCTCTAAAATATCTGATTGTTTGTTTGTTGGATATGTTGATCATAGTGTTGTATATAGATTTATACTATTAAAAAGTGATGTATTTGAATACAATATTATGGTTGAAACAAAAAATGCTAATTTTTTTTAAAACATTTTTCCTTTGAAAATCGATACTATTTCTACTTCACTATCAAAAAAGGTTGATTTAGAAAATATTGAGCATGATTTAAGAAGAAGTAAAATACCCAAAAAAAAAAAGTCTTCTTTTGGGAATGATTTTTATACATATCTTGTTGACAACGATTTTAACTTATTCAAAGTGAGATTGAGTCTATTTTTTACAAAATCAAACTTGAATTTTGATTAATTTGCCTCTGGGGGCAAAGCCTATGGGGTGTAAGTGGGTGTTTAAAAGAAAATTTAATCCTGATGGGTCTATTAATAAATATAGAGCGAGAATGATTGCAAAAAGGGTTTACTCAAAAATAAAATATTAATTATTTTGATTCTTTTGCACCAATTACTCAAATTTCTTCTATTCATGTTTAAATTGCTTTAGCTTCTGTTTATAATCTTATTATTCACCAAATAGATATTAAACTATTTTTCTAAATGGTGATTTAGAATATGAGATTTATATGTTTTAGTTAGAAGGCTATGTTGCTCCTGGTGAAGAGAATAAAGTTTATAAATTGTTTAAGTCTTTTTATGGCTTAAAGCTAGCTTCTAAATAGTGGTATGAAAATTTTGATTTTGTTTTAATTTCAAATGATTTTTCTTATGTTGAAGTAGATAAATGTGTATATACAAAATGTGTTAATAATAATTATGTGATCATTAGTTTATATGTTGATGATATGCTCATTTTTTAGACTTGCATTGAAATTATAAATGAAACCAAACAATTTTTAGTTTCTAAGTTTGATATGAAAGATGTGGGAAAATCTAATGTAATTTTGGGTGTTAAAATCATAAGATGTAATAGTGACCTAATATTAACTCAAGAGCATTATGTTGAGAGGCTATTAAAGAAATTTAGACATTTTAATGTCCAACCTGTGATCAACACTCCTTATGATGCTAATACCGATTTAATTAAAAATAAATGTGATTGTGTAGCTCAGTCTAAATATGCTCAGATTAATTGGAGTCTGATGCATTTGATGAACTTTACTAGACCAGATATAGCTTATGTTGTGTCTAGACTGAGTAGATTTACACAAAATCCTAATCATGATCATTAGTCTGTATTAGTTAAACTAATGAGATATTTGAGAGGTACCATGAATTATGGTATTCTATATAGTGATTTTTTCGTTATAATAGAATGATACAGTGATACTAATTGGATCTCTGATTCAAATGAAATAAAATCCACTAGTGGATATGTGTTCACCCTTGGTGGGGGTGCAGTAGCTTGGAAATCAGCCAAACAATCTATTATAACTAAATCCACCATGGAATCTGAGTTTGTAGCTCTAAAGTTAGCTAATAATGAGGGTGAGTGGTTGAGAAACTTCTTAGTTGATATTCCGTTGGGTGTGAAACCAACAACATCTGTGTTTATGCATTATGATTTAGAAGCAACCATAGTTGTTGCAAAGAATAAATCTTACAATGGCGAAAACAAACACACTCGTTTCAGACATGATGTGATAAAGCATATGCTTAGAGATGAAATTATTTCCATTGATTATGTGAAGTCAGAAGTGAATTTGGTCGATTCTTTGACTAAACCCTTGGGAAGAAAATTAATAAATGAAACATCAAGGGGAATGGAAATATTGACAACTGAGAAAAATCAATAGTGATGGTAACCCAACCTATGTGATTGAAAATCCCATGAATTAGGTTCATATGAGTAATAACAAATCATATGCTGATCTTATGGTGAAACACTAATATTTTTGTGGTGTCTCATCCTATAGTGTAAATAGTTTAGATTAATTACAATGTACGAGGGTTGAGCTAAGTTCTTAATAAATTTCATATCCCTTATGGGTGGTGTATTGTATTGCAATATACATTTGATGGATTTACGCATATGAGTGTGGAGTAGGGTTGCTCTTATGAAATTTGTGGCTAAATTTCTAGAGTACTCATGAATTACCAAGCACATGCATGACCTATTAGTGCAAAATCGTGATGAATAACAAAAGATTCTGGGGGTGTAATGTGAACGGTGAGATTTATAATTTACATAAGGATTATGGTTCATAGAAATTTTTTCATTTCACGTAATCCTGTAAATTATAACTCATTAGTTCTAGATCTAATTCATAACCTAAAAATCACTAGATATGATACATTACATTCAAATGAGATAACCCAACATTTAATAATTTTCTTTCTTATAAATCTTTTGAAATATGTGGAGGATTGTTATAAAAATTATAATATTTCAAAAGATATTTATATTATTTATCTAGTAATATAGTTGCAAACTTTGACAAGATATATATATATAAAATATAGTTGCAAATTTTGACCCATTAACTTTTAATTCCTTTGAATTTGTCAAAGATCTTTCTCGAGAGCCTTGTACCATGCAGGGCCGGACCTTCCATGAGGCCCATGAGGCAGCTGCCTCAGGGCCCATGGAAATTTTAGGAAAACTTCACTAATTGGGGGCCCATAAATAAAAAATATTCTCATTTGTAAGGGCCCATTTCCCAGCCCAGCCGCCACTCTCTTCCTGTCTGCAAATTTTCTCCCTCCCTCTCTTTCGCTCGCTGCCCTAGCCCTATCTCTCACCCTCGCTCTCACCTCTCGCTTCTAGCTGCTGCTCCGTCGCGGGTCACTCGCTGCCTCTCTCTCCTCTTGCTGAGTCGTCGCCCTTCGCCCTCAGGGCCTCACCCTCTCGCTCTCGTCCTCGCTCTCTCACATCTCGCTGCTCGGTTGGGGGTTGCTCGTCCTCACCGGCTCGCCTTGCCCTCGTGGCCGATGGCTCGCTGCTCAGTCGCTCGCCCAGCAAGTACGCCTTTCGCTGCTCTGCTCGGTCGCTCGCCCTTGTGGGTTGTGGCTCGCTAGTCGCTGCCTCTTGCTCCATTGCTTGCTGTCATTGGTGGCTCGCTGCCTCTCGATTGCCGATTGGTTAATTAGATTCACTCTTTCAGATTTGCTTCAACTTTCAGCGCTTATATTTGGGGGCCCATTTTTTACATTTTGCCTCAGGGTCCCAAAAACTCAGGTACGGCACTGGTACCATGATCCAATTGGCTGACAAATTGCTTTTGCTTGCTGGATAATTTCCTTCTATCTTTGGCATCTCCTTCCACAATGATAGACTTTGTACTTACAATTGAAGTTCCAGGCAGAACCCCTCTTTGTCTCTATAGTAAAACGGTAATTCTTGAGTTGGTCTATGCATTGATAGTTGTGACTCTGAATGTTTGTTCTAATATGTGTCCTGGGGTTGATTTCTCAGCAACGCTCTTTGATGACACTTACTAGTTCATCCATTTGATCTTAGTTTGTCACTTTGTACACATTGTCAGTTTGGTGGCTATGTCCCATGGCTGCTTGTAGGTTCGCTACTTGTTCCTGGTCTTTGCGTTGATTTGGAATAAATTGATTTGGAATATGAGTTTAAAGCGCCTTTGGCCTTAGAAATGACTTTATTTAATTAGAGTTGTTTATTATATTCTATTTCATGTAACTCTTTTGTTTTTACTATGTTGTTTAAATTCAGTTTTGTGTGGATCGTGAGTGTGTGTTTCACTTATGTGATATTATACACTGGGGTATGCCCTGATTTGTATTATGTATAGATGTTTTCTTTCTACCTATATATCCTATATATATCTCTTTTACCTAAAAAAAAACATTCGGGTGAAAGTTGGCAAGTTGAAATTACTCACTTTTCTTCTATAAATATAGTATCTTCTCCAATTTTAGGAAAATCTTCAATTCATTATTTTTTCCTCTCTGTGGTTAGTATTGCTTACTCTTTTGTATCAACTTCTACTGAAGTTTATTTCTTTTGTTGTTTCTACTATCTTATACTACTATTACTCTCTACCTAATACAAGAAGAACTTGTTGTATCCTATGAGTAATCACTTTTGATATAATCATTATTATATTATTATATGTAACAAAATGTACTTTTTTTTAGTACTGTGACATCACACTTCAAGCTTAATTATTTTTATCATCATTATTTTGTTATTTTTCCACCTTCAATTTCTTTAATTTTTCCAACAATCTTTCCACCAGATTTAATTGCAATCATGGTTGTCCAGTAAAGTCTATGCCCAATTCTGCAATATCTTCAGCCCACCACCCCTTGTAAACAGGCTTATGTCTATGGCTCTCTCCTCCATTACAGGAGGAGATATCGTCTCTTCCCCTTCGGGAATAGCTGCGCGAGAGGCTCACCTTCGAGGGGTTGCACAGAACCTTAGAAGCTATTGCTTCAATGCATCGGCTTGTGATGCCAAGCTCCTCGGACCAGGATGCATGGGAAGGACCTGGTGGTTTGCGGTGTGACAATTGAGTCATTCCAGCCTTGGAGTATGCATGAGGTGAAGAAAACTTCGAGCTTGTAAATTAGGTTCCCCTTCTCAACACCCTCAATCATCTGGAAGGACTCAGCTGCACATCTGGCTGACACAATGTTGTAGGCACTGATTGTGATTGTGATGCCATAGCAGAACTTTGCACACAGCTCAAATGCTTCGATCTCACCTGGGAAATTTGGGAGCTGCACTGTTTGGAGGTGCTGGCATTCTGAGCTTTGGGGACATAGCCTCTGTAGCCGACTTGAACAGCAGGGGAAACTGCCACACCCACATGACTATCAAAATTTTTTAAAAAATTATTAAAAATGATTATCAAATTTTAATAATTTAATTAAATTTAAATATTCACTAAATTTCTAAATCCCTATCCTAAAATTACTCCTCATGCTTTGGAGCATCTGTTACCTTAATGATTGGATGCTCACATGCAATTACAGAGCGATACCAAGGAGGGTTATGCGAATTATTTAGGGAGTCCCCATTTTTTAGTTTCTCCAGCTCAATCACACTTAACTCAAGAATTCATTTTCTACATTCAGCCTAAAAGGTATTCGACCGATGTTGTTTCATTCCTTACTTATCCTCAATATATACTATCATTCTCTAGACTTTCAAGATATTACATTCTCCCATCTTGACCACATGACATGCTAGTATGCGACCTTATAATTGATCTCAGATCTTGTTCTCCTTGGGGGCTGCTATGCTAGAAACTTGCCAGGAGTCGATTCTTGTACAGGCCCTCGTGCCTCGGCGCCACTCCCCGCCCTCATCGGACCGCATTCTCCAAGGGTTGGATCTGATACCACTTATAACATTTCACATCAAACGATAAGAAAGATCGGAATAACTTACCTTGATGGGCCTACGTGAACTTTTCAGGGCATCACCAATCCTTAAGTTTTCTCAGCTCAAACACGCTTAAACTTGAGTTCCTTACTTACATTCAGCCCAAAAGATATCCAACTGATGTTGTTTGATTCTTTACTTATTCTCGATATATACTACTCTTCTTTAAGCTATCGTAAAATTAAATGAAATTATATGTATTATTCTTTTATTTTCAAAATAAAAATACCTATTTAATTATTTTAAAATAATATAAAAAATACTATTTTATCCCAATCTCTCTTTTTACTTTCTCTCTTCCTCATCTTTCCTCTAAATAATATACGGAAGTACCTTTGTTTCATATAAAGTTTACTTTAGCTTATAAATTTAATCGTAACCCAAGTAAAATTCTTGTGACGCTACCCTACCGGAGCTTTACGATTTAACTAATGATGTTAATGTGTTATATTCTAATCGAAATTTATTTAGTTAAATTTATATTTTTGTCTATATATTTTTATATTTCTTTTCATGCGTTCACTAGTTCACTCAAACTTTGAGTATTATCAAATATAATTTCAACAAACTATAAACTAAAATATTATATTTTGAATTATAAATGTAAACTAAACATATATGTAAATGTACGAATTAAATATATATTATTTTCTGAAAAACCAAATATATGAACTAAATATATATATATATAAGCCAAACACATATATCAATATAAATATTTAAAAATGAAGACCTAATTCGCAAGGTCGACGATTTGTCAATTGCTACTGCCATCCCCATTAAAAGCGTTGCCAAGAGCAACCCCCATTACACAGAGACAGAGTAAGGGGTTGAAGACAACCCCAAACATGGGGTTGTAGAGACCCGGTGGAAGATGAGAGTTTGTGCGTGTATGTGTGTGAGATGTGTGCGACTTGTCGGAGAAGATGAAACTCGCTTGGAAGGAAGAAGATGATGATGATCTGATGAGAAATCAATTATGAACTCACTACTGATGCACATCTCTCAAGTGAATCACTTTTCTCTCTTGAATCAGTTGGCAACAAAATCTCCTTTTTGTCGATCAAATTCATGTTGGGCTTATAAGCCAATGGCCCATATTAATATTAAATTAATAAGTACGTCCAGCCCATGCTTATTATATATATATATATACACACACACATAGATACTTGTACGGACGGAGGGTTTTTTATTGAAGAGAATCGGCCCCTGCTTGTTCAAGTGGAGGAGAGTGGCTGCCGCTTGATCAATTGAAGAGGAGAAGGCCGCCGCCACTAGCTGTTTTTGAGGAAGAAACTTATGTTTCCAATCATTGATTTATTTGGTCAAGTATTTCTCTCTTTTTATTGTTATTGTGGATTCTATCAATTATTATATAAATGATGAAATTTGTGGTTATGTAGAATTTATTTTGAAGGTGTGTTGTGGATTCTCTTGATTTTGGGCAAAAATTTAGAGAAGAAAAATATTATGTTTTATTATTTGGTGATAGTGAAATTGTCAATTTGCCCCCATCCATTTTTCCTTCGCATTGGAAGGTTTTACAACATTAAATAATTATTGGTATTAGAGAAAAAAAATATTGTGCTCTATTATTTCACTACAAAAAAATTAATATTTAGTGGCGATTTTTTTTGCATTTAGCGGCCGTTTTTAATCGTCGCTAAGTATTTTAGTTACGGTTTTGAAAACTACCGCTAAATCAGCCGTCGTGGAGCGTTTAGCAACGATTTTCAACAACCGTTGGAATAATCGCTGCTAATTTTAAATTTTGCGGCGATTTTAAAAATCGTCGCTAAATAAGTAATTTAGCGACAGTGACGATAATATTTAGCGGCGGTTTTGAAACCGTCGCTAAATTAAAATATTATTTTTTAAATTTTTTTTAAATTAATAAAAAAATTAAATTGTTAAAAAATAAAAAATTTAAGTTGTTTAAGGCCCGCACAAGCGGGCCCGCCCTGCCCTTGCGCGCCACGTGGCGATGTTGGAAATTAAATCCCAGTATGCTCTCCCCAATTTTCGAACCCAAGACCTCTTGTGCGCACGGGCGCGCGCGCACGCGAACCGCCTGATCTGCGAAGAACTCCTTAACATATATGCACATATATATATATATATTATATACTAATCTAACAACTAATTTTTAAAATTATATTTTATATTTTTTAATATATATTAAAAATATTTATTAATTCATTATTTTTAAAAGAATAATAGAATAAATTAAAAATAAATTAATTGAGTTAAATTAAATTAATTAATTTATTAAAAATAAAAAAGAAGATTTTATATATTTTTTAAAAATTATTAAAATTTTATATATTAAAATTTTTTTAAATTTATTTTTATTTTTTTAAATTATATTTTTAATGAATTTTGCTATTATATTTTTATTTATTAAATTTTTAATTATTTTCTTAAGCAAAATTTAATTTTTTAATGAAAATAATGAATTTTAATATTTCAAATTTTTATTTAATTTTAATTTTAATTTTTTTTTCAATTTAGCAGCAGTTTTCGAAAATTGTAGCTAAATTTAATTTTTTAATGAATTATTTTATTTTATTTTATTTTTATTTTTGAATTATTTAATTTTTTTAAATTTAGCGACGGTTTCTCAAAAATCGTCGCTAAATTTAATTTTTTAATGAATTATTTTATTTTATTTTTAATTTTTAATTATTTAATTTTTTTAAATTTAGAGGCGATTTCTCAAAAATCGCCGCTAAATTTAATTTTTTTTGAATTTTGCGGCGGTTTTCAAAAATCGCCACAAATGTTAATTTAATTTTAATTTTAAATTATTTTTTTAATCGCAAAAAATAATTTAATTTTTTTATTATTTAATTATTTTTTAAATTTAGCGACGATTTTTTGAAAACCGCCGCAAAAAAACATGTTTTATTGAATTTTGCGGCGATTTTATGAAACCGTCGCAAAATTTTAAGGAAACCACCGCAAAAATCATATTTTGCAGCGGTTTCAAAATCGTCACAAAATATCATGTTTTGCGGCGATTTTTAGAACCGCCACAAAAAAATCACAGTAAAAAATCAATTTTTTTGTAGTGTTTGATAATAATGAAATTGTTAGTTTGTCTTGTCGATTTTCCCTTCGCATTAGAAGATTTTACGACGTTAAATAATTCTTGGTGTTATTGCATTGCTATTTTATTTATTTCAATATTTTATTGCTTGTGGTAATTGTCTTAAATTCTTATTTTAATTACACGGTGAAAAAGAAATATATTTGTATTGGCGTATCGATGATTTCCTGACAGGAGTATCAAAGTGCAAGTTGAGTTGTGTGGATTAAAATAGAGGATCTAGTTGGTAGTGTTATGATTAGACTTACTAAACATAATTGGGTAGCCTGGAAGCTTAGAATTATGGATATCATTTATTGTTAAGGATTTGCATGATCCTATTAAGGGTGATAAGGCTAAACCAAAAGATATGTCAGAAAATGATTGGTATAAACAGCATAGAAAGACTATTGAAACTATAAAACAGTGGATGGATAGCAACGTGTTTCATCATGTGGCACAGGAGACTAATTGCACAAAAATTGTGGTTGAAATTGAAGTATATGTTTGAGAAGAAGACTGCATCAAGAAAATCCTTTTTGATCAAAGACTTGGTCAATATGAAATATAGAGACTACATGGCATGACAGAGCATTTAAACAATTTCCAGAATATTATAAATCAGTTGGAGACTATGGGTATGACTCTTGAAGATGAATTGCAGGCTTTGTTGCTTTTGAGTTCTTTCCTAGATAGTTGAGAGACCTTTTTTTGTGACTATTAGTAACTCTATTCCGAATGGTGTTTTGACAATGGATTCTATGAAGGAGATTATGCATAATGAAGAAACAAGGAGAAAGTCTTCCACTGTGTGCATAGGATCAGATCATACACATGCTTTTGTTGTAGAGGACATAGGGAGAAATAAGAATAGAGGGTACAAAGGTCGGAACAAGTCAAGAGGTTGATCAAAATCAAAAGACAAAAAAGCCAATTTGTTATTATTGTGAAAATGTGGGTTATATTAAAAGAAATTGTCATATTTGGTTGAGAGAGCAAAAGGAAGGCAACGATAAGAAGAAAGAGAATGATAAGAATACTATAGCTATTGTAACTATCAATGAAGATGTACTCTCTTGTGTAGGAGATCATTGCCTACACATAGATGATTCTAATACTACATGGATTATTGATATAGTGGTGCTTCCTTTCATGTTTGTTTGAATATAGATTTATTTGTTAATTAAAGAGCAGGTGATTTTGGTATCACGAAGATGGGAAATACGAGTCAATCTAAGATTGTTGGGATTTGTGACATTTATTTGCAAATAGATCTTGGTTGCTCATTGTTGTTGAAAGGTGTGAGGCATATTGTCGATATGCACCTCAATCTAATTTCCATTTTGGTTCTTGACAAACTAGGTTATCATAACAATTTCAATGATCGAAAATAGAAATTGTCAAAAGGCACTTTGATTGTTGATAGAGGAAAAGCTTGATGTACACTCTACCCTTATGCAATAACTTGTAAAAGTGAGTTAAACGTAGTTGAAGACTCTTTTCCTGATTTATGGCACAAGAGGCTCGGTCACATGAGTGAAAAAGGGTTGCAGGTTCTAGCTAAGAAGACAGATATTCCCCTAGCCATTGGTATGTCTCTAAATCGATGTGATCATTGTTTATATGATAAGCAGCATAGGGTTTCTTTTAGTGGCTCTTTTAGAAGAAAATATGATATTTTAGAACTTGTGCATTCTAATGTGTGTTCTCCTAGTGATGTAGCCACTTTGGGTGGAAATAAGTATTTTGGTTACCTTTATGGATGATGCTTCTAGAAAACTGTCGTATATCTTCTGAAATCTAAAGATTGGGTACTTTAGAGTTTTCAATAGTTTCATATCATGGTAGAACGAGAAATAGGGAAGCCTTTAAAAGGTCTCTAAACTGATAATGGTGGGGAATATACTTCACATGAGTTAAGACAATATTGTTCAAAATTTAGTATTTGACATGAGTTTACAGAAACAAGCACTTCTTAGCATAATTATGTGACAGAAAGAGTTAATCGTACCATTCTTGACAAAGTTAGATGTATGTTGAAGACAACCAAGCCACCTAAAATCTTTTGGGATGAAGCAGTTCAAAAAACTTGCTACTTGATCAACATATTCCCTTTTATTCCTTTGGCTTTTGATATTCCAGAAAGAATTTGGACCAGTAAAGATATTTCCTATTCTCATTTGAAAGTGTTTGGGTGCAAAGTTTTTGTGCATGTGCCTAAAGAACAGAGATCGAAGCTTGATGATAGAGCTACTCCTTGTTTATTTTTTGGTTATGCTAATGAGCAGTTTGGGTAAACTTTGGGATCTAGAGAAAAAGAAGATTGTGAGAAGTAGAGATGTGGTTTTTCATGAAGAGTAGACAATTGAGGATTTTAATGAAATTGAGCAACCTAAGAGAGTAACTGTAGTTATTTCTAATCTCACATCTATTAGTTCTCTAACACCACAATCCATTATTGAAGAAAATTTAGCCCCTACTAATGTTATTGTTAATAACATTGCTCAGGGTGATATACCAACTGATGAGACTACTGATTAGGGGGAGCAAATTATAGACAGAGAAGAAGATGAAGAGACATGTCAGAAGGTTTGATAGAAAGCACTGACCATCTTTTAGGTATGCTATTTCTAAGTATATTTTGCTTACTACTGATGAGGATCCAAAAAATTTTCTAGAAGCACAGACTAATAGAGATAAAGTCTACTAGATGAAAGCAATAACATAAGAGATGAAGTCTTTGAGGAAGAGTGGTACTTATGAGTTGGTGGGTCTTCCTAAAGGTAGGAAAGCATTGAGAAATAAACGGGTGTACAAAATCAAACGGGATGACAATGGTGAATTGATAAAATACAAGGCTCGTTTGATTTTTAAAGACTTTGGGCAAAAACATGGTGTTAATTTTGATGAGATTTTCTCTCCTGTTATGAAAATGACATCCATTAAAGTTATTTTGGGTTTGGCAACCAATTTAGATCTGGAGATAGAGCAACTTGATGTAAAGACTATCTTCTTACATGGTGACTTGGAGGGAGAGATTTATATGTTGCAACCTGAAGGTTTTGAACAAAAAGGGAAAGAACACCTTGTATGTAAATTGAAGAAAAGTTTGTGTGGGCTCAAGCAAACACCGAAACAATGGTATAAAAAGTTTGATGCTTTTATGACGAGTCAGGGATACACAATGACTGTTGATCTAACTTACTCATATTAATTAAATTTTGATGATTAACAAAAAATGTATTTTCAATATACAAATTATAATGTTTTGATGATTGACAAAACGAGTGTTTTTTCTAAATATACTAATTGTAGTATTAAATTATTTTTGATTAATTTATAAAATATATTTTCATAATATATGTATTACAAAAATTATTTACAAATATTCTTTACAAAATTTAGGACTGAAAGTCGATTTTTGAAATAAGAAAAGTTGACTCTTGATACCCAATGGTCAAAAATCTGACCGTTGCAAAATCTACCAAACGGATACCGGTGAAAGTGGACTTTCGTTGAAACGAAAGATGACTCTCGTTCAAGCAAGAGTTGACTCTCAGCATTTGGAAAGTTGACTCTCACCCAACGGTAAGAAATATGACTATTGCAATAGTGTCCAAAATATTTATAAATACTCTCAAACTCATTTTTGATATATCCAAGCACTTCCATTGCAAATCCAAAGTATCTCAAAAGCTCTCAAACGCTCTCAAGATATCATCCAAGCAATTTGAGGCTCACGAAATATTATTGCACATCAACCAAAAAGCCACAAGGCAAGAGGAGAAAAAGATTTTTAACTCTACTCCGAATTTCTTTGAGCTCACCAATTTATTTATTTATCTAATTATTATTGCCTTATATAATTTGTTCTTCATTGTTTATTTGTGTCCAAGTTTTGACAAATTATTTGTAAACATTTAAATTATCATTAAGGATTGTATAGATTTCCTAGAACCGTTAAAACTAGGTAAATCTAGTTTTCAAGATAAGGTAGCTAGGGTGGAAACCTTGGTGTAGTAGTTGTTTAGAACTCGTTATAATCTAATTGTGTATATAGTTTTCAATGTGAGCTAATGTGGAAACTTTGGTGAAATTGGTTTAGTGGAACTCCATGGGTGGTTAGATCTTGGGATATTGGATTACGTGTGTGTGAAGATACTGAACCACTATAAATTGTCTTGTGTCTCATTTTATTTATTTTTACTATATCTTGTGGCTTATATTTATTATTAACTTTAAACATTATTTATTATAATTATCAAATATATATTCTTAAATAAAATCATTAATCAAGAATATTTATTAAAATTGTAAAAAAATTTAATCACTCAATTCACCTCCCTCTTGAGTAGCCATACCCTAAGCGACCAACATGGACGACTGCAAATTCTTGTGTTTATATCAAATCTTTTCCAGGTGATATGTTTATTAATTTACTACTTTATGTTGATGATATGTTCATAGTTGGCCGAGATGCAAGATTGATTAAGAATTTGAAATAAGCCTTGCATAAATCATTTGATATAAAGATTTTGGACCGGCTAAATAAACATTGGGCATGGAGATAATTCAGGATAAAAAATCTAAGAGATTGTGGTTATCACAAGAAAAATATATTGAGTGGGTACTTGACAAGTAGACCTCTTGGTAGTCATCTTAAACTTACCAAAAGGTCTTGTCCTTCAAGTAGTGCTTTGTTCTTCAGTAGTTGGTAGTTTATTCTTTAGTAATTGATAGTTTGATGTATGCTATGGTATGCACTCTTCTAAATATTGCACATGCAGTTAGTGTGGTAAACAGATGTCTGTCTAATCTAGGAAAAGATCATTGGGAAGCAGTAAAATGGATCATGAGGTATCTCAGATGAACTTATACTTTGTGTTTGAGTTTTGAGCGAGCTCAGCCAATTTTGACAGGGTATACAAATGCAGATATGGCGTGAAACCTTGATAATAGAAAATCTACATTTATGTATTTGTTTATTTTTGTAGAGAGAGTTGTTTCTTGGCAATCAAAATTGCAAAAATATGTGGCATTATCTACTATTGAGGCTGAGTACATTACAAAAGCAGAGAAAGAGATGATATGGATGAAAAAGTCTCTTGAGGAGCTCAATGTGAAGTAAAATGCGTACATCATTTATTGTGACAGTCAAAGTACTCTTCAGTTGAGCAAGAAATCTATCTACTACTCTCATACTGAACATATTGATGTAAGATATCACTGGATTTGTAGAGCAATTGATGAGAAATTGATGCAATTGTAAATGTAATGCCCCATTCTCGAGTATTTTGATCTTTTAGAATTTGTTTGGTTTAAATAGTTTAAACTATTTGTTGCTAGGAGTCGAAGATAGGTGACGATCACCTGGGAAAAATCAGAAACCGATCGCAGACATGACGGGTATGTAGAATTCTTGCTAAACTTGTATCCTGTAGCTGACGTAAATTATCCAAGTGATAGGAGGTGAGAAACGTCGAGAAAATATAAGAATCTAGAAGTATTAGTAATGTATAATGCATGAAATGTTGAAAAGTCAAAGGCAAATGTCTATGTGGCCTTGGAAAAGTCAAAATTCAACTAAGGGAAGGATTGAAATTAGGCATTCTTGGGTAGCAATTTTAAGAGAAGAGAAGACCTTCTAGAAGCTAAGTTAAGTGTAGTTTAGGTGTAAAGCATGCATGGTTAAGAGAGGTGTGAGCAAATTGTGTGGTGAAAATTAAAAGGAAATTGGGGGAAGTATATAAGCATAGAAAATCTGAAAATTTAAGAGAAAAAGGGAAGCAAAATGTGAAGCCTTCTCGTGGGTCTCTTCCTTCTCCATCTTCAAAATTCCCTCTTTAATTTTCAAGCCAAATCTCATCTTCCAAAGGTTTCAAATCATCCAATCATCAACTAGGGAAGCTAGTAAAGGCAAGTTCCTCTTCTCATATCTTCTCTATGGTCATTTAAATTCTCTCTTGGGGTTAGATTTGGGGGTTTTTAAGTTATGGTTAAATTCCCTAATTTGAAGCCTTGAAGTGAGAGATTGAAAGTGTGTAAAGGTTGTAAAGTATGGTGTTTTTGTGTTGGTAATGGTTTTGGGGAAGAGAAATCAAGTTTTGGGTGAAGTAGGGTTTTGGTTTTATATTGGGGTAAATTCTTGAATTTGAGGGCTTCTAAGTTTTGTGCATGTTGTTATGAGCTTAAGTAGGGTTTGTATTCTCCCACAATTCCTAAGGAATGATGTGTTCTTGAAATTAAGCATAGTAGAAAATTGGTCTTCTCCCATGCCTTGTGTTTGTGTATTCTTGTCATGGTTGGTCACAAATGATCAAAAATGTGTTGAATCAATACTAAGGTGCATATCTTTATAATTCTAAATGCCCAAAGTTCTAATAAAGTTTTAAAGAAAGTATGGCAATGATGATGGTATGTAGATGTCTTTAATTTTATGAATACTAAGCTTTGGCATGACATGATTTGGAAAGAGTACTAATTGTGCATCATGGACATGATTTGTATGAGCTTACCACATTTCATACATGAGTGAGCATGGAGCATATACTTTATCTATTGCACAAGCATTTGAATGTGGCCACTAAAATTGTTGCATTGCATGAGCATTATAGCGCGCAGTGCGGAGAATCTCCGCTGGGATATCCCCAAAACCCAGTGGGCATTAGTCGGACTGGGGTTTACACTCCTTCAGTGACAACTGGGGAGTGCGTCCATTGGTGACAACCATGGGCGAAGTTTTATATATGTATAAGTATTCGGCTATAGCCAAGGACTAATGGTCCCCAGAGTTATTACAGTTTCTGTGGATGTAGGTTTTAGTTACAAGGCTGGTATGTATTATGATTATTATGTGGGCCGGGAGGCCGTGTATGTGTTACAAGCTTTAATGTAGAGATGGCAAAATGGGCTTGGCCCGACGGGCTGGCCCGTTGGGGCCCGGCCCAGCACCGGGCTAAGGCCATCATTTTGCTAGCCCATTTAAGGCCGGGCCGATTTGGCCCGGCCCGCTAATCGGCGACCCTCCCCCCCAAACAGCCTGCGCCCCTCGCTCTCAGCCTCGCCTCTCACCTTCTGTCTCGCCCTCGCCCTCGCCCTCACCCTCTATCTCTCCCTTGCTCTCAGCCTCACCTCTCGCCCTCGCCTTCACCCTCGTCTCGCCCTCACCTCGCCCTCTGTCTCACCCTCGCCCGCGCCCCTCGCTCTCGCCCTCTGTCTCGCCCTCGCCCTCGCCCTCGTCTCGCCGCCCTCGCCCCTCAGTCGCCCTCACTCGTCCTCGCTCACCCTCTGTCGCCCGCGCCCCTCGCTCTCAGTCTCGCCCCTTGCCCTCTCTCGCTCACTGCTTGCTGCTGCTTGCCCTTGCTCTTACGCCGCCAGTCTGCTGTTGCCTACCTAAAGGTAAGTTCAAGTTTTATTCCCCTGCCAAGTGTGATTCTTTTAAATGAATTGTGTTAATTTTGTGTTAATTATTTGCAGTGTGGATTCTTTTAAATTTGATTATAATTTAAAATGAATTGTTTTAATTGTTTACATTGTGGATTCTTTTGTTAGAATGGATGGTGATGATCAAATTTCGAGAGGAATCCCTAGTAATGTTAATGAGGAATCCATATCACAATCACAATAAAAAAAGCCTAAGACTTTAACCTCTGATGTGTGGAACCATTTTGTGAAAATTGGTGTTGGTAGTGATGGCAAACCAAGGTGTAAATGCAAGGGGTGTGGTAAAGAATATTCATGTCCATCTAAATCAGGAACATCTCATTTAAGTCGTCATATTCCTAAATGTATGATGATTTCTAAGTATAATGATGTGGGAGATATGCTTATTGATTATGAAGGAAAGTTGAAGAGAAAAAAATTTGACCTTAAAGTAAATCGTGAACTTATTGCTCAGATGATTATTTCACATGGTGCTCCCTTTAATATGGTTGAGTGGAAGGGGTTTAGAAATTACCAAAAGTTTCTGAATTAACATTGTAAGTTCATTTGTAGAAATACTGCTAAAGCGGATGTCTTGAGAACATATGAAATAGAGAAAGAGAAGTTAAAACAACAATTGGCCTAAATTCCTGGTAGAGTTTGTTTGACTTCTGATGTTTGGACTGCATGCACTAATCATAGAGGGGAAATTATTGCAAAGATGGCTTGTGATATATTGAGTATTCTGATAACAACCGTAGCATCGAAGTCTGCTTTTAGCATTGGATCTCGTATTTTGAACAAGTATAGAAGTCGTTTGCATGATGAAACAGTTCAAGCTCTCTTGTGCACACGGAGTTGGTTGCATGGTTTTCTAGGTAATTTTTTTTAAACTTTCTAATATCTGGGATTTAACATAACATTAAACATTTCTCTTATATAATAAATAATTAACATATGTAATTTTTTATTATAGATGATGATGAGGAGGAGGAGTCAAGCATTGATGATATAAGACTTTCTAAACAATACTCAAATGTTGTTGTTGATGAAGAGGATGAAGATTAGAGGCATAATTTTTAATTGTTTTTTTTTCTTCTTATTTGTAATTTGGCCTCCAGAAATGGCTCTTTGAGCATGTTGTTTTTCTTCATCTGGAATTTGTATGCTCATGTAGTAGTAATTTTAATTACTTCTCTAGTTAGATAGTTGAATGTTTTGTGATTGGATTGCTTTACCAGTTTACTGCCACATACCACTTTCTTTGATACAATGTGTAACCTTGCAGCATTTTAGTTGCGGTGGCTGCCATTTTCTTATTTAATTTAATTTTAATTGTTTTAAATATCTGTAAAATTATTTGTCTATTTTGTAACTTCTGATATAATACATTACAACTTTGAGAATGGCAGGTGTAAGGGAATTGGCCTACAACTAAAGAAGGAAGTAGGTAAACGGAAGTGGGCCACGTAGTCAAAGTGGGCTAAATGGCCAAATATGGTATCAAACAGAAAAAAAAAAAAAAAAAAAATCTGGCCGGACTGGGCTGGCCCGTTTGGCCCGCGAGCCTGTGTAGGGCCAAGCTAGGGCCAGCAATCTGCTGGCCCGTTTTTAAGCTGGCCAATTTGGCCTTGGCCCACTTGGCCTGCGGGTTACTTGGTGGCGGGACGGCTCGGCCCGGCCCGGCCCGTTTGCCATCTCTGCTTTAATGTGCATGTTGCATGGCATAACTTGCATTGGGTGTGTGTGTGATAGTGTATTGGCTTGGCATTTCAAAATCTAAGTAGAATGTTTCGAAATAGCTAAAAGAGGGTCATATATTTCGAAACATGTCATGCAGGTTTCGAAATATAACATTTTGTTTACCAAGTTTCGAAACATGTTTGTTTACCAGCCTGCGCACCCTATACGATTTTTGCCATAACTTTTTATGTAGATATCCGATTGATAAACTGTTTGAAACATTGTAAACTAGATTCGATAGGCTTCGAATGGGTATAAAATTAAAATCATTTGGACAAGAATTATATGGTTTCCCTTTGGTTTCAAAATGAGTTAAAACTTGCATATCTTGGATTCTGAAACATAGCAAAACAACATTGTATATTCCGAAACCTATGTCCTGTTTTCAAATTTATCATTATTTTATACTTATTACTTATTGAGCCTTATGGCTCACTCTTGTATTCCTCACCATTCCAGGTAAGGGCAAGGATGTAGCGGGTGCTGGTCCAAGTAAAGTGTTTGGGTAGTACCATGTGTGTCGGGGTGCCCTCAACAAAGGTCTTGGGAGTGTTTTGGGAGACTAGTGTCTTAGGATTTTCCTCTTGAAGTAAATGTATTATTTTGTGAATGTATATTGGTAAAGTGATGAAAATTTCCATACATGTTTTGGATTGTGTAATGATAAATGTTATGTAAAGTCTAATATTTGTTTCAGTTTCTCTTATGCACATTATGATGTGAATATTTAGATTTCTAGTCTCTCGTGTGACACTCCCTACCCGGGGCTCTCTAGGTGTTGAGGATGCCCGAAGGAGGTGTGTTACAGTAAAATATTCACACTGATAAAAATATTACAGATATATTGACCAAGATTGTTACTAAACAAAAGCTTGAGTTTTGTGATGGACTCCCAAGTGACTGGAGTCTTTGGTGTTCCTCCCTCATGGGCTGGAGAGGAAAATTGTTGGACTTATAAGCCATTGGCCCATTTTAATATTAAATTAGTAAGTAGGTCCAGCCCATGCTTATTATTATTATTATTATTATTATTATTATTATTATTATTATATACATAGATGCTTGCACGGACGGAGGGTCTTTTAGTGAAGAGAATCCGCCACTGCTTGTTCAATTGGAGGAGTGGCTGCCGCTTGATCAATTGAAGAGGAGAAGGTCGCCGCTACTAGCTGTTTTTGAGGAAGAAATTTATGCTTTCTATCATTGATTTATTTGGTGAAGTATTTCTCTCTTGTGGGTTCCATTTATTTGTGGTTATTATCTTGAAGGTGTGTTGTGGATTACCTCTTGATTTTGGGTAAAAATTTAGAAAATAAAAATATTATGTTCTATTATTTGATGATAGTGGAATTATCAGTTTATCCCGTTGAATCTTCTTTCGCATTGAAAGGTTTTACGATGTTAAACATTTTTTGGTGTTATTGAATTGTTAGGTATTTTATTACCTGTAGTGATTATCTTAAATTTTTATTTTAATTACACAATAAAAATATATATATTTATATTGATGCATTAGATATTTACCGACAATCCAACCGTCCATTCTCTCTCTAAGACAAAAAGTATTTGGAGGTTTGAAAAGTAGAAGATCCCATAAGCAGCAAATAACGACTCCACGGGGGGGAAAATAAACAAATGAATTTTTTTATAGCTACGAGTTCTTCTGTGTATTTGTAATTTACTCATCACCTGAATATTTTATCAACGAGTGCTGTAATTTTTATAAAAGTTTATGTAAAGTTTGTACTTACATATCAATTTACACCTATATATGGAGCATATGTTGACTTTTGAAATTATTACTTTTGCTCTGTCCTCTCACTCGTGCCTTCGATTTCGATAAAAGAGATAAATCATAGATGAAAATTTTTACCCCACTATATAGAATAAGAAATCAAACTCATAATTTATTGGTTCGAATCTCAACTTATCATAACCTAACCATTTAATCTATACCCTAAAAGAGCATATGTTTACTCTCGATCTCACATTAGGTGAACCCTAGCTACCTAATGTAAAGTTAATTCTATGAAGCATTTGTTCGATTGTTGGACTTTCTTCTCAGCTAGCTTAATTAATTAACTTAATTAGGATCGATTACTCGCAGATAAGCCAACCCACTATCATGCATCTGGAATTTTCCATGTTATCTATATATATTCTTTGATGATTCTTTGGCTTACAGTCATAAGAATTTTTGTTCTGTAACTGGCTAGCTAGACTGTTTTGTTTTTTTTAAATATTTTTATCTTAAAAAAAAAGTCAGCAAAATAAATAAATAAGTAAAACATATATTTCTTCAGGTCCCCGATGGCCCAACATCGTATATATATCCTGATCCACAGAAGAGCCTTTAAGAAAAAAGGAAACATGCATGCTCCTTCATGTGGGTGATCATCAGTTATGGGAGGAATCTTTATTTTGATTGAACACCGGAGCAGTTACAGAGGTGATAGGACTCAGTAGCACAGTACCTACAAGAAATAGGGGTTGGGTTTTTGGCATATTTCAGTGCAAACCCAGTAACCAAAAACAACTTAATCGAAGGTAAAATTAAAAAAAAAAACAATTAAAATAAAAGGAAAAGATTTAGCAGAAGCTATACATAATATATGTGCATGATCTGGCAGGCTTTTTGGGTAGAGGCTTCAGTGCAATTAGTCATTGCATAGAGTGTAGAGTATAGAGGATGCTCTAGTTTAGGGGACAACATTATCAGGGGAGGAGAGATGAGAGACTTGACTTTTGCACCTTCAAGAATATATATAGATATATATATATGCATATATCCACAAAAATATATATATTCTTGATCCTTGATTCTTAAGCATTAATTATGCATGTCTTCATTTGATCATCCATTGCACGATTATTTGTGATCTGAGAACACAAGCAAAGTTCATAAATTAAAATTTCACAAAACAACATAGATCTCTACGTAGCTATCGGACATATAGACATGGCTTTTTGTACCCTAACTAGCTAGGGAGGCAGCTTAGCACCGCAAACCGAAAAACAACAAAAAACCCTTTAGGTCTCATCAGTTCATGCGCATTCTCTGTTCCATCCGAGCTTCGCTTTCCAAGCGTGCCTCTCTCTCTCTCTCTCTCTCTAACATCTGCGTTTTACTTCTGAAAAGGTCGGATCTCAGAGATAAGGATGTTTCAAGAGATTGTGAATGATAGGAACATGTAAGAGTCCCCTTTTTTGAAGTTCTCCATATTGCCACAGATTCACAAACTTCTCATCTTCTTCTGAGAGAGATCTATATATGAGAGAGAAATGGCTTTTGATTTGGTTATAACTTGAACGAGAAATTGAAGGATCTGATGAGGCCGACAACCATATGAAACTGGTCTCATCCAAAGATCTTTGTGCCTTATGAAACAGTACATCCAAGTGGAGGAGACATATTTTAAAATCTTTCCATACATATTAAAGTATATATTATACAGCTAGCTTTTGTAAAGGGTCTTGTTCCCTACTTCATGCTATTTGTCAGATCTCCTTAACTCACAGAAGCTCTAAGCCTCCACAGTGACAGTGCCACCCGTCCCCAACCCAATTGACTACATGATACACTGCAATGACGGAACCCTAGAACAGCAGATTTCTAGCAATTGTTAAATGATGTGCTTTTCCATGTTGGGTAACATAGGTGGCACAGTGATTGGTCTTAGGGTTGCCTCCATATTTTTGGATCTATGCGAGGTAAGCTACTAGCATGACCTTGAGATCCAGGAAAGAGTAATCTCTTTTTCTTAATTTTTACTTTTTGGACATATATCTATATATATATATATATATAGAGAGAGAGAGAGAGAGAGAGAACTGCATGCTTTCTTTTTGTTTTTGTGTTAATTTGTGTCAAAGACACGTTGGGCTGGAATATTTTGCACAAGTCGGGTTTACTCTACGCCTGGAAACAGACAGAAATATGGATCTGTTTGTATTGCCATATTAATGAAAAAGGTTAACTTATTGTGTACTATATCATGCGGCATTGTTGATTTTAGTGCATGTGTGGTGACCACATATATAAAGCCCCGCAGAAGCGAACCTGATTATTATGTTTGATTTTGTTTTCAATTTTTTTTTTTTTTTTGGTTTGGTGTTGGTATTCATTTGGATTGTGTTAGATTTTATTTCTTGTTAGAAAAATAAAAATGAAATATTATGTTCCATTGTATTATCATTTTTTAAATTCTAAAATTAAAAACTACAACTAATTATATATGTTTTATAATAAGGAACAAATGTGCTTTGTACCCCTTAAGTTTAGAGTAAATGCAATTAGCTTTTGAAAAAATACAATGACTACCTTAACCTTATTACGACTTTTGTTGTAATTTTTTTTCCCATCATTATCTTACTCTTGTTAAACTTTTTCAAATACCAAAACTCTACTTTATCTATCTCATCTCTACGAATACCCTTCCACATCCCTTTTTTTTAAAGCGACGATTATCGACAATTGAATCATTAGTTTCTCTTTCTTTTGTCCATTACTCCCTCTAGTTTAACTCCCAATTTATGTCTTCCCTTCTCAATTTTATTCTCAGTAGGGGTTGTTGTAGAGCCATTACCTTTCTGCAGCAATCTTGATATAAGAGGTTTACCACATCAACAATGGAAATATCTTATTAGGTGGAAAGCCGAGAGAGATCCAACGCCAGCTCTCTTTTGCTCACTCCTTCATTGCCATTGCAACTTTGTCTCTTACACCTACCTCCAGACTTTTTTGCTTCGTCTTTTCCATGGTTAATTACAACAATCCCCAATCTTCTTCAAACCACCCCTTGAACCTTAGTTATTTTGCTTGAAAACCCCTTGAGTTTTTAAAATTTACCCAAATAGCCTATGGACTTTTCAAAATTAGCCATGCACCTCCTAAATTAGCCACTATACCCTTTAAGCTTTGGCCCTTAAGTTGAGAAGGCATGGTGGTTAATTTTGAAAAGTTCAAATACTAACCGGGCAAATTTTAAAGTTTAGGAGGTATTTGAGCCAAAAGGCCAAAGTTCAGAAAATTTGTAATTCTTTCTATTTCTCAAGTTATAATGATTAATTGAGAGGCTTGATTGGGAAGAATTGGCAAAAAAGAAAAAAAAAATTGTTATATATGGCATACAGTCATTAATCCAATATATTTACAAAGAAATTATAATAATCACTCTTGACATTTGGCCTAATTGTAAAAAACCACCGCTCTCTAAAAATAATTAACAATGATCTCTCTTGCTATTAAACAAAGATTTAAATAATCATTTTACTCTTTATTCTCTCTCCTAATACCTCTCATTCTCTCTTATCTCTCATCTAATTTTGGAAAAAGAAAAAAAAAAAATAGCTAGTAGTCTGCTGCTAGTGACCATTGATGTGGTGGTTTGAGTTTGAACCTAAATTCATCTAGAACAAATCTAGGTTTGAGCTAGGAAACCCAGATATGTAACCCAAACTCATCTATATCATAGTGTCAAATCCAAATCATCTAGGTTTGATGAAATCCAAATCACAAAGAGAATTGGGAGAAACTTACTGAAATAGTGGTGGGCAGAGGAGATGAAGGGAGCATCCATGAGAAGAAGAGACAAGAAAGCAATATGGGAAGAGAGATGAGAGAGAAGAGAGCAGAGAGAAAGCGATTTTTATGTATGAGGGTATTTTGGCTATTTTTTAATATTTAATTAGAATTAATTAATGATATGAAAAAAATTGTAACATAATATTAAATTTCAATGGTACTTGTATTTTTTCAATCGTTAAGAATGGTACTTGTAATTATTCTAAACCTCAAAAGCACTGTATGTAAGTTTATATTTAAATATTTTTTATTTTTAAGCTTCTGGCTAAAATTAGATTATTACATAAATCATGAACCGATAAAGCACCAATACACTCTCAGGCTGACAATATGACCCTCACAATGGCTAAATTACAGACACAGACGAGAAAGACACATAAACATCCTAACAAGACCCTTCCAGCAGCATTATAAAGACCTACCTAGCAAGAAAGCAAACAAGACCCAACAATGAGCATCCTACCAAAAAATCTAGGCCCAACAACGAAAGGCCCAAAAAACCAAAACGTCAAATCAAACCCCAAAAGCATAATCCCTCCCAGCTCACCGTTGCCATCTTCAACCTTTCGTCCCAAGCTCGCTGTTCTCCCCACTCCGACGTTGCCGATTGCCTCCAGCCTCCACTCAATCTGAGACCTGCTATCGATCTTGATACTCCTCCATTGCCTCTGCTGAGTTCCTTCCTCCTCCGTCACCTACTGAAACCATTACTCTCATCTCATGCCATCGTTGATACTCACTAACGTCTCTACCTCCCGCTGCGTCAGATTTGAGACACCAAAAAAACCAATGAAAAGAAACGATGAAAGAGATAAGGCATCGATTCAATAGAAACCCAGAACCAGAACCACAGCAGTAAAAACAAAAGTCAAGGAGAATGTTGGAACGAGCATAAACAAAAAGATGGTTGGAATGCAAGAAGTTAACAAATAGGGGACGGGACCCGCATCCACACACCTAACCCACAGCCCATGGATTCACTGTACCGGACGAGTCGGCCAGAAACCGACTGTAAACAACGCTGAACGATGATAAACGATGGCAAGGCTAATCCAACAACAGATGCCCGAAGCCAACCAACTTTCATTTACAGAAAAAAAAAAAAAAAAAGAAAAGAAAAAAAAAAGTCTTAAGAACCTCTACGCCCCCACATAATATCATAATCTAGTGTAGTGACATTAGGCACATTACTTATAATAACTTCTGTAGTTCCTTTTTCTGATTATGTTCTTGTTAATAAATCTTCATCTTGTATAAACTAATAATAATAATAATAATAATAACAACAATATTTTATGGGCCAATGCACTGTGTGTAAGAAATTTCCAGAATGCACTACACTGGCACATATCCCGAGTGCCCCATCTCATTTGGATCCATGTTTGGAAGGTAGAACTAGAGCAGAAATTGAAGATCCCACGTGCGCATGAACGGGGCGAGATAGGGCGCGCATGTGTGACATATATATTATATTATATTCATACAAACAGTCCACTTTATTTAATTATGAGCCAATCCCATAAGTAATATTTGCTACTTGAAGTCCCAAGTTCATATCTAGACACCAGTAAATCTTAGGAGCATCCCCTATAATTTACCCAAATATAAATAATGATAAAGTCTCCACATGCAGAGTTAGGCAACGTAAAACGGATGTGGTAATAGAAACATGTTTAGGATATAAATGATTAAAATAATTAACGTGAGACTGTTGAGGAGCAATGGACTGATATTAACCTAAATCATAGTATGAGCGGAGAAATGAAGAAAAAGGTGGACGTGCAATTAATTTGTAGGAGATTTGCATATGGTTCAGAAATTGACGCGATTTCTTTTAGTGTGTATTTATGGTAAAGTGCATATATCATAATGGAAAAGCATAGAGGTGGTGGCATCTGCAGTACGTATAAGCATTAATTAATACAGATACAAGTAACCAAGAGGCAATTAAATTCAAAGTGGAAGTGCGTCTTTCTCACAGTGATCTGATGATGCAACAAAATAATTTTAAATAATATTAAGTTCCCCTGTCAGCTGGAGAGGAGCAATGCCCTATCTTTTTATTTAATTTGGCCAAGAACTACTTGATGGAAAACCCTCGACTGGTACGGCTAGCGCTTTCTGTGAAAGCTTATCAACTGAGTCATGTGCTACTACTACTAGGAACACAAACTTAAAACCAAATTGATTACAACACCAATTGCAGGAGACAGCATCTCATATATATGTCGGTATATACATATGAGTCATGAGCTAGGCAACACAGAGACATTAAAATTAATTCATATGTTTCATATTAACTAGTTCTAGTTCGGGTGAGTGACCTCTGACTAGAAGAAGTATAATTGAGTGTGGATTAGGAAATTGAAAGGAACAAGAAAAGCCCACAGCCAAACAGCTAGCTTTGGAAGTGAGAGTAGAGGTTTGGGTTGTAGTCTTACTCGGAATGATGGGGGCAGGGAGGGGAGGCAGTGTCATAGGTTGCTCCTATTTGGGCATATGAATCCTGATACGCTTTGCCATCAACAGCTGATCCATATATACATATATATGTGTATGTGTTATGCTAATCGTACGAACTCTACACTCCAATGGATTAATTTTCTCATGTCACCGATCATATATAGCAGTGTTTCCTCGTTAAAAAATATTTAATTTAAGTTACAGATATTATTAAAAAATAAGTCTGTCCCTTTAACTTTATTAACCTGCATTATCACCATAATAGTGATTTACTTTATACAATTAAAAATTAATTTTTTTACCTAAAAGAATGAGAAAGACTTCCCCGTAAATTAAAGTACAAGTTAGTGATCACTCAAGACAAAACTTACATTTAGATAACACATACGATTTCATATATATATATATATAGAGAGAGAGAGAGAGAGAGAGAGAGAGAGCTTTGTAGTTACAGCTTCAAACTTTTTCTGAGAGACCCTGTGTCTGTATGGAGTCTGGACGGTACAACCCGTGCCATTACTCTGCTGCAAGGTTTCAGAACTGTCTCTTTTTGCTGGAACCCAGTAAGAACCGTTAAATGTTACACTGTTACGGGGAGAGGGAGACAGAGAGAGAGGGAGTTTCTATAAGTAAAATCTTATATTTTAAAGATTTATGTTATTAATAACCCTTCCTGACACCTAAATATCTTTTACATATATATTAGAATAAAAAATTTATATGACTGTTTGAAGGGACTTGATGAGAGTTAATTTAACTCAGACATTCCACACTGCATTTAATTTCAAATATCACATCAACATAATATTTGTCTATCAATTCTATTGTTATTTTATTTATAATATAAAATAAGAAAAAGATTAAACTAAGACTCTCGGTTATAATAAAATAAAAACTAATTTTATTATTATATTAAAATTTATTTTTTATTTTTTTATTTACATGTTTATAACATGAATTATTTATCAATATAATATAATATAATATATAAAAACACTCTTTTTGTCACAATATATGTTGGTATATCTACAAGGCATTAAGCATTAGAATCATATTAGATGTATATTTATTTTATATATTTTAGACTATATAAGGGGTATTATGATTAAAATATCTTACGCTTTATATGTATCTCATGTATCTTTATACGTCTCATGAAAAATTTATTTATCATAATATTTTCTTATATAATTTAAGATCTACAAAATAGGTGTATCACTACCATTTTCTTTAAGCATTAAGGTGTTCCACGTCTACTGCAGAAAAAGCTGGATATCTATTGATTTCTATTTCATCTGACAGGATCTTCTCTTGTCGTTCATATCTATCTACTCCTCTTATCTTTCCCGTCCTCCCCCTTTCCACCGTCATTTACTCTCCCTCTCTCTCTCTCTCTCTCTCTGCATGTGTATCTTCATATATATAAAGCGGTCGCCTTTCTTTCGCTTGACAAGAAATACTAGTCTTATTGATTTCGCTTATTTTATTTTCTATTTAATTGTCTCGCGTCACCAATTTATATCACCACGCATTCATGACTTCATCAGATAAAGTTGACATGAAAGCTATGCATGAGATAGTCTTCTGATACCATCATCTCCTTGATATCAATCATACACTCACATTTTCAAAGTTCAAACAGAAACAGTGTCCTTTATGGTGTATTTTTTTAATTATATGAAAAAATTGAAGCCAAACTCGAGTATGATACAGAAACGGGGTTTACTAATTACTCTATCTTTTGGCTCAGACTTTTTCATATCTTTTTGAACACTCATTCATCAATGGGGGGAGAGGGGCCATGGCCATATCCCTTATGACATGAACTGGGTCTCGCAAGGGCTTGTCTTATCTGTCCAATCCTGGTATTAAATCATATGCCAGAACCCAGAAGCTTTCTATGTAAAGTAGGGACTGTATTTACATTTCAAGAATGTCTTTTTGAAAACTTTATGGTACCGTCATTCTACATGTACCAATGCAATAAGGAACACCTACTGCTTTCCTTACAGCCTTTACTTTTATTGCTGCTCCTCATCACTCTGCAAATCAACTTGGAATTCATACCTAAACACGACACATATTTTCATTTCATTGCTTCCCAGTACATACAAAAATCAACTTCGAATATTTATACATACATATATATACATATCTTGCGTTTTATTTGACTGCTAAGTTTCGGAGAACTAATTCTATATATGTTTCAAGGATTATTTTATGTGTTGTATTAAAATTTTAATTGTGTTTATAAATATATGTCAGCTATATAACAGGGATAATATTCCTAACCTGTGATCTCGTGAACCTTATTTAGGCTTGGTTTCTATGTTTTTAATTATGTAGGTAGTAATTTGTGAAGCAATTTTGATTATCCCACTTTCAATTGCAGCCTTAGAGGCGTCTACACGTGTGTGTATGCTAGAGGTTAGTCACACGTGATGGCGTGGTGTTCATTCTCAACATGATTAAATAATAAATATCTCTTTAAGAAAACAACCTAAGAAACATAAAGTGTCCATTTGATAAATTAATTAAATGGACAAATTGTTGCAATGAGCATATTCAAATAATTTTTATGGGAAATTCTCCCGGACCACCATAGAGTGATCGAATACACACAATCAAACATCTATTATTTAAGTGAGATTTAATTCATCTTATTATATATTTAGACTCAATACAAAGATAATAAGATGATAACCATTATAAATTACTAAAATATATATATATATATCTTTTAAGTCTACATGATAACATTTAATATCTATCTCAATCAATCAATGTGTGTCTATGTCATATGAATTTGAAAATTCCATATTGGTTATGAAAAGTAAGACTGAACATTATGTGTTGTCTCGAAATCTGAACATCTAAATTTATATTTTGGGATTAATTGCTTCAGAGACTATACTTACACCTGTAAGAAAAAGAGACAGGGTTAGATCACTCGTTATGGTCTTTAATGTTTAACTTAGTAATCAAATTCAAAAACAAGAATGAGAAACTTGTAATGAAATGATTTTACCTATAAATGTTCTTCCTTTATATATTCAGATGTTTGGGGCTTTAGATTTCTTTTGAGATTCTTAGAGTTAGTCTCTTATTAAATAGTGAAATCTTTTGTTTGAATTTGAATAGAGATAACCTTACTTGAGATTTCTTGTATTGGGATCTAAAAGTTGAATTTGAGTTACTCCTTTAGATATGGATCTAGGTTGATGAAAAGTGTCACATGTCATCATTATATTGGTTTGATTTTGAGATGTGTGGTGCTATTATATATATATATATATATATTGTATGATCTGGAGGGACATTTTGATAATTTTGTTATGCCATATCTTTGCTAGGGTAGGCTAGGCCTGAGCTTGAAGCCAAGCATTTGCTTGGCAAGAACCAAAGAGAAAAAAGAATAAGAGAAGAAATAAAGAGGAAGAATGAAAAACATGGTATAAGAACCGTCAGCTTGAAACCAAACTTTCCCTTGGAAACCAAGTGTGAAACATATGGGGCAATAAGAGGCTAGGTGTAGGTCTTAGATAATGGGACAAACCTAGCTATATATTTGGCATCCCTTGCATCTAAACACTAGACCATTAACAACTGTGAACTCAGCAAGGTTGAGAGAGAGAAAGCCCTAACCAAAGAGGGTCCTTGGAAATCTTAGAGGAGATCTCAGACCCCAACCATCTCGATACCAATCCCGTTTCATTCATTTTGGTGAGTTCGATTATTAATTTAAGTGTTAGAGACATTGTTGGGACCTAGTTCTGTCTCACTTTCTTCTAGGTGTAATCTCAAGTAGTCAATCTCAAGATACAGATTCTTGCTTTCCATCACCACGTATTATTGTGGCAAGTTTATTAAAATAAATGAGGAAAATATATAAAGCTTTGGACCTGAGACGGAAAGAAGTTTCTCCATACGCGGAAACTCTAGCTACATATACGTAGAAGTGATCTAAGACTTATAGCCACGCATATAATGTAGAGATTTGAAAGCTTAAAGTTTAATTAGAAAATGTAAAACTGATTCAACTTTGAAAACAACCGGGGGATCGACGCCAAAAAAGTCAAAATGTCAACCTCCAACACGTTGAAATTTTTGTCAAACACCTCCAAGTTGCTCCATCCTCCATCGCATTATTAGCTTGGGGTCCGATCTAATTAACGCACCCTATTATGACAGTTGCTTTGAGCCTTTGACATTGGAAAATTATGCTGATTGAGTTAACAGAACCTTGATCGTAGAAGAAATATAATTTAACCTTCCTACATACAAATGGCATGACATTTGTGTGTGTGTGTGTGTGTATAAACACGTGTGCTTTAATTTTGTAGGAGTTGGCTGCATGCTACACGTATATAAAGCTGGACCAACAATTATTTTGTTGGACCTTTCTGTTGATAATTAATGATCCTGCATGTCATCACCAACAGTATTATAGGATGGGGTAAAGTGAAGATATTTTCCAAGGTTCATTCTCGACACCAATAATATTAATTGGATGGAACAAGATTAGAATGATCTGCTCTGCTGTAGAGAAACTGGAATTGGAAGATGAAGAAAACAATAGTATTAGATTTAATCCTACGAATTTTTTACAATATATAAAAAAACATATTGTTAAGTCTTCAGCTCTTCTGTCACAGGAATATTTGAACGTTGTCTGTTTCAATTCTCAGAGTAAGATTTTGTTCAAAAAAACATGTTTGCGAGAGAGGGAAGGAATTAAATATGATGAAACAACACACGTATCATATATTTTTAATGATATAAAATTAATTATATATAGTCATTGATCATATATAAATTATAATAGTATGAAATTGAAACACTTTAAAGCTCACGAAACCTTGTACAGGAATTCCAATCAAATGACAGGACAGCGACGTCTTCAAAATGACAAAAAGCTTGGTGAGTCATTTTCTCGGAATTGGTAGGATTTGAATCAGAGATGCCTTCCTATGCTTGTGACAAATTGGTTTGCACAAGCCTGCTCGCTTTAAGTAATCAAACTACATATCATCAGCTAGCCTTCAATACATATATATATATATTTCAAAAGAATAAGCTACTTAAAGCGAGGAATAAGAACACCCATATATATGTCTAATATTGGGCAAGAAGGCGCTAGAAAAACTAGTTGAAATGAGGGTCAAGTAAGCCACGAAATGTGTGTAAATTAATGCGTGTACACTATGAGAGTTACAAACGGGAGATAATTAAAGAGTAATAATACGAGTGGTTGAGCAAGTGATGTAATGTAAGATAAGATCGTATTAATGCGGTAACTGTGTGATATTTTGTTATTAGTTGTAACGAAAGGAAACTCAGTTTCAAGGAACGAAGAGGCTCGAGAGAGAGAGATTAGGGTTTAGAAGACAAAGCTTGATCCTTTTTCTGACGGAAGGGTACCAGGCACAACAACTTTAGTCTCCATCTACCAACAGAACCTAAAAACCATCCCTTAGAGACCCTATAGAAACCCCTATATCAGACAAAGCCATGTGAACATAAACCCTTGGTTTCCAAACCATAATAATAAAATTAATTAATTACTACTCCAAAAACGTACACCCCCCCGGCTCTCTCTCCTCCAATCCTGTACGTATATCAAGATCTACAATACAATGAAAAAATAAAAATAAAATAAAATAAATTGACCTAGAAAACAAGTAGATACACCAAACCGGGAGGAACAAGTTCTGAGCGCCGCCAGTGTAATCATTCAGAATGATAATAATCACAAGGACTCAGAACCAGCTGCTAGCTCTTCAACTTCCCATAAAATCTCAATATCAAGCAAGTTAAACAGCAATTGGTTCTACTTTTTCTCCACCTTGCCCGAAAATCCCCATTCTTTAATTACATGTCGGATGGAGACGTTTGGATGCAGACCCAAAAACAGAAATTTCGCATTTTTTTATTCCAGTTTCTTTTTCAACAAAAAATATGGAGTTTTGCTCTGCTGCAAATTCATTAATTAAGCCCTCAATCTGCATCAATCAAAACTCCCTTTATATATATATTTATTTATTTATTTACACATCAACAGAAAAAAAAAAAAAAAAAAAAACTCAGTGGACCAAAAACGACAAATCCCCTACTCCCAAACTTATTGCCCTTGGGAATAGAATGGCAATTACTTCCACCCAATTAGTAGCTCTATTAGCTGTCAAACTCCCAACTATTTCTCAAAAAGTTAGATGGCTGGCAATAATAAGTCATTAACTTAAAGCTTCCTTGTTTCCTTATCTTTCTTTCGAACGCTTTTTTTTTTTTTTTTTTCAATTTTTTCTTTCCCCTGAAAGGAAATATATGATATACGTTGATGGACATATTTTAAAATGGTTATCACATAGAATTATCAAATAACTCTTACCATTCAGCTTCATTGATGTAATCTAGATTTAACTTTACTTCCTCTCTCTAACCTACAGAGCATTCTCAAGAGCAGTGGCGATATCGGAGATCCCGACGCATCCCCGGAACTGCTGTAAAATTGATCTATATTATTTGATAGTACATTCCCACTCAAGTGGCTTCGGGTTGGAATTTGTTGAGGGTAGTAAAGTCTGTAAATTAGGTGTATTTACGAATATTTCTGAAAAACAATAAAAAGGGTGAAATTAAGACGTAGCAATCTCGAAGGAAGGAGGGAAGGGGGAATGCAACAAAAGGATCTCACAACATCTTCCCATGCATGCATGCACATAATATTGCATGATTAAGGCTCCTGTTGTTGGAACTTGGAACTTGCGAAAGACTAGAGAGAGAGAGAGAGAGGAGAAGAAATAATGGAAATGATGATGAGAAAATGCTAGTATCAAAAGAAATGATGAGAAAAATAAATGCTAATATCATTAGTTACATTTTCGAAATTTCAAATTAAATAATTTTAAAGTAAAAAATGATGGAAATAATAGGGGTTTGAAAGAAAGATCAACAAAAAAAATTGAAAGGATAATAACTAACTGTTCTTTTTCTTAATCTTTTAAGGACTAAAAAGTCTGCAAAAGGGAACCGTTTTACTTAGCTTTGAAGAATGTTATATAAATTGAGGTTTGATATAAAAATATAATCATACAATTCTTTAAATCTAATTAAAAAAAAGATAAGTATAACATATTATAATAATTTATAAATAGATAAAAATTTCATTCTGCCCTAAAAAATAATAGTTTGAAGGGAAATATATTTTTTTTCTTTTTCACAAGTTGCAGGCTACAGCCCATCTCTCTCTCTCTCTCTTCATTACTGAAAATTCCGACTATAAATATAGGCTCACCCCCCAAGCTCAGGTGCATAACCTGTGCAGAAGCTGAGCCTTGAGTGAATAAACCCACCACATTCCTCATCTCTCCATTTTGTTTTTCGTGATTTAGCTGTGATTTCTTCTCCTTCTTCTTCATCTTCTTCTAGTTCATAAACTCTTACCCGGATGGAAGAAGCCCTGAGGAGGCTAAACGGGCTGACCCACGCGCCGGAAACCGACCCCATCCAACTTCCCCCAAACAAGCCGTGCACCGCCGCCAACAAGAGGTCCCTCAAAGACGCTAGCGCCCCAGGTAATCCGATGAGGTATCGAGGCGTCCGTCGGCGTCCGTGGGGCCGTTACGCCGCCGAGATCAGAGACCCTCTGTCCAAGGAGAGGAAGTGGCTCGGCACCTTCGACACGGCGGAGGAGGCGGCATGCGCCTACGACTGCGCCGCCCGGGCCATGCGAGGCGTCAAGGCCCGAACCAACTTCGTCTACCCTACTTCGCCGCCGCCTCACGCTTCCGGCCACGGTTCATTCAATATCCCTCCGTTCAACTACAAGAAAGCGTCTCAATTTTCGGCTCTTAGGGATTACACTTCCCGAGGGTTTCTCCAATCCCCCAATTTGTCATCCTTTTCAAACCCTCATGTCGGCGGCGATCATCACTTCTCGGGGTCTAATTCCGTACAGAGGAACTCTTCTCTGAACATGCTTCTCTTCCGTGATTGTCTAAGCTCTTCTTCCAATTCGTCGCCTTCCTTGCCCCAATCCATTCTTTCATTCGAACAAAGTCCCTGTCTTTCTGGCTCTACTATGGCGAACCAGTTCAACACCGCTTGTTCTAATGTATCTGCAACCTTTGGAGGATCGTCCTTGACTATGCCCAATATAGAAGATCAACAGAGTCTTGCAGGAAATTCAGCTTGGAAAACGGATGAACCTGATACTGGCATGGATTTCTTTCCTTATGAGCAGTCTAATTCAGGGTTGTTGGAAGAAGCCTTACATGGGTTTTTCCCGAAACCCTCGACAAAATCTGCGTCGTCAACTAAAACCCACAATTCCACGACTGGATCATCATCTTCCGCGGCTCATACGTCCGATGCTTCTTCTTTTGATCGTCCTGAGATTAAGAAGGAAATTCTGGACGACCATTTCGGCCTCTACATTGACAGCTTCAACGGCAACGGCGGTTTTGACTCGCCGGCAACGGCAATCTACAACGAGTTTCCGTCAAGCCTTCAGGTCAACATTGATCCCATGTTCGGCGATTTTGTTCAGTACCCAGATCTTATGGGAATCTACGCAGCCAAGCTTCAAAATGCTTGAACAAGCTTCTGTTGCCAGTTACATATGGGAGGCTGAAAATTAGTTGCAGCTCTCTCTCTCTTCGTTGACAATGGAACTGTTGTTTACGTTTCAATGATTGTTATCACTAACGCCTCATCATATTTGTAGTGTTAATGCAAAGGTGTTATCCCCTAATCCTTCTATATAAATTATTTTTAACGTCTTATCTGTTCTCTGCATGAATCTCTCTCTTCCTCCTCTCTCTCTCTCTGGATGTTTTGTAAAGAGAGTCTTTTTAACTCTTCGTTCGATCTTCCTTGGTGCTTGCTCCCTTCCCAAAGTGCCGGCCAGGGACATGCTCTGAGATTTTGTATGGTAGTGGGCTTTTTGAGTTGACCTTGGAACATCAAAAAAAGCTGATTTTGTTGCATGCTAGTATTTTATATAGTTGTTTTTGGGCTTTTCATGTACTCATATACCTGTTATGGAAAGGGCGAGTTTGTGTGGTTATGGCCATCCTTTCGTGTACTGCTACTTGATGTGGGCTTCATATTATTCTTTTACTCCTTGTAGATTCCCTAGTCCCAGGCCAGGATTTTGAAATGACCCCCATATCCCAAACTATATATATGACTTCCTATCGACAATGGAGAACTAATAAAGCTATATATTTTGGTTTATATATTTTCAAATTCTGTTGACATATGTATGTATGTATGTATGTATGCATGTATTTCTTGTGTATAGAGAGGAATAGAATTTATGGTGAGCCCATACATGTATCTACATTGCATGATCTGAGAGTATTAACTACAGCTAGCATTCAAAAACCCTAGCTAGCTAGTTAATTAATTAATATTAGAATATAGAAATAGGGAAAGGACCAATAATGCTATATGGTTGGTAATAGAGAGGGAGCAATATCATAACCACAAGTACGCGAGTAAGGTGATCATGAATGGAGAGTCTCTAAATTCAACACTTTCTGGTACGTATATTTGATGAGTTTCAATCACTAGTAATCCGCATTTAAGTATATCAGAATGACATGAATTTTGCTAACTCTTGTAAAAATCACTACTGTCGCTGCAAAACTAAATCAGTTGCAAAGAACCTGTGGTAGTTAGTTTGGCTTTACAGTTTCAGTTAAGTCGTTGTAGAAGTTGTAATAGGAACTTAGTTCTCAAAAGAGGTGGTATAAATACAGAGGTTGGCTTCTTTCCTTTAGATCAATTTTTACAGTTCTAAATTCTCAATGAAGGATCTCAACTCTTTCGCTTTCTCTATTCTCCTATGTTCTTTATCTTCTTCTGTGTTCTTGATATCAGCTGCTAGATTCAGCCATTTCAAATTCTTTCAGCAAGCTGCTGCTCAGAGCTTGGGTCCAAACATGCAATTAATATTAATTTGCAATGTTAATGGTGCTGCTAAGACGAGACATGGTTGCAGCAATGAACTGCGTCGCACGGCCGGCCGCGATCAAAATTAAAGTAACCATTATGCGTATGGCTTGTACTGACCTTCCGATCATAATGCTGGCTACTGCTCTCAAGCTAATTTCACACGCACAGATTAACATCAACACCACCGCTCCGACGACGAGTGCATTCAAAAATTTTGGCATTATTATTTCAAGTAATTAATGGAAGAACAAGTTGATAGGTTTTTAGTTTTAACCATGAATATCCATCCCATTTACTTTGACACCAGCCACAAAAAAGAAAAAAAAAAATGAAACATTTGAAAGGAAGTGGCATTATGTGTTGACGTAATTTCTTTTAGTATAATAACAAGTTTGGGGAATTAGAAACCATTCTGTTGTTCTATTAATGACCACTGACCAGATGGGCTTAAGCTGCCAACTAACGCCAGTTTCTGTGCTATAGATTGCAATAGTGAAATTGCATTTCATGTGGCAAGATTTGAATTTTAATTGCAAGACGGGGTCCTTGACTGAGGCTAGAGGCCCAGTTCAGTTACATCGGCCCATTAGTGTTCTTGCTATATCTTGGGACCAATAGGCCCATAAACTTTTAGGTTTGGGCTCTAGGTTTATAGGTCCCTCTCAAGTCACCAAGCCTAGCAAGCTGAACATAAAACCCTAAAACTCTTATACATTTATTGCTTGTTATTTTTCGTTATCATAAAATAAAAATCTTGATAAGGGTCACTTGATTGGAGTTGATGTCATTATCAAGAATTATGATATCTAAGATTCTGAAATCGATATGGTGGGGTTGGGGCTCAATTGAGCTAACTATATGGACCATTTCCTTTTTCTTTTAGCATTTAAAACACTATTTGGTTTAGTCGATGAATCATGTCTTGGGATCCCACAATAGAGTGAACCTCAAATAACATCTCTTTTTTTCCCACTTTATTAGATCAAATTATTATTATTTTCCAACTTATCTCTTTTATGTTTCATCAACTTTAGTGAATTATATAATCTCACAAAATAAATTTTTCATTCAAAAAATAGAGTTACTAGAATGACACGGTTTTCATCAGTTGAATACAAAAATAAAAAGTTATATTAGTTTTCTTATTTGGATGAAACTAAGCCCACCCAATAAACAAATCTTTGGTTCTAAATTAATAAAAAGAATTCCATCAGGATCTAAGGGAGCATGAATGTATGTACTATTGCCAGGAAAACGAATATATGAAAGTAGCGAGGGAAGAGCTAATTTATCAATGGCAGTTAACTGAATGGATAATTTCAAGTGGAATCAATCAAATTCTTATTCTTCTTCTTATTCTTCTTCTTTTTCTTAAGAGTTGGATCATGGATGATGGATGTCTGCTGCAATAATAACAAGATGGACCCTTGAACCAAGAGCGCATGAAAAAGAAAGGCTAATGGGGACTTCTGTTCATGTTAGGTATTTGAGTGGCTGAAGCATTATCAAAAGTTGCATCTTATCATAACTTTGAAATATATATATAATAATATAGCCCAGAAATATTATTATTGATTATCAAATCATGTGCTGATATATATATATATTTTGTTTTAAGCCTTTGGATATATGAGCTTACAAAGCTTAAACTTATCATATCAGAATATATATATATATATATATATATACATAAAAGCTGATCACCACCACAATTATTTGTAGGGCAAGACATTTGTTAACAGAGAATATTCATAAAAAAAGAATAAATTTCACATCCAAGGACCAACTAAAATTATTTTATTTTCAATATTAAAATAACGTAACAAGAATATTAATTTTTGTAATGATCAAAAAAGTATTCTAAAGCATATATATGGCACCAACTTTAATTTCTTCTTTATTTATACCGGGGGAGGAGGGCGGAGTCTCGGGACAAGACATGGTGGACTCTGGGCCATTCCTCTTCCTTCCAGAGGTAACAAGAGAGACGTTACAGATAGTGGGCGTCCCGTCCCGTCCCGTACGTCCATCAGAAAGTAAGATTATGAGCTCGCCGTCGCTGGCCAGACAGGGAAGCATTGCAAAGAACAATGGAATTAGCAGCTGCCTCTGCTCGCCGACGACCCATGCTGGTTCTTTCCGGTGCAGGCTTCACCGGACACCCACGCTACGGCGGAGCAAGAGCACGGAGCCGTCCTCCTACGGGGACTTACAGTACTCCAACAAGCCTGGTTGTACAAGTTCTGCTGGAACTTGTTGAATATTGATTGTAATGGCGTAGACGATGCTCAAGGATTCTGATGTCATGGAAGCGAGCGTTTGTTGGATATTGCCTACAATCCTTTATATATATACACATATATTTGTAACTGCATGGTCCTAAATTCCACATCTCTGACTGATCTATTTCTTCAACCTGTTCTTAATTTTTTTTATTTTTTCTGGTTCTAGTTGATGCTCTTTCATTATTATTATTATTATTATTATTCTTAATTATTATTATTTTATATCAATTAAGAAACCAAAGAACTTGCAATATTAAGCTAAGTTAGTTAACCTAGTTTGGCTTGGGCGTGGAATCTGCACAAAACATTCTTAACATGGGTTACAAACAAGTTGGAGTAGCTTGCATTGCATATGTGCCAATTAATTAGTTTATAGTTTAGGTAAGAGCTTTTTATTATTATTTAAAAGGAATATATATATATATATATTTACAATTTCATCTTTCCTCCTCTCCACAAAGATTCCAACTTTGTATTATATTTGCTTATTTTTAATTATGTACCTAGGAATAATTAAACTCTTTTTATTATTCATTATTGTCTTTTTCTTCTCACAAATGAATTCGTTTATTTTTAATGAATAAATTGGTTTATTGTTTACAAACAAGTATGTTAACAAGCTCAAATTGAGCGATAAATTCATACCAAACCTGAATGGCATAACATATGAATGAAGTAAACTTGAATAGTTTTTACAAAATTCAGATCATAAATGATCCGACACCAAACACCTTAAATGTAAACCAGTCAAACCCAAACACTGAAAGCTCGATCTCATTTACAGATGACAGTCCTATTTTGATATGGTTGGAATAATGTTGAAGCTCTTGTGCTGGATCTGATGATCAGAGGACGATGACGCAGATTGCCAGGGTTCGTAGGTTATCATTGTGATTTGGGAACCCACAGCTGAAATTTGTTCTTAGAATTCTGTGGAAAGTAAGCTGCAGGCCGCTGCTCTCATCCTGAGCTCTTCCAAGTCATCTGATCTTTGTTTCTCTTCAAACCATAATTTCATTTATTAAGATCATCAAAACAATATTGTGATAGAGCAAATATCTTGATTCAGTTTCCACAAAGTGAAGCTTCCTTGAGATATTTTTCTCTCAACTTTCTCTGGAAAACTTGTTACTTATTAGCATAATAGACTACAACAACAATGCACAGTGATTGTTTCCCTAGAAATTACAACGTATTTTGCCAGAAAGAAATAAAGAACAAAAGGTAAAGAGTGTAATTACCCTTCCATATTTTACCATCCCAACCAGAAAAGAAACAAAAACTCTTTTATCAGTTCTTTTCACTTGCTGCACTTCTATTGATGGACCACAACTTACTGAGCATCCTCTTTGGCCGAGTTGGATGAGAGGAAACAACAGCCTTATTCACTTTGGCAGATTTTGGCATTCCATTCGGGTAATTCTCATCCAAATCATCGTCTTCAGCCAGCTTCGTCTTCAGAGTTGAGAGTTTTGAGTTGGGCGACTTCAGGCCGGAGATGCTCCACTGGTCCTCTGCTTGGCCAGTGACGTTGGAGCTCAACGACGCGTTTGGTCTCCTTGGGTCACCATGCACCGCTAGGAGAGCCTTGATGTTGCTGGGCAGCTCGGTCACCTGGCCGCCAGCCATTGCAACTCGGGCTTGCTCGAAGAAGAGGACTTGCACAACCACCCGCAGTGGTAGCAACTCATTCTGAGCTGCATGCATGCAGGCTTCCATCGATAGCTTTTTGCAGTCCAATATTCTGCACAAATGCTTTCTTTCACTCTTGTTGAGACCTGGGTGAACCTGGATGATTAGTCACAGGAACTGGTGTCAATATATAAGCACGCTCTAGAGTTGAAGAATGCCAAGAAAATCAAGGCATGCACAATGATATACCTCACCTAATCAACCAGTTGAATGAGAACATTGTAAATTCCGATAATAAATAGATGTTAGGGAAGTCCGTTATGCCAACAAGAGGGAGTGATTGGTCTAATCTTCTCAATTACTAATTCACTACCAAAACTTGGGCATGGAAAGACTAAAAGGTCAAGACGGTTGGTTATCTACTAAAAATGGAGATTGGTCAAGTTTCAATTTTCAGCTTCCAAGATTAATATCCAAGTACCATGCTCCTAATATATGCTATTTTACCTTGAGATAGATATCAATTGCTCTGTATAGATCATCATGATCGATTCTTGCAAACTCAGGAATAGCCTCTGCCAACGCAATGAACTTGGACAGAGGCAAATTTGCATCTCTGGCTATCTCTTGAAGATACCCATCCACAAGCTTTGCCACCTTGAGTTTTGCACTGTGAGATGCCGAGGAAGACCTCTTCCTCTCCTGAAGCTCGATATCGACATTCTCTGCCGAGCGAGATCTCCTTCGTGGCTGAAAACCATCCTTGGCCCTTGGCGGGCTAGTTGGGGGACTCTGCCCCTGTAACATGAACTGCTCCAATATGTTCAGCACTATGTCCACATCATAGACTCTGTCATTCTTGTGTGACGGAGAAGGTATCAACAAATCACCGACTTTGGCTTCCTCCAATTGGATTCCAACTCTCCTAGCCAATTCCATCCTGGAAGAAGATGAGGCATTGAGTATGTTGGCTGCCTTCAAGAGCTTGAGCAAGAAGCTACAAGAAACGGCACCTTTCTCTGCTGGGAGCAGGCTTATAATTGATTCCAACAGCAGCCTATATTTTGAACTCGTATCCCCAACCGAATCAGAATCTGAATCTGACTCTTCTTCTCTGTTAACGTTTGTGCCTTTAGAAATATTGGGTAGCCATCGAGAGGCATAAATCCGCAATGCCTCTCCAATAAGATTGGATGGTGTCTTTCCACCAGATTTAATTGCAATCATGGTTCTCCAGTAAAGGTCTATCCCCAATTCTGCAATATCTTCAGCCCACCACCCCTTGTAAATAGGCTTATGTCTATGGCTCTCTCCTCCATTACAGGAGGAGATATCGTCTCTTCCCCTTCGGGAATAGCTGCGCGAGAGATTCACCTTCGAGGGGTTGCACAGAACCTTAGAAGCTATTGCTTCAATGCATCGGCTTGTGATGCCAAGCTCCTCGGACCAGGATGGGAAGGACCTGGTGGTTTGCAGTGTGACAATCGAGTCCTTCCAGCCTTGGAGTATGCATGAGGTGAAGAAAACTTCGAGCTTGTAGATTAGGTTCCCCTTCTCAACATCCTCAGTCATCTGCAGGTACTCAGCTGCACATCTGGCTGACACAATGTTGTAGGCACTGATTGTGATTGTGATGCCATAGCAGAACTTTGCACACAGCTCAAATGCTTCAATCCCACCTGGGAAATCTGGGAGCTGCACTGTTTGGAGGTGCTGGCACTCTGAGCTTTGGGAACATAGCCTCTGAAGCCTCAAGCACTTGGACAGCAGGGGAAACTGCCACACCGACATGATTCAAACCTTAGATTTCATCAACTTAAGCAACACAAACAAACAAGACTTGCCACCGGAATTGGTAGGCTAGTAGTAGATAGTAGCGCTCATGAACTCAATTGCTCGAGTTCGAGAGAGTTGCTTATTCACCGGGGGTCTCGAGAAAAAAAAAAAAAAAACACTTGAGTTATAGTCAAAAATTGGAAAAGGGAACTTAGGTAGCAAAGTTGTACCTTGTGAAGCAAATATCTACTTCCCTTGACCTGAACTATGAGATCACTAGAGACTTCTGAGGAGACTGACCTGCATTATTAGCAAGAGAAAAAGCCTCTTCTAAATATGTATGTCATGGTTATGGAATGCGTAATAAACTCAGATGAAACCCATCTTCGTTACCTTACAGCTTCAGTGGTGTAGAAAGTGTCCGGACGGGAACCAAGTTTCATGAACTTCATGTTTACGCCTTTCCTTTGTCTCCCTGTGGAATTCTCCGACTACAGGACGTGCCTTGCCATGGTAGACAAAGCTACGCCGCAACTATATCCTGGTATTTAATTTTCCTTTCTGTGTAACCAAACAGAGAGAGAGAGAGAGAGAGAGAGAGGAGAGGGAAGGCCAAGAACAAGAACAAGAACAAGAAGCAGGAAGAAACAAAGAGCTCTAGCCTCTAGCTTTTGCGGTGTGTTTGCTTTAGGGGAAATCTATATATCAAGCGGAGTGGAACAGATTGAGAGACATCCAGAAGAAACAAGGCGATCCCAAAGTCCAATGTCAGATTCTGAGAGACCCCAATTGATCTAGACATTGAAACAAATGAGTAGAAGGCACGAATCCCATCAAGATCATCAATATACCCACGCAAATCAATCAAAACAAAAACATTAAAAACTTAGAAAAGCGGGGGAAAGCAAAGCTAAGGCAAAGCAGAGAGAAAAAAGAAACAAAGTAGACGACCTCCAAAAACACGCGTATGTCAAGAAGCAAGGCGTTACTCAAATTGGCAAGAGAGAGATGATATAAAGATTCAATTTTTGGATTACAACCTGCTGCAATCTTAGGATTACTTGACTGTACCAAAACTGTGACGTTTTGTTTGTGCGTCCACCGATGTGTGTGTGAGAGAGAGAAGCTTTTTAGTTGGGTTGGGGGGGCAGCTAATGAGACTCGATGCCAGCGTGCAAGCAATAGGAGAAAGGCGATGCCCACGTGCTTATCCTGCGCCCACCTTTGTCCTTCGTTCTCATCATTGCTTCTCCAATTTCATTTGCTCGCTCTCTCTCTAGAAAATGTTCGCCCCCGGATTATTTTAGTCAAACACTATTTTATACCCAACATAGTACGCCGCTCTACTGATCCACCTAGTACAACCCACCTTTAAAAAAATTAACGTATACCCAGTATTTTAGTATACTTTCTATGCTAAAGAAAGTTAATTGAAATGATGTAATTACGACCTTTTTTTCTGAATTTTTATTATCTGAACCAAATGTGTGTGTGTTTTTTTTTTTAATTTTTTGATATGTTTTGATGCATTCATTGGGGAGGGTCCACGGAAAAATGATAGTACCATTGAAGTGTAAATGATGATAGTGTGACGTCGGGGTATTGAACAGAAGCTTGTTAAATAAGATGCTAAAATTAAGAAGGAGGGCTTTATCTTGGCAGCAGTTGAGGGTCTCTGTCAATTGGTTTTCTTTTCCTTTTTTCTATTTATTTTAGGGGGGTTGGTTTGGATTCTTATATAATCCTGGAGATTAGGTGTATGATGATGGAAATGAGCGTGACGGGGATCAACGGTGATTGAGCTGCGTGACTGACAGCCAGCTTGGTGGTTGATTTTCGATGAACAAACGTACGAGTGATGAAGGCAGGATTGATGAGTGTGTGGCCATATATGCCCTCCTCCTCCTCCTCCTCCTACTGCTACTGCTACTAATACTTGCATATGCATTTGAATGGTAATGGTGGTGTTCATGATCATGATTCATCTATCCCTTGCCTTTCCTGAATTCTTACTTACATGGTATCAATCATCATGCTCCTTTTAATTATTTCCCAAATATAGCTATATATATATATATGTATATGGACAACAACCTTCTGACTTTGTTCTTAAGACACAATAACCAACTCCATCCAATATTCAACTAATGAATTCTTAGAAGCTTGATCTACTGGTTACATATGTAAATGGTTTTTAATGAATTGTTATTAATTTTATTTAGAATTGAAATGGTATAAATAAAGTTAATTGAGCCCTATTTACAACTCTACTAGTGGTAAAAATAATTTAATTTTTTAGTTTTTTAATTTTATACTATGAATTGGAAAACATGACAAAAAAGTTTTTAATAATGTCTAAATGTTATTAGTTTTTGAAACATAAAATATTAGGGCATGTTTGATTGTAAATTGAAGTTAAAAAATGAATTCTGAGTTTTTATTATTAAGAAAAAAGACATTAAACAAATAAGAATACTATTCAAAATTCAATAATTAAAGAAATAATATGCATGGGGGGTAAAGAGACTGTTTGTTAATTTTATAAGGAATGATGATGATATGATGTTGATAGTGAAAAATGCCTAAAATTGACTGTGTGCTGCGTGGATTAGAATTTAGAATAATCAAAGAGCCTTAATTGGGGTAGATTAGGATTTAGGCATGGAAATTGGATGATAATGAAGCGTGCTAGGGGAGATCAGGAAGAATATCTGGTGCAGTAAACGTTGTTGGTGGTTCCATCATGGATGTCCCCTTTCACAAAACTGAGAGTACAGTTGAAATTGAATGGCATTAATAATTAGATTGAGATGGTCCTATATATATGAGCATCAAAATGTTTAAGCCCTTCAAGCAAAATATCAAGAGCAAAATGGACTCTTGATTGTGATGCAGCCAACTTCAGACAGATCCATTAATTTATATTTCAAAGCAAAGGCTGTTCACTTAAGGTTTCTAAGTCATGTTCAAACTTTATACTGATATTTTTTTTTTTTTACTTTTTTTAAGAGTGAACCCACAATAAAAATTTATTTGTCTACTTTCTTTCTGTGCTTGCATCGAGACGAGGGTCCTTTTCATCTTTGATCTCCATCCTCTTTCAGCTGATCGAATATGTCTCTAGTTCCATTTTGCTTTATGGTCAAATAGAGTAAATAAAATGTTTGATAAAATTTAATTCAAACTCAATTTAAAGTAAAGAATTAAAACTCAATTTGAATATTTAATTTGGTATATTAGGTGAGTTTAAGTATTTTATCATATAATTAATATAATTAGGACTCAATTTAAACTAATCAATTTACCACATACTCTCCTATAATAAAAACAATTAACCTCTCCTCAACTCAAGGGCCATTAGTTAGAAGGCACAAAGTGGCCGCCTTCAGAGGTGGTCTTCAAAGTTGTCATTATATCGCTATTATTATGTTATTCTTGATGCTCTTGTTTATAATATTTAGACAAATTATACTAGTAAATTATTCCAAAACTCCTCTCGCTGTTCTTTCTAAACCCTAAATTACTCTTGCTCTTCTTCCTAATTAACTTCGTTCTAAGTATATTTCATTTGGTGTAGAATTGACTCTTACCCATGAGCTTAAAGGATAACTTACAAGGTCACACTCTCCTTTACAAGTGGGAACTTCCTCACTTCCTCATCGATCTCATCTTAACGCCGATTTATTTTACTTTGTGATATTGTCATCCCGTTTTAGCTTAAGATATATCCTAACTGGACTTGTTTATGTACATTCTTCTCTTTTATATATTCAAATCCTTCTCGTCAAAAATAAATAATAGGACAAGGATAGAGATGAGAGGGGGAAAAGGTGGGGTTTTGGTTGGGGGGGTTGCAATCGAATCCAAGCGACTGTGTGTGGGGGGACGAGAGAGAGAGAGAGAGAGAAGGGGGGGGGGGGCATTCGCGATGTACGACCCCCGTTGCTTGCCACCCAACTGGGTAGCCGTTCGACATGTGGGTCCTCTCTACTTCTCTCTTCACTTTCACTCTAAGCTTACCTACATTTATTTATCTAATAGTTAGCTTCCTGGGTGTAATATTAATTATGTTTTCACAAGTACGTTGACAAATTAACAAACTTAACAAATTTTGTATTTAAACAACTAGGAGAAAACAAATTTTTCACGAAATAAAGCAAGGGTGCATATACAAGGCCATAGTTTTAACTTAATTGGATGTTATTATAATTAGGTTGACGTCGACATGGCCAGCTAGTTTTGTCACATCATATGTATGGGGTAATTTAATTGTGTGTAAGCTGGCTGGTTACTGATGATGAGTTTCGAAATTAAATCCTGCAGTAGTACTAAATGGAGGAGCCAACTTTGACTGGTTTTGATAACAAGACAAAACTGGAATTTGAAGGTTGACTGCCGGGTAAGTCTCAACAATGATCAATCAATACATAACAAGATCCGGGCAGATATATATATATATATACAGAGTGCTCTCTCTCTCTCTCTCTCTCTCTACCCCCCCCCCCCCCCCCCCCCCCCCCAAAACCAAAATAATATATATATATAAGGGCTGACAGTAAATTAAAATCCCTTATCCTTACAAACAAATCGCAATGACGTTGTAGCTAGATAGGCCCATTGATTTAAATGCTTATGGCTAGAAATTAATTTCACAACACTGACTGACCAATTCTCTTCGTCATTCTTGGGTCAAGGTGGTGAAGGTGATGACTGATCAGGCAGCAGAGCTCCATTCCTACATAAATTTTGCTAGTATCCAACAATATATACATATATAAATTCACAAATGGACACCTGATGAATTGAAATGGGTAGTCCTATATGATTTTATTATAAGTAATTCTTTTGTTTAAAAAAAAAACTTATAAAATACACATCATGAATATTTGTTGAACAATAATGTATATTCTATATATGCCACCTTTAATTTAATTGTTCGCAATCTCTCCTAGCTAGCAAGTGCTGATTTTTTTGTAAGTATTAGGGAGCACATGAACACAGAGAGACCCACAGCGGAAGCCTGAAATGGATGTGATTCTACTCCTTTCTGAGTTGTTTCATTCACATTTTTCAGCTCCCAATGGACGTGGCCAGAATTTGGTCATGTTACTCAACACTAGTCCCTCTCATCTTTTCCGGGAGATGGCAACTATTCATTCAGCCCCACTTCGGTAATCAGAACAAAAACAGTTCAGCAAATGTGGGGGCTCTCTCTCCCCAACATTAACTGATTCCATCCGCCGGGCAACTGGCAACCCTAAGCTAAGATATCCTTCCAGCCAGACATGATCTCTGCATCCGGCCGCCCGTGGTCCAATTCTAATTCTCCTTCTTTCCTTTCTCTTTTTCTGGGGTCGGATTGTCGGCTTCCACTCGTCTCCTTTCTCCGTGGATCTAAATTCGATCGAATGATATAAAAGAAGACGAGCATATTGAGAAAGAATTTACATTTTTATCCGTTCAAAAGCTGTAACCATTTTTATTGAAGACATGTTTAGGCAGAATGATGTATAGGTTTGCCAAGTATTGGCGCGGAAGGGATGAGAAATGGACAGGCATGGAGAATGGGACGACGAGTGAGACAACGACCACCAATTTGGTTTTCAACTTTAAGCTTTAATTGTTGTTTCACTGTGAGCAAAGAAGCTAGCTCTTGGAGAATGGCATATTGGTTTTAATTCCTCCAATCATTACGGTTTTGTCACTTACTCGGTGCCCCCCTTTCCTCTCCCTGTTAATAGTTGACTTAATTTCAATCTCTGTCCTGCTTGAACTTTATATATACATGCAGACACCCCATGCAAGAAATTCTAAGTATTAATTACTGTGAGATTCTAGAAAGCAAGTTTTAATTTAATTATATCAATTTGAAATGTTTCGGTGTTAATTAGCATGCACTGTTGTACCTACCGACGTCCAGATGGTCCATCATTAGGGGGCATGCATATGTTTGGGGTACACCCCAATTCCTCCAATATTACTTTCCATCTTTCTTTAAGTAATAATTAAATCACGTCTTTTCTCTCTCTCTCTCTATCATGTTTATTATACAGATTATCATGAAAAACACTAGAAACTGTTATTCTGAATTGTTGACGGTCAGCTGATGAGGAGAAACACAGTTTGTGATGATAATTACCTAGCTACCTTTAATTATTAGTTCAAGATCATATCATCTTTACTAAAGTTGAAAGATCAATTCCAAAGCTAAAAAAAATAAAAGGCAATGGCATAAGATAAACTTGGGCAGTTGCATGCAGGCCGAACTGGGCTGGGTTCAACATCACAACTCACAACGATATAATATGTCTCCCATGCTTTTTGACTTGGAACCTCATCTTCAATCATGACACCGTTGATTTCTGAATTAATGCTTTCTTCATATAATTTTGTGGAGGGGAATGGAGCCATGGAAGTTGGCAGAGAATCTAAGATCAAGGCTGCATAATACTAGTAAGTATACAGAACATTTGTAGGTCAAAAGATAGCTAGCTAGGGGCCTAGCCTGCAGCTGTCCAAAATCAAATGCATCTTCTTTCTCGGAATTTTGAAGCCTTAAAGCTAACATAAGAGTGGCAGTACTTAAACCAACCTCAAAGTTGTGGAAAGTGATGAACTATTCCCATTCATATGAACATCCTGCTTTCTTAATGTATATATATAGCAATATATAATATGTACCGCACACTTCCAATGAATTGGGCAATCATGGTTTTAGAATATATATATATATGTAGTCCATCCTCCTCCTAGGATTGTCCCTAATTCTAATCTTTGGATCTCATTTGGATTAGGCTTTCTATACTAGATAGTAATTAAGAAGAATTTTTATAAAAGAATATACAGAATTAATAATATATATATATAACTCTCTTACAACAGTTCATTAAAAATAAAATATAAATTGTAATTATTTTATTTAAAAAACGAGAATGGTTGTTATAAAGAGCTCATTTTGTGGGTATATAATAAGTATAAAAGTCCCATTTTTATATCATTTTCTGTGATATTTTCCTTGCAAAAATTTTATAATAGTATTGTTTCGTACATAAATAAATTGGGTATATTCCACCTAAATAGTTTGGATCATTTCACAAAAACTCCCTTCGATTTCCTTTGTAATATTTTGGATACCTACGCTTTATATATTTTTCAGAGACCTTGCATTTGACCTAATTAAAAGAGTTGTTTTAGAAAACAAAACAAACCATGAGAAGCTAAAATACCAAAACTGAACCACATAAAATCAAAATGAAATTTACCCTTATAATACCAAAGCATATACTACATCTTGAAAAGTAGCAAGTAATGATGGAGGTCCAAGCACCTAGCTAGCCAACAAAACTGTTGGCACGGGGGAATATGAACGATCACATAAATAGATAGATAGATAGATAGATAGATAGTGGTCTTTCTTTTCACATAGCTAGGCATTTTGGGGGGGGGGGGGGGGGGGGGGGCTATGGGGTTGTATGATCGATCGATCGTTGACAATGGCTTGCTTGGTGGCTGGAGAGAAGTATCCCTGAAAAAAGCAGAAACTGATTAGATTTAGCTGGGCCATGCCTCTCATCACCCAAGCGTGTGCAATTCATTTGATTGTCCATCCCAACTAAGACAACCCTACATTTCTTTCTGATATTAATTTATACGTTCATTATTCAAGGAACAACAACAACAACAAATTAAAGGCATCGCACAGATTAGTACTGGAATTCTCTGGCAGCTGCTGCTTAATTAATTAATTTACAAGGCTAGCGGTGCATGGGAAAAAGATCAAATTATATATCATATATATATGTATATCAGTTGCTATATATAGCGGCATCAATATCACTGCTTCATTTATAACTCGGACGGCCGATGATCTGGAAAGATCAAACTGTCATCCGTGGCTGAAAGATTTAAATATATAGCAGAAAGGCTATATAGTTCATGGGATCACAGTTCAGGCCTTGCTGCTGCTGTTGGTTTATATATGTGGTCCTCTCTCTCTCTCTCTCTCTCTCTCAAACGTCTTTAGCTTTTTTTAGATTGCAAACAAAGCAAGGGGCATGATGCCCAGTTGGTAATTAGCTAGGGAAAACTTCGACATAATGAATCCACCGAAGGGTTGTTGAGATGTCTCGGATTTCTGAACCCAAACCAGATTTGGGCTTACGTGGGCCAGAGCCCAAACTCAGGTAGCCCACCTACCCACCCACTTAACTTTTTGGGCTATCAACATGTTCTTTAAGGCTTCATTGCTTAACGGCTTAAAAGTCGGGCACCAAAGTCATTGTCTCTCGTACCCATCAAACCACTGTAACACTGTAAACGTGTAGGAAAGCAGAAGAAAGGATGAAACTAGAAAGGAAAGAAAAACACGTGCAATGTTATTGCTTTACAGTACTCTCTTTTGATTCCCTCTGATTAAAACTTTTATCTGATAAATTAACCACTCAACTCAAGGTGGTGACTCACTTCATAAAATATATATGTTATATTAGGGTTAGAAATTTCTTAGACAGTTACCATTCTTGTTTTGTGCATTAACACTAACACTAACACGTGTCACGTGCCCCCGTCAATCGAACGCGTTGTGTTGTGTGGACGCGTACATAGCCAACTGACTTGCGAATGTGTTCTCTCATGAGTCATGACATTGAAAGCTACGTGCCCGAATTGGCCCGGAAAATGACTGGAATTGGCAAGGAGGAGACGAAGACCCACTTACAATATGGCTTTAATCTTGTGAGAAAAAAACATTTAGCTCACACAAATACAACCATGGATCAAATTTATAGGCAATATATATGTATACACTTATATCTCATCATGTAAGATTATTAGGGTCCGACATCAAAATCTTTTTTCTAGAGATTATTATGTTTGAGTGGTCTCTCGGGCTCGTGTTCTTAATTTCGACATAAGAGATAAATCGCATATAAAGACTTTGTTTCACTATCCAGAATAAAAAGTCGAACTTACAATTTATTGGTGCAAATCCTAATATATCGTTGTCCATCCATTTAACTTGTGTATGAGGTCAAATCTTTTTTCTTAATTTATGAATTGATATGCATGACGGGTACAATTTTAACCTAACTCTCTTAACAATGATAATGACACACATTTAAATATCTCTATAGATTTTGAGGTTGATTACTCCACTTAAAAAGTAATATATTCGTAAATGCCCAATCCAGACAAGAGAAGAATTTTCATTGAGAATGAATCATACATTTGTTGCCACCTCGGCTACTAGCACTAGTTGAGTGGGTATCTTGTCAAAAACAATTTAGCTGAGGCATCTCAAACTCAAAATAGTTTTTGAAAGGTTTGAAGTTACTGGTGTTGGGTATAAGAGAAATTTTAGATTTTTAAAAATATTAGGTTAAAAATTTATATTTTTATGTTTGATATAATTTTTTTAAAAATAATCTTGAAAAAATGGTATTTTTAAAATTTATTTTTAATTAATTTTCTCGTAACAAAATTTTTATGAGAGTTGAGAATCTTGAATTTTTATGGATTAGAGAAAGTTTTTAATAAATAAAAAAATAAAAACATTACTTACCCTCTTATAATTCCATAGCTCAATATTTTATATACTAAAAATAATTTATTATTTTTAAATAAAAAATTAAATAAGAGTAATTTGAAAAAATAATATAGATTCCCAAGAATATTACATTTAAACCAAATATAAAAATATAATATTTTTAAAAAAGAATATCTAACATTTCGAAAAATACTTAATACTAATCAAATATAAAATTACATAAATTATGGAAATCAAATATTTCTAAGAACACTCTCATGAATTATTTAAAAACTTCTCTTAATAATTAAATTATAATAAGTGTATTTTATTTTTACGTAATGTGTATTTATTATATATTATTTTTAATTTTCAATTAATTTTATTAATTTATTAAATATTTTAAAATATGATATATTTATTAGCATGAAAATTCATATTTTGAATGATAGAGATAAATTTTATTTACTAAAATGAACCTTAATCGCTCATTTAAAATTAAAATAAATTTAAAAAATATGGATGGAACACCTATAAAATATTTTAAATATTTAGTAAATAAATTTACAAGGAATTAAATTAAATGGAAAACCCAATCCTCATCATCCCGACAAAGAATGGGTCCAAAATGGGGTGCGTGCGTGTCGTCTTCTTGCGCCTCCCATCTCCATAATTGTCGCGAGATGCTGCTTTCCACATGATTGGAACTTGGAAGGAAACCACTGACACCGAGGAGAACCACTTTAATTAATTCAGTTAAAATTTAATAAATTGTTAAGTAATTATTTCTTTAATATTTAAAAATAATTACCACGTGAATAAATTTAAAAATTAATTATCCTGATTAGAATTAAAATTCCATTCCATGTGTTGTGTTGAAGGCTAGGCCTGGGCCTGGGCCTGGGCCTGGCCTAGACGTGTTCCTGTCACGGCCATGTTATGTCGTTTGGACTTTGACTCCGTGAGGAAGCACCGCACCTATAGCTATAGGCTGCAGCCAGCCAGAGGAAATAGATTGATTATTAGCTTCTAATAATTTGAGGGGTGAGGGGTGGAAACAGTAAGCATGAAGAAGCTTCCTGTGATCCCCACCGATTGATTGATCACAAACGAAAGGAATGCAGAACTTTGGAAATTTTACCTGTTTGGAGACTTCTCCTGCCCTCTGTCTGAGTCTCCGTCTCAGTCTAAGTCTCAGTTTGGTAGTCTTCTAAATTTTCCAAATATCTTTATGGAAATGATGTTGGCATAAGTGGACGAGGCAAACACGGACTCAGTTTGAAAATTTAAATGAAAGTGAGTTGTTAGGTGGGGATGAGCAAGTAGAATCTTTGGACGATATGTGAGCTGGATTAAGGAGGAAGCAGACCAATTAACGGGAAACCTCTGGCGATGATTCTATTCTATTCTTTGGCATTAAAATGATTGGATTGGATGTAGTAGAGATGAGACTGGAGAGAATAAAAAGGGAGGGGAGTTGAAGAAGGAATAAATATTTGGGGGGGCCGAAGCCAAATTAATTATTAATGTATATGATTGGGGGAAGAAGGGAACTTCCTCAGCTGGCTATCATTAAACCATGTGCTTGCTGCTGCCCTCCCTCCCTCCCTCCCTCACTAGGCCGCCACAATCTCCCAATTTCAATGGGGAACCCCTAACTATAAACCCTATAGTACGCCATCTCTTTAATTGTCATTAAAGTAGGATCTATCGATTAACTTTCAATGGGGTTTTAAATCTAGAAATTTGAATGTGAATGCTCAAACTTGTGTGAGGGAGAAGGAGGGGTGTCGTAAAATTTGACTTAATTTAATTGAAATATTCGAATCAAATTACCTCCCTTCGATTTTGATAAAATTTGGTTTGTTTCAATTTTAATTTTTGAAGTTTCAATTAGTTTGGTTCAATATGATTTTTGTATTGAAAATAATCGATTCAACCAAACTTACAAAACATCATCATTTGTTGGCCTAAATGGGCACATTGAAAATAAAAAAAAAAGAAAACACACAAAAAGAATAAAAGTAAGCAAACTCTTCGTCTTCAACCTTCATTTCATCTTCGTCCTTCCCTTTATCTTAACCTTTGGCCTTTGACCTACAATCATCATCCCTATCTCCCGTCAACCACTATCGTCTCCATCTTTTTTTTTTCCTTCAATTGCAACCTACGAGTTGAATAGAGAACTGAAACTCTTTTGCCTTCAACCTTCCTTTTGCTGCCTTTGCCTTTGCCTTTGCTTTCACTTTCACTCGTCGACTCCATTGTTCTCATCTCTTATCAGTCATCATGATCCCCATCTTCCTCTTTGTTCTAATCAGCGACTAGCAAGTCACAACCAAGACCAACTCACATTTTCCCTTCTTTGATCGGTGACTTGCAATTGACCTACTTTTTCCCATCCTATTTATTTCGACTAGCAATATGCAAAAATGAGTTTCAATTAGGGTTTTTTGATTTTTTGGGTGGTTTTCGATTTTGTCAATTTCAATTTGTTCGGTCTTTCAGTTTGCTCGATTTTTCTATTTTTTGTGTTTATGTGGTTTATTCAATTAGTTTGCTTTCTTCAATCTTTGTTTGAGTTTGTTGATTTTTTATTTATTTAATTTTTTGATTTATTCTATTGATTCAATTTGATTTTTTTAGTTATTAAATTTCGATCGATTCGATTTGCACACCCTTAAATGAGAATGAGGGATTAGAAAGAGAAAAATGAGGGAGATAATGTAACTAGATGTTAGAAGTCAAGATTAATTGCTATATATATATATATATTAAATATCGAGAGTACTATCTTTAATGGCCCTAGACCTCTTAGGTGTCACAAAAATCCTTTGTAAAAAATTTGACCTATTAAATTAGATACTCACTTCTCAATTTAAAAATTTTAGCGAATGATTCAATATAACGGATTTGTATTTTACAAATAAACAATTAAAGTCAAATATAATTATTAAAAGTAAAAATTAATAAATGTTATTAAATATACCTCTCTAATAATAAAAACAACTACCAAAGGCACAAATTAACAACACAAACAAATAAGACAAATCTATCTATGTTGACACATATTTTTATACCATCCTAGATGAAGTGATAAGAAGGTTCAAGATAACTTATTTTGATGGGTTTATATAAACTTTTCAAGGGAGTCACCCATCATTGGGCTTTTCCAGGTCAATCACGCTTAACCCTAGAGTTCTTTATTTACATTTAGTCTAAAAGATATCTAGTTGTTGTTTTATTCCTTACTTATTTTTAATATATACTACATTTCTCTAGACTCTTGGAGTATTACACACATCGTGTCATTATCATGGGGCCCACAGCTGTAAGTCAACTCTTAGCTCTCTCCCTTCAACGGCCAAGAGCCTCACTGCACTTATGAGCCCCTTAGTGGTTGCCCTTTGGGCAATCGATGTAGGACGAACCAGATGCATCCACACAATCCCCTCCCCCCGCGCAGGTGTGGTAAGGTTTTATCGACCCTTCCTCCTTATTGGGGGTTGTAAGGACCATTAGGGGGTTTCCCACAAACGGCGCCAAATGTTGACACACATTTTTGTAACACCCTGCATCGAGCGATAGGAAGGTCCGGAACAACTTATCCTGATAGGCCTACGCGAACTTCTTAGAAGAGTTATCCATCCTTAGACTTCCCCAAGTTAAACACGTTTAACCCTGAAGTTATTTACCTACATTCAATCAAAAGGTATATTTGCTCTCTTTAATTGTCTTTAATGACAATTTATTATTATTAAAAACACATCTTATTATAGGTTAAACTCATATTTTTTTAACCTAAACTATATATGAAAAGTTCATTACCTCTCGAATTTCAAATTTAATCAATTGAATATTTAATCTTTATAATTTATATTTATTGATTATCTAATTATTTAATCAATAGTAAGCATGTAATAGACATATTCTTAAGTATGTGAAAATATAGCAGTAAAATACTATGCCCAGTGTTCATCAAATTATAAACTTACTAATAAATAGGTTGTAGGTCACTATCAAAGCAAAAAGGACAAAAAATAGTAGGTCAATCACAACTCGTAGATTGTCGATTGAAGAAAAAGAAAGGGTTAGGATTGATGATGATACGAACTCTGAAATTCTGATACCAATTGATGTGAACCCACGATGGAATGAAGTCAAAGGAACCCACAAAAGATTGAAACGAACCCCAGAAAAGTCAAAATCGGATATAAGGCAAAGAATTCTCGACCCGTTGATTCACGAACCAAGAATCTAGATTATGTTAAAATCTAGACCCGTAGATATGTAAAAATAAGAACCAAGAATTGTGTTGTTGAACGCCACAAAAATTGCCCAGATCTTTGATAAGTTCAGGATTTGAACGCCACAAAAAAATCACTCCTTTGATAAGTTTGAAACTATGTTCATTGAAGAACAATATAGAAAAGAGAAATCTCTCAAATTCAATTCATAATCTTCTCTCCCCCTTTTTCACAATGGTAAAGCCTTTAAATAGGCCAAAATAATTAAATCCTAACTCTACTTGAAAACTAATAAAAATCTAAATCCTAGTCATAAACTAAATCCTAAATCTAATGTGTTTTAGTTAGCCCACTCCAAATAGAAGTAGGAATAACAATAGTAACCCAATCCAACTACAAGTTGGATTAATAAAACTAAGCTAATCCAAATCCAACTATAAGTTGGAATAATAAAACTAACTCAATCCTAAACTATATAGGAAATAAGTAACTATCTTGTTAAATAAGAATCCTAGTCAAAAAGGAATTAGTAATCATCCAATTCCAACACGGTTGATTGGATTGATTGATCTGATTGCATCATTGTTAGTTGGCCCTCCATGATTCTCATCATTCCCTCTCTCTTCAAGACGATTTGTCCTCGAATCGTAAACTGGAACGATCAGCTTGTCGGCATAGTCATGAATCTTCCCAAGCACTTGGAATGGTTCACCAAGTTCAAAGGTCACATCCTCGAAATCTTGCAACAAAGAATTAACCAAACCTGGAACAGATTTGTTAGTTTCTCCACATACAAGGTAGGGCTCCTCGTACTCATGTAAAATTATTTGTTGATTTTCCATGAGAGCCTTCTGAACTTCACTTTCTTCAATAATGAGATTCCTTGTTATATCGCCCTCGTCTTTTTCTTCAACTTCAATGATATGAACATTCTGATCACCACCATCATTTTCACCTTTTTCTGAACTCTCAATGTCATGTTTCTCTTTGATCTTCTCTTTTTCGAGACGATTCAGCAACACTCGCATGAGCTTTAATTCTTCCTCAAATTCAACCCAAACATCACGCCTATGTTGCCAATCATGATATTTTTGTAGTTGCCTCCTTTCCAAACCTTCAAGCATCTTTCATGATATAGGAATGAAAAAAAAAAGAAAAAAAAGGATAGATAATACCCGATTTTAGAGCGAAAGCTCTGATACCAACTGATACGCACTTCGAAACTCTGACAACAACTTATGCGAACCCGCGATGGAATGAAGCCAAAGGAACCTACAAAAGATTGAAACGAACCCCAGAAAAGCCAAAATCAAATATAAGGCAAATAATTCTCGACCCGTTGATTTACGAACCAAGAACCTAGATTATGTTAAAATCTAGACCTGTTGATATGCGAAAACAAGAACCAAGAATTGTGTTATTGAACGCCACAAAGACTGCCCAAATCTTTGTGGCGTTCAAATTCTGAACTTATCAAAGATTTGGGCAGTCTTTGTGGCGTTCAACAACACAATTCTTGATTCTTGTTTTCGCATATCAACGGGTCTAAATTTTAACATAATCTAGGTTCTTAGTTCGTGAATCAACGGGTCGAGAATTATTTGCCTTATATCTGATTTTGGCTTTTCTGAGGTTCGTTTCAATCTTTTGTGGGTTCCTTTGGCTTCATTCCATCGCGGGTTCGCATCAGTTGCTGTCAGAGTTCTAAAGCGCGTATCAGATGATCAAGATGGCGATGACCAATGTGAGACTTGATTATTCTATTTAATTTGACAAAATACGAGAGAAAGAGAAAAGACGACACTCGAAGATAAAGGGGAAGATGGCAGAAAGGATCGATTTGGTTTATTTTTCTTCTATTATTTTTTTTCCTTATTTTTCTTCTTTTCAACTCATGTTACACGTAACTTACGTATTATTTTAAACTAGATTAAGTACTCAATAAATATAAATTCAACATTTAATACATCGAATATGAAGTTCAGGGGAGATGATAGTCTTTTCATATAAAGCTCATAAAAAACAAATATAGATTTGTCCTATTATTATATTTAGGGACATATAATAGCCATATTTTACTCTAATAATTTGTTTTAAAAAAGATAATAAATATGCAACCAGACTGGTTAGTTCCTGAAGATTCCGAATAAAATGCGTAAATTAGATTCGATTCTCTTAACATTGCTTTTAATGATACCAAAAGGAACTCAACAGCTTATGCATTTTGAGCCTCTCTTATATCGAACCTTTTCACCCTCAAAAAGGAAACTAAAAGATCTGAGCTCTCAAACACTTATTAATTTTACGAAATGCTTTGCTTAAATTAAAGGCAGGTGAGAATATCGATTTATAAAATTTTAAATTATTTATTTATGTTATATTAATTTAAAAAAGAATTACATAATTCCTTAGGCATGCAGAAACAGTCCAGAATGGATGGAAAGGCTCCCACCTGTCACATGGCTGCCACGTGTTCGTTAACAGTCAAAACCGCAATTGCAAATTAAATTATTATTATTATTATATATATATATGTATGCATGTCGCGTTACCATTCAAGCAAACCTAACAATTAAAAAATAAAAATTTGGGAAAAAAAAAAAAAGCAGAAATATTAAATATTAAAAGAATGTTAATCAGGGGGTATGGCATAAAGTCGGAGCAAATCAAGACCCGCACGACACTTGTCTGGAGCCATTCAAATAAGCGCGTGGGGACTGGGCCAAAGCCGTATCCCCTCCCCAAAAGTCCAAACGACCCCCGGCTCCCCTCGCCGAGAAGCGGGGCTAATCTCGTAATCTTAATGACCACTCAATACTCCAGGAAAAGTTCCAAAACAACCATGCCCAACCGCTACGCCAGTGCCCAAAACGGGGCCAATTTCGTAAACTCGCAAGTCCGAGCCTGTGATTTCAAAGCGATACATAGGTTCTTTAGAGGTCGGGTTTATATAGCCAGGGAGAGAGAGAGAGAGAGAAGTGGGGTAGAAGACAAGAGAAACGGCTTCCTTCTTTATGCTCTTTCATTGTGGTGTTTACAACTGCCACCCATTAGCCAGAGAGGCACAACTCAGCGTCCCTCTTTCTATCCCTCTCTCTCTCCCTCTCTCTCTCTAAACCCCGTTCACTTCTATTTTTTCATTCTTTGATTGTTTGTTTGATTTCTTCGCCCTTTTGGGTTTTTGGATTTGGTTCGTTGCGACTGCCCGATTTTCCCGTTGGGGGATTGCGTCTTCGGCAGCGATTCCGGTTTGATCCGGAGTTTCTTCGGCGGCTGCGATAAATTTGGGGAGGAAGAGAGAATGTGGAGTACGTCGAGGTTTCTCGAGAGAGTGTATTTGATGGCGGAAGGAGGATCTCATTACTGTTCTAAAAAGACGGACGATATCTGCGGCGACGGCTGCGATGAGGTATTTTTCCCTCTTTTTTCATCTGTCCTCTTCTCCTTTTCGTTATAAATTTGCTCCGGGAATTCGTGCTCGTTGTCGATCTTTCGGTCTATGATGATGTGGTTTTCGGTTTTTTCGTTGTTTATTGCCTGCAACATTATTGTTGGGATTCGATTGGTTTGTGTCACTTGGATTTGGATTGATTTAGGCTTGTTTCCTTGCGGAGAAAGTGCTAGAAAGGGGGAAGGAAACTCGGATCATTGAGTTTCCAACTTTTGGGTCTCTGTTGACCTAAGAAAACATTGAACTTGCTGATATAATATTCTGATTTTCTTAAATAGGCCATACCGTAATTTCCAGGTCTTCCTTTCTAGGTTACCCTTGGCTCATCATTGGAATTTTACGATCCCCTGTGTTTCCATCTCTTCGTTCTCTGAAGCATTGAGATTTACTTAGAAAACTAATCAGCACGGATTTTCCTTGCAATTTTAGCCACTTTATCCTTTGAGTTGTGTTGTGCCCACGGTTTCCGCAAATAATAAGAGAATGAGAAGCCATTTACGTCTTGAAGAAATCCATTAAGGTATCGCCAGGTGGCGCGGCCGTATTCATTTCCAATGCAAAAACTATGCATTGTGTTGTTTTGATACTCCGGTGACAATGTTTTTAGGTCTTTGCATTCCCTAATGGTATACTTCATTATGTGGAAAGAGCTAATTTTGGGGAATTCATTGTTGTTCCGTGCATCCTATTAATTTTGAGGAATTCATTGTTCCGTGCATCGTATTAGCTTGGAGATAGTGTTCTATGTGCATCTTGACAATTTATCAGTTTTTCTTTATGGTCAACGCCAAAAATGCATGCTTACATGTTTGTATCCTTTTGTGGGAGCCTGAGAAAATGTGTTGTTTCTATGAATGTGTACAGGAATCTGGCAGAACGTTGAGCATGTCAAGACTGCGATGTTTTCTGCGGGGGATGGATTTGAAAACTTACATCTTTCTATTTGTTATGGTCCCGACATGCATCTTTGTTGCATATGTGCATGGGCAAAAGATCTCATACTTCTTGAGGCCCTTGTGGGAATCCCCGCCTAAGCCCTTCAATGAAATCCCTCACTATTATCACGAGAATGTGTCAATGGAGAAACTCTGTAAACTTCATGGGTGGGGGATTCGTGAGTACCCACGGCGTGTTTTTGATGCGGTGTTGTTCAGTAACGAGCTTGAGATTCTAACATTAAGATGGAAAGAACTGTACCCCTATGTGACGGGGTTTGTTCTTCTTGAGTCAAACTCAACCTTCACTGGATTTCCAAAGCCTTTGACTTTTGAGAAAAGCAGAGATCAGTTTAAATTTGTTGAGTCACGGTTGACATATGGAAAAATTCCAGGGAGATTTAGGAGGGGGGAAAACCCATTCATTGAGGAGGCATATCAGCGACTAGCGTTGGATCATCTCCTCAAACTAGCTGGCATTACAGATGATGACTTGTTGATAATGTCAGATGTTGATGAGATACCAAGCAGGCACACCATCAATCTCCTGAGGTGGTGTGACGACATACCTCCAATCCTCCATCTCCGATTGAAGAACTATCTGTACTCCTTCGAATTTTTGGTGGATAATAACAGCTGGAGGGCTTCAGTCCACCAGTATCAGTCTGGTAAGACGAGGTATGCACATTACCGCCAGTCCAATGTCATTTTGGCTGATTCAGGTTGGCATTGTAGCTTCTGTTTCCGTCATATCAATGAGTTCATATTCAAAATGAAAGCTTACAGCCATTTTGACAGAGTGAGATTCTCTCGTTACTTGAACCCTAAAAGAGTTCAAAAAGTGATCTGCAAAGGGGCTGATCTATTTGATATGCTACCGGAGGAGTACACTTTCAAGGAAATTATCGGGAAAATGGGACCGATTCCCCACTCCTATTCGGCTGTTCATCTTCCTTCGTATCTTTTGGAAAACGCCGATAAGTACAAATTTCTCTTGCCTGGCAATTGCATGAGAGAAGAAAGTGGCTGAGTGCAGTGAGTGCCGATGTATGTCTCTGTAAAGGTTGAAGGTGCCGCTGGGCGCTACTCCTCAGGAAGAGCTTCGCTGATGATTGCAGGGGTTGCCATTACAGCTCTACTCCATGTCCGTCAATATTTATGTCAATTCTTTTCAGGAATGTTTGAAAATAGGATGAATTCTTGGATTTTGTAGGATGAAATTTGTATATAGCTTACTCCTTAGAGTTGGTTTTCGTCTGATGAGGTGAAACATATCTATTTGTTCAACGGGGAGCTTATTTGTGACTTTCCTGTGCTTACTCTCATGTTAGGTATTTTTTGATTTGAACTGATCTATCTATATCTTCTTGCAAATTTGTGCTACTTAATTTCTTGGCTTGTTCCTTAGCATCTCTTTAGCCCTAATATATAAATATATATATATATATATGCGTCTGTACGTGTAGAGAAAGGGGAGAGAGAGGGAGGGAAACTTGAAACCAGCAAATGTTCTGCAAGGAGCCTCTCGTAAGCTGCCATTTAAACTAGGATTACTTTTATCTGTAAAAGATGGAAAGAAAAGAGGGCGTCTTTGTTAGAAAGGGAAACGAATTGAAAGAAGGGAATGAAGAAAAATATTGTGATTGGGGGGGGGGGGGGGGGAGAAAGAAAGTACTCGAGTGTTCAGCTGTCCGTTGGAATGGAAGGGGCAGTGATTACCATAGGAACAATGAATTGTGCAGAACAGTCACTTTCAAATACCTTGCATTCTGACCCCCCCAAGAGGGTGTGTGGGGTAGCAGAAACCTGCAAAGAGACTTGGAAAATGGCCCTCATGTTTTGCTTGGAAAGTTTCAAAGTCTGAAAGAAGTCAATGATGCAGCTTCAGATGCATTATAATAAAACACTTTTCTTGAAACTTTAAAAATGTTCAGCAGCTGGCATGTGACTGTTAGGTTTTTGGGTCCCTTTCTATGTGAAGAAACCCAAAACTTATTTGGTCCATGAGTAAGAAGTTCAAGGTCTTTGGGGGTTCAAATCTTTCAATATAAAATGAGAAGGTGTGTGTGTGGGCGGTCATGTTTTTTTTTTAAAAAAATGAGAGAATAGAGGGGAATTGGAGAAAAGGTGTGTGGAGTGTGCAATTTTGATCAAGTGATCAATTGATCATCATCCGTGGTCCAATCTTGCTGGTTGGTTTTTGGTCAGTTTGTAGAAGACAACTAGTTCTTTGTTTTGAACTGTTAGATTAACGTTTTGAGATTTGCAACTCCAATTATTAGTCTCTGAACAAAGAGTTTATTCTCAGGAATTTTCTGAATTGAAGAGTAGCGAACAGTTTTTGATCATTTGCATATTAAAGAGTCATCCGTGGTCCAATTGGGCTGATTTTTGGTCAGAAGATAGAGGACATCTAGAACTTCAATATGGGCGGTCGGATAGTTTATTTGAGTTATATAACTCTAGTTTTGTACTCTGTAATAACAGGATAATTTCAATGATATCTCTCTAATCTCTCATTTGTGTTATGCTTTAAAATTGTTCATGATTGCTAGCTAATTTGAGGTTGTGTACCTATTATTGCTGCTAAACAATCACTTATAAACCCTGTTATTCATAGTGAAATTTTTTGGAGTGGACTATTGAGTCCCGTGGTTTTTACCCTTTCACATTGGAAGGGGTTTTCTACGTTAAAAATTGTTTGTCTCGTGCATTGAAGTTTTGTTCTTGCTTAACTAATTTTTGTGCTCCATATATTATCATGTTTGTTATGCCATTGTGTTCACTCCTCATAGGTTCAATCAAATAGGGAGAACATATGAATCTTTGGTTACTTTTTCTCTCCCATCAAAGTGGTATTAGAGTTAGGTTGTGTGTTTGACTTGATGGAATTATGGAGGTGAATACAAGTAAGATGATTTATCTTAATGGTTTAAATTATCATATATGGAAGAGTAAGATGAAAGATCTTTTGTTTGTGAAAAAGTTACACCTGCCAATTTTTGCTATCGAAAAACCAAAGTCTAAATCAGATAAAGATTGGGAGTTTGAGCATAAGCAAATATGTTGTTTCATTCGACAATTTGTCGACGACAATGTTTATAATCACATTTGTAATGAAAATCATGCAAGAACATTGTGGACTAAGCTAGAAACCTTATATGCTTCAAAGAATGGTAACAACGAGCTCTTTTTGTTGAAAAAGATGATTCAGTTGAAATACAGAGAAGGAAATTCAGTGGCTAATCATTTGAAAGAATTTCAAGGGATTATAGATCAACTGTTTGCTACGAATGTCAAGTTTGATGATGAAGTGTTGGGACTTTGGTTGCTTGCTACACAACCAGATTCTTGGGAGACCTTTAGGGTTTCACTCACTAATTCTGCCCCCAATGGTGTTGTGTCCATGGAATTAGTCAAGGGTGACGAGGAAATGAGAAGAAGATCTCAAGACTAGTTAACACAATCTGAAGTTTTGTTCACTGAAAAAATGGAGAGAGACAAACACAAAGGTAAGAATGATAGAGATAAAAGTCGAAGCAAGTCCAGATCTAGATACAAGAATGTTGAGTGTCATCATTGTGGTAACAAAGGTCATATTAATAAGCATTGTTACCAATGGAGAAGAGAGAATAAGGCCAATAGTGAGAAACAAGATTAAAAAGATCATGACAACAATAACCATGTTAATGCTATGACCACTAATGATCTTCTTGTTGTTCATGATGATGATGTGATCACTCTTACTAGTTATGAGACTAATTGGGTGATAGACAGTGATGCTTCACTTCATGTGACATCACAAAATGAATTCTTCACATCTTATACTTCTGGTGACTTTAGGACACTGAAAATAAGTAATGAATGGTTGGCTCAAACAATTGGCATTAGCGATGTTTGCTTGGAAACAAGTAATGGAACAAGATTGATGCTTAGGAATGCTAGGCATACTCTAGATATGCATTTAAACTTGATTTTAACTTGTAAGTTTGATGATGAAAGGTATTGTAATACCTTTAGCAAGGGAAAATGGAAGCTCATTAAAGGCTCCCTTGTTGTAGCTTGAGGAAACAAGTACTCCAATTTGTATATGATGCATGCATCTATATCTAATGGGATATATAGTGAATGTGGCAGAAAATGAAAGTTCAATTGAATTATGACATAGAAGGCTTAGTCATATGAGTGAAAAAAAGCTCAACTGTTTGACAAGAAAGAAGTTACTTCTTGGAACTACAAGTGGAAAGTTGAAGAGATGTGTTCATTGTCTAACAGGAAAGCAAAATAGAGTTTCATTTCATAAGGATCCTCCATTGAGAAAAGTCGATATTCTTGAGTTAGTGCATGCATTCCAATGTTTGTGATCCTTTAAAGGTAAGGTGACTTAGTGGTACACTTTATTTTGTAACATTCATTAATGATTATTCAAGAAAGGTGTGAGTCTATACTTTGAAAATAAAAAACCAAGTACTTGTTGTGTTTAAGCAGTCTCATGCCTTGGTTGAAAGACAAACAGGGAAGAAACTCAAGTATATTCTAACTGATAATGACGGTGAATATAAAGGGCTATTTGAAGAATACTGTCGACAACAAGGTATCACACACAAGAAAACTCCACTGAAGACACCTCAATTAAATGGCTTGGTTGAAAGAATGAATAGGACATTAGTTGAAAGGGTTAGATGTCTACTTGCAAAAGCAAAACTACCAAAATCCTTTTGGGGTGAAGCTTTATCCACAATTGCACGTGTAATTAATATATTGCCTAGTGTTCCTCTACAGGGTGATGTTCCAGATAGATTCTGGTTTGATAAGGATGTATCTTATGATCATTTGTGTGTTTTTGATTGTAAGGTTTTTGTGCATATTCCCAAGAATGAGAAATTAAAGTTGGATGCTAAAATTGGACAATGTATTTTTCTTGACTATAGCCAAGATGATTATAGGTATAGATTATATGATCATATGGAGAAGAAACTCCTTAGAAATAGGGATGTGGTATTCTTTGATGATCAAACAATTGAAGATATTGAGAATGCAACCTCTCAAGACAATGATAGTTCCATTGATTTGGATCTTTTAATAGATATGTCTAGTCCTATTGAGGATAATACTCAGCTTGAAGTTAAGAATAATGCACATAATAGTCATTGGGGCCAAAATGACCAGCACAATGAAGGAAATTTTGATATTGGTGCAAATGAAGATAATGATGGTAATCAACCTCAAGAGGTTGTGGCTCCTCCAGTTGCTCCACTTCACGGGTCTACTAGAGAAAGAAGATCTTCTACTCAGTATCCTTCTGATGAGTATGTGACCTTGACTAAAAGGGGAGAACCCAAGTCTTAAATAGAGACAGTTGAAGGAGAACATAAGCAACAGAGAATTGATGCAATGAATGAAGAAATGAAGTCATTACATGACAACTCCACTTATGAGCTAGTTAAACTACCTAAAGATAAGAGGGCTTTGAAAAATTGGTGGGTTTATCGGTTGAAACAAAAAGAAAATACTTCGCTTCTACAATATAAAGTCAGATTGGTTGTTAAAGGGTACAATCAAAAAAATGGAGTTGACTTTGAAAAGATTTTCTCTCCAATTGTAAAAATGTCTTCCATTAGAGTTGTGTTGGGTTTAGCTGCAACTCTAAACTTAGAGGTTGAGCAGATAGATATTAAGACAATCTTTTTACATGGTGATTTGGAAGAAAACATTTACATGGAGTAACCAGAGGGTTTTAATGTGAAATGGAAAGAAGACTATGTATGCAAGTTGAAAAAGAGCTTGTATGGTTTAAAGCAAGCACCAAGACAATGGTATAAGAAGTTTGAATTCGTTATGGAGAAGCAAGGCTACAAAAGGATGAACTTTGATCATTGTGTCTTTGTGCAGAAATTTTCTGACCATGATTTTGTTATTTTATTGCTCTATATTGATGACATGCTTATTATTGGTTGTAATGCTTCCAAGATTGATAAGTTGAAGCAAGCATTAAGTAAGGCTTTTGCAATGAAAGACTTGGGACCAGCAAAGAAAATCCTGGGCATGAGAATTACACATGATAGAAAAAAAAAAGTTATGGCTATCACAAGAGAAGTATATTAAGAAGTTACTTCAAAGGTTCAATATGGATAAAGCTAAAGTGGTAAGTACTTCTCTTGCTACTCACTTCAGGCTAAGTAAAAAGAAAAGCCCATCAACAGAAAAAGAAAATGAGGATATGCAACGAGTTTCTTATGCATCTGCAATTGGAAGCCTCATGTACGCAATGGTATGAACAAGACCAGATATAGCATATGTTGTTGACATTGTCAGTAGGTTCCTTTCGAATCTAGGAAGGGAATATTGGAATGCGATGAAGTGGATCATGAGATATCTCTGAGGAACCAATCATTTGAAACCTTGTTTTGGAAATGAGAAACCCATTCTAGTTGGCTATACAGATTCTAATATGGCTAGAGACATTGACACAAGAAAGTTTACTTCAGGATATTTGATCATTTTCGTAGGTGAAGCAGTGGCTTGGCAATCTAAATTGCAAAAGTGTGTTTTGCTTTCTACTACTGAGTCAGAATTCATTGCGATAACTGAAGCATGAAAAGGGCTACTTTGGATGAAGAGATTTATGCAAGAACTTAGTTTTCAACAAAAGAGGTATGTCATGTTTTGTGATAGTTAAAGTGCCATTCATCTTGGTAAAATCCAACTTTTTCATGCTATATCAAAACATATTGATGTAAGGTATCATTGGATACGAGATGTTCTAGATGCCAAGCTATTAGAACTTGAGAATGTTAACACTGATAATAATGCTTCTAATATGATGACAAAAGCGTTACCAAAATGAAAATTTGAGTTATGTTGTTTCGTTGTGGGAATGATAAAATCCTCCGCATAGTTGGGAGAAGGAGAATTGTTGGGTTTTTGGGTCCTTTCCTATGTAGGCCCAAAACTTATTTGGCCCATGAGCAAGAAGCCCAAGGCCCTTAAGGGTTTCAAATCTTTCAATATAAAAGGAGAAGGTGTGTGTGTGGGCAGCAATGTGTTTTCTTTTTTTTAACGAGAGAAAAGATGAGAGTTGGAGAAGAGGTGTGTGGAGTATGTAGGTTTGATCAAGTGATTAATTGAGGAATCATCTGTGGTCCAATTTTGCTAATTTTTAGCCAGTTTGTAGAAGACATTTGGTTCTTTGTTCTGAACAGTCAGATTAATGATTTGAGGTTTTAAGCTCTGGTTATTGGTTTTCGAACAGAGGGTTTACTATCTAAAATTTTTTGGGTTGAAAACTAGCAAACAGTTTTTGATCATTTGTAGATTGGAGGGTCATCCGTGGTCCAATTGGGCTAATTTTGGTCAAAAGACAAAGGACATCTGGAACTATAATCTAGACGGTTGGATAGTTTATTTGAATTCTATAACTCCAGTTTTGTACTCTGTAACAGTAGCATAATTTCGGTGATATGCTTTGAAATTGTTCATGATAACTAGTTGATTTGAGGTTGTGTACCTACTGTTGCTATTGAACAATCACTTGTAGAAACTTGTTATTCATAGTGGAGTTTTTTGGAGTGGACCATTGGGTCCCATGGTTTTACCCTTTCACATTGGAAGGGGTTTTTCACGTTAAAAATTGATTGTCTCGCTCGTTGAAGTTTTATTTTTATTTAACTTATTTTTATGCTCTATATATTATGGTGTTGTTGTGTCATTGTGTTCAATCCTCACAGATTCAATCAAATAAGGAGAGCAGATGAACCTTTAGTTACTTTCTCTCTCCCATCAGTCACCGGCCTTTGATGCCTCCATTGGCAAGATATGGGCTGATTGCAGCTGATTGTAAGCTTTAAATGTTATTAACTCATCGTCTGCCATGGATATATCAGCCAAAGTTATCTAAATTATACCATTGAAACGTTCACTAGATGATAAGTCATGACATGTTAATTATTTCAAATGTGGGGTTGTCCTTAAAGTCATTTTCTTCTCAATATTTCTGGTGAAGGGAAGAGAGAAAGTCTCTTGTCCTTTTCCAGTCAAGCTGGAATCATATGCCTATTTATCATGTTCCTGATGTGTTTTCTAAGTTTTGGGACCGAGAATCTGGTGCGATCCACAGCACTACCCAGCTGTGCTAATAATCAGAATGAGTACGCTTCTGCTAACAATTCAATTTGGCCTCAAATCAAGCTGCTTGGTTTCAGACGAATCCATAAGAAAGAAATAAAGTTGGGTGTTTTTTTTTTTGGTTTCCCATTTAGACTTCAAGACTAACGTATCAGTTACCACTAACATAAATAGCTACGTTTTTACCCAGAAGGAAAACAACAAAAAAAGGAAAAAACTGTTTCTGAATTATACAGTCGATGAACATCTTCAGAAATCACCATCAGGTTTCATTGACTTTACCATTTGGGGGGTTTCCGAGAGGGTCTGATTCAGCTCCTTTTTAAGCCTAATGCTACAGACGCAGATAGGAGAGAGGAGAATTATCCCAAGTTTTTGAAATTATTGTTTGGCATCGCAGAATCCCCACGAGTGGGGAATAAAGTTGGAAACCCTTCATTACCACATAAATTCTGTGAGTTGATGGCAATAACAGGCATTAGATGCAGCCCCCATCTATTCAGAGTCACTGCAGAATAAGCATATAAATGGGCATGTAAATTGGTGTAGAAACACAAGCCAGTGCAAACTTGAGAGAAATCAGCAAAGGATAAATGGTTATCACAAGCGACTCCTACCCCAGTGCTGGCTACCAGCAGCAAGCCTATGTTTCCCAGGGTGGCTGGTATCCCGAAACAGGCTACCATCAAGGCCAGGCCCAGGGCTGGCCGATGGGCTATAATAAGCCCTCTCCTCCTCACACAAGCCATCAAATGATGGTTGATGGCGGCCAAACTTACCAGCACGACAATGGCTATAAACCGGAAACTTACCAGCACGGCCATGGCTATAAACCGGAAACTTACCAGCACGGCCATGGCTATACACCGGAAATTTACCAGCACGACCATGGCTATAAACCGGGTACTGTCGTGTCCAGCAATATGCCAACTCATACTGGCTTTAGCCCTTACAATGTTCCTGGTGTACCGGGCAAGGTGCAGGCGGTGGAGTATTCAGAGTATTCATATGGCACCGGTTGGGGTGGCAACAGGCCCCAGTTCCCGGTGTACGGTCAGTATCCGGGCAATGGCTATTCCTCCTACTGGGCAGTCAAGGGGGTTTAAACCGGAGAACCATCCTGAGCATGATGGGTTGCTTGTCAGTTATACTTAATGTACTGCCTCTATAAATAATGCTTAAGATGCTGTCCACTGAACTTTGTATCAAGCTTGCTTCTATGAATAAAGTACTGTGTGCTCATTTGGGGCCTGGAATGTTTTCAGTTATTGAGTTGCTAAGTCTGATAGGATTAAACAAGAACTTAATGGGACTAAAAGATTTTTCTTTATTCAGCATTAGTTTGAAAGAAGGATATCTCCGATGTTGGCAAACCTTATCATGATATTTCAGTGCGCAGAAAGCCAGCTAACCTTGTGGAGTTAATAAATCATAACAGCTTTAATTTTATAGAAGAATAAGTTTTTCTCATGCAGGATGCTTTTTTTTTTTTTTTTTTATGACCCATATGTTCGCACTTTACCTGACTAGTCTTGGAGGAGACCGATCTTCCCCCTTAGTTTCGTCTTCAGGTAAATCGCATGCGATCACAAGCTTATATGCTCCTAAGCGGACACGCGATCAGTCTCCACCAAATAGGATATTTTTGTCTCCACCAAGCGTCAAACCCCACCACTCTCAAAAATACTTGAGAGATTTACCACTTGTACCATGCTCTAGGAGCCAAAATGCTCTATCTTATATTAATGGTATTTTGGGATTATCGTCCTTGAGTGGTCTCTCGCCATTCGTGCCCTCAATTTCGACAAAAAATATAAATCATAGATGGAGACTTTACCTCACTGCGTAGGACAAGAAATCAAACTCACGACTTATTAATACAAATCTCAACTTATCATAACCCAATCACTTAAGTTGTGATCTGAGAGCTAGATTAATGGTATCTTGCTCTTATATATAGCGACACTAAATGGTTGTCAATGAAAGTCAAAAACAACTTCCACCTAATGTAAAACACGATCCTTCATTTCTTAAATAAGCACTACAAAAAAATTAATTTTTTGTGGTGATTTTTAAAATCGTCGCAAAATATGGTATTTTGCAATAGTATTTCAACCGCCGCAAAATATGGTTTTACAGTGGTTTATCCAACATTTTGCGGCTATTTTGAAAAATCGCCCCAAAATTAATTAATTTAAATTTAGCGACAGTTTTAAAAAATCGTAGCAAAATTCACTAATAAAAAAATTAAAAATTAAATTTAGCTGTAATTTTCTCAAAATTGCAGCCAAATTCATTAATAAAAAAAATTTAAAAATTAAATTTAGCTTCGGTTTTGTCAAAATCGTCGCAAAATTTATTAATAAAAAAATTTAAAAATTAAATTTTGCGACGATTTTAAATAACCGCCACAAAATTCAATAATAAAAAATTAAATTTAGCAGTGATTTTGTCAAAACTGCCACCAAATTCATTAATGAAAAATTTTTAAAAATTAAATTTCAAAAAAAAATTAATAATTTAAAAATTAAATTAAATTAAATTTTACAAAATAATCTAAAATTTTATTTTTTTTAATCAATTAATTTATTTATATCAATTAATTTATATAATTTAATTCAATTAAATTATATAATTTATTTATTTTAAATTTATTAATTAGTTTATTTATTTTAAATAATTAATCAATTAATTTATTTAATTTAAATTAATTAGTTTAAAACATTTTATGTTCAATTAATTAATTTAATATGTTAACTCTTTTTTTAGGTGTTTTGAGAGTTCAATTAATTAATTTAATTTAATTCAATTCAATTAAAAATAAAATTATTTTTTATTTTATTTAATTTGGGGCCAAGTGTAATTTCAAAAACTTGAGTTTGTGAGTCTAAAGGGAATTCTGAAAAATAGTGGTTCGATTACTTTATAATTAATATATGCGAGTATATTATAAGGTAGCTTTGCAAATCAGATGGCTTCGCAAATCAGGTGGCTTCACGTGCACGTGAAACTCGAGGAAGGCAAGCTGGAAATTGTTGGAATAAATTCCACCATGCGGGCATGGTGAGGGTTCGCGATAATGGCCACGCACAGGGGCTGGGGCTAGGCTCGCGCGCTAGGGTCGGGTAGCACCACCACGCATGCAAAATATTATTTTTAATATTAAAAAATTATTTGCTAGAAACAGTGGCAGTTCCAAAACCGTCGCAAAAAATTACCAAAATCGTCATTAAATTATTTTTGATAATTAAATTTAATATTAAATTATATTAAATAATTTAATATTAAATTCAATTAATTTTAGTTGCGGTTTGAAAACCGCCCCTAAAAAATCATTTAACGGCGGTTATACCAGCGGTTGCTAAAAATCGTCACTAAATACTACGTGGTGACAGTTATGAAAACCGCCACTAAATCACTTTGCGGCGATTAAAATTACAGTTAAATGCCAAAAAAAATCGCCGCTAAAAGTCAATTTTTTTTTTTTTTTATAGTGAAGCTAAGGATAAACACCACTTTCTATTAAAGCCAAAAGATACATTTGTAGAAACAAATTACATGCTGGATCACAGAACAAACTTTAACTTCAGAACAAATTTTCTGCTCTTCAACACTCTTCCATGAGATTTCATATTAAGGTAAGAGACATACCTTTGTCAGATGTGTGTTTGCTGATCTTTAGAGCTGCAATGAACCGGGAAAATTTATTGATTATTTTCTACCTCCATAACAAAATGAAACTTGACTTTAATGTGTTGCTTTGGCTAAGTCATGAATGTAGGACTGTCATCTAACCTAAATCTGATCCAGATCCAATAACTACCAAGTAATTTTACTCATGATATGTTACGTACATATATTGACTCATGGTGCACTGGAATTTTAGAAATAGCAATGGCAAACTTACTGTTCTTGTCCAAATCCTGCAAAACCTTCCTCAACCACATGGCTTAATTTGCAGCTCCAACTACTGCAACATAATCAGTTTCTGCTCTATTTGGGCAACTACATCCTGTTCTTTTGAGTTCTAAGAAAACATAACTTGAATCGGTCTTGGGATAATCAGCACGCCTTGTCCAGTCACTGTCTGCATTAGCCAATTCGCTGTCCAATTGTCCAAATTTTAAACATGCACGAACCTACCTCCCAAACTTGTAGTACCCTTTGGATCTTTTAGCGACCTCTAACTGTTCCTATAGAGTTTGCCTAGGACTTTTCCTGAATCTTGAGAGTAAACTAGTTGCTAGGTTTGGTTGCTTACAAATATGGTTGCTTTCAACAGAAATATGTTCTTACATTAGTAGCCAAAGGCGTGGTCATTGGTTTACAATGTTGCATTTTAAATTTCCTTAGCAACTCTTTAAACATTTTCCTGTTGAGAGATGAATATTCTCTGCTTTGACTGATACTTCAATCCCCAAGAAGAATTGCATTTCTTTGAGATCAGTCATCTCAAATTTTTGTGGCATTTGTTGCTTGAGACTTATTATCAATGAAAAGTAAATCATCCATATATCAGCATCACCGAAATGTCACCAATGGAAAACTTTTTGACATACTTTAGAGTCACATGCAATGGGCAACTATTGTAATTTTGGTTTTTATTTTCTGTTTCATTTTTTGTTAGGGTTATTTGTTTTGGAACTAGAGACAGTTAGAATCTCAAGTATACTACACATAGGTGCATGGCATGACTATGAGGCTATATATTAAGTCACGGTTGTAGGAAAAAGGTATGATGAGTAATTAATTGAATATTTGTGTATCTATCTCTGTTATCCTCTCCCCATTTCTCTCGAATATTCTTCATCCCTTTGCTATTTCTCTCCAACCCATCTGATCTCTCCCTCCAAATTCTTTTCCTAATCTTCCCAATTCCTTTTTCATACCCTAAGGGTGTGACAATTGGTATCAGAACCATAGGTCCCAAGTTTCAACTCAAACCAGAAGGCGAATTCGACTGGTGCTCGACGATGTGCTACTCACTTTGATCAGAAGGTGATTCAAACTTAGAATGAGGAGGTGAACAAGACTGAAGTATTCAAAGCAGAAGACGATTCCGACCAACACTTCATGGTGCTTACCACTTTGATCGGTAGGCAATTTCAACCTAGATAGGTGAAGCCTCCAACCAGTGTGCGGTTATGTGCTACAATTTTGATCGGAAGGCTTTTTTGACCCCCACTGTGAGGCAAACCTAACTTGGCAACATAAGTAAGCGGCCATGGCAGAGGGAACGAGGATGAAACAATTTGAGACACGATTGGAAATGTTGGACTAGCGAATCCGACAACACCAAGAGAAACTAGATGACAAGATGAACCTGATGGACCTCAGCCTATGATAGACCCAAGAGGAGTTGGGTCGGATAAGAACAGAATGTGAGGCCACACGAGAGGAAGTCACCAACCTCCGAGTGGACATCCGGGACCTTAGGGAAGAGGTCACTAGAATTAGGCAACAACTAAGCACCGTGTTGAACTTGTTCTCATAGTTGTCAAACGCTGGCCTTCCAATGGACTTCCCTTTGAGGCTAAACACAGCCCTAATATTGATGGGAGCGAGGGACAAACCACCAGTCACCAACCTAGTGGGCATGGAGGAATGACTAAAAAATTTCCAGCGAGGACCTCTTACAAACCTAAACCATATGCCGATGCTGAAGATGGAGATTTTGGCATTTGAAAGAAGCAAACCACATTGGCGGGTCCGATCTTGTGAGCGATTCTTTCACCATTACCGGGTGGAAGACGGCTAAAGGGTGAATTTGGATGCCACTTACTTGAATGATGTAGTGGACTCGTGGTTCCAAGGCTAGAGTGATAGAATGATTGTTCTAATTTGGGAAGAGTATTTTGTAGCAGATTTTTGTGTCCGCTTAATTTAGAGAAAGAACCATGACTGACGTAATAGAGGAATTTAACAAGCAAAGATAGGTCGAATTGGTACAAGAGTATCAAACCAAGCTTGAGGAGCTTAAATCATTAATGGTCATCTCTTATTCAACCTTGAATGAAACATATTTTGTCTCTAGTTTTGTAAGTGGGTTGAATGACAAATTAAGACCAATTTTGAAAATGATGTAGTTGGTAACAATGCAACAGGCAACGAAGAAGGTGAGAATGCAAGAGATTGCATTTTAGGTTATTTTTAAAAAGCACGAAAATGTAATGGAAGGGTATTCTCGGAGCGGTCAGGAGATGGGTATCCTCAAACGGCGACATCAGATCGGACTCAGGGAAAAAAGCATCCTAATGCTATCAAATCTCTTATTATGGAGTCCAAGAGAAGACTCGAATTATGCTTTAAATGCAAGGACAAATACAGTCCAAGTTACAAATGCAGAAGATAGTTGTTGCTCATAGAAGGTTTAGAGGAAGACAACAAAGCAAGAGAGCCAATCGAAATTGGATAAAAGAACAATGGATCTACAATAATAAGTTTTTTAAGGACAAAAAACATTTCAATGGGAGAAATTTTGTTGCATGTCAATGGGGTGTACTTCACATGGATCCATGGCGTGGCTATAAGGCTATATTAAGTCACAACTGTAAGGAGGCATGGTGAGTAATGAATTTAATATTTCTATATCTCTCTCTCTCTGTTATCTTCTCTCACTTTCTTTCAAATATTCTTCATCTTCTTGTTGTTTCTTTCCCTCCCATCTGATCCCTCCTTCCAAATTCTTTTCTTAATCTTCTCATTTGCCTTTCATACCCTAGCTCAACTCAGGCATTTGGTACAGGAAAAAATTTTAAATTCCTAAGAATATTAGGTTGGGAATTTACATTCTTATATTTGGTATAACTTTTTTAAAAATGAATCCTAAAAAAATAGTATTCCCATTATTTATTTTTAATCAATTTTCCCACAAAGAGATTTTTAATGGGGGGTTTGGGAATCTTGGGTTCCCATAAACTTGGGAAAGTTTTTAACAAATAAAAAGACTAAAACACTTCCTTACACTCTTATAACTCCATAATCCTTTCACAACTATCTTTACCATAACTTATTTCTTACAAACATAAATATTATATATATATATATAAACATACACACACATATACACATAATGTGTAAAAAAAAATGAGTCTCAATATTTTATATACTAGAAGGAATTTATCATTTTTTAACAAAAAATCAAATAAGAGTAATTTTGAAAAAATAAAATAGATTCTTAAGAATGTTACATTTAAATCAAACATAAAACGGTAAGATTCTCAAAAAGAATACCTAACATTTTTAAAAATGTTTAAAATTAACCAAATATAGAATTGCATAAATCCTGAATTCTCAATAGCATTTTCAGGAATTATGAATTTTAAGAATCTAAAAACTTCTGTTATGCCAAACGCCCGGTAAAGATATGACATTTAGGTGTTTGCTTGAGTTCATAGAGTGTTTTTTTCAAAACTTTTCCCTCACGCCCATGAATCTTGAAACCTTACAGCAAGATAAAATAATGTTTCCATCTTCTTTCTCATACCAAGGAAATTAGAATCTAATGGAGTTGAATCTAGTGATTTCATAAGCATCTCCATAATCAATTCCAGATTTCTGTGTTTACGGATTGAGCCATCAGGATTCATATATATTTATCTATAGATCCACTTCACGCCAATCACTTACTTGTGCTTTTTGTTTTTCTTTCAATTCCCAAGTTCCATTCTTCTCTATCATTTGTATTTGCCAAATTCCGCTCCTTGAATTTGCTAGCCTCGTAGCAAGTTGTCTGTATGGTCTTGTCTCGAGGACATTGAACTAGGTGGTTATTCACTTGTTCGACGTACACAAGATAAGGAACCTTCAATAGAGTTCGTTGCACTTGAATTAGCTAGGACAAGGGTCTGACTCTGAATTACCTGCTTGATCATCATCGTGTGATGCTGAATTGGTAGGTTGTTTCATGACTACAACTGTTCGTTCACCTTTCAACCCTATCATCATCTCTATGCCAAAGGTATCTGCACATCCACTTGAGCATCCCTACTAATTGCAGTTTTATTCCATCTTTCTGAAATCCCAATTTGCTATAAGAAGTGTAACTTACAGCCAAACGATGATGATCCAGTCCCACATCTTCACAAAATTATTATACCCATTGCAAGTGTATTATTTCCCATTGTCTTAACTTCTTACTTGCTCTACAAGCTTGATTTGATGGAAAGGGAAGTCTGTGCATTTTTCTAAGTTGGCAGCATTCACAAGCACATGCAGTACGTAGACATATATTTCTAATCAAAACCCTCTAAATATTGCATAAGGTCAAGTGATTTAGTGTTACAATGACCCAATCTTCTATGCTGGAGCCAAAGTCATCAGTCTTGGTTTTCCCAGCAAAGCATGCAACTTTACATGTTCTCAATAACCGCAAAGCTATTTTATGTATGTTTTTCATTTTGATCTTTGGTTTTTGGAGCTTACAGAATCTGAACTACATACCTTTTACCCTTTGCGCCAAACAAACTATACTTTTCAAGGTGATTACACATCTTCTATGAATTCTCCACAAGGTGGAAGCTTTCCTTTCACCTACCTCATTACTCTGGGACCACTCTGCAGCGCTTTGCCTTCTCATACTGCTTTGTGCTAGTCTGTTCAATTTGTGTGCCAAACACACAGTGTTTTTTATACTTTGCCAAGTGCACTCTCCAGTCTTCACTCGAGGAAGCCATGCATCTACATTTCTCAAAGTGCTTCTATATATATATATATATGTGCAGGCCGGCCTGAGATGTTAGGACCCTAAATGAAATTTTATATTTAAAAATAAAATTAAATGAATAGAAATAAATTTATTTTATTATATAAAAATATTTAAAATTTTCACAATAATAGTTTAAAATTTACAAATTTCTTCGTTCAGGCCTGCCGCCTCCATTAAATCAATTTATTATCTTCTTTTTTTTTTTAATTTAAAATTAATTAAACATAAAATAGTCCCAAACTAATTTATTAAAATGTAAGATGAACTCATGCCTATAAAACCCCTGGCCCATGCCAATAAGGCCAGGACCGACCTTGGTGAGGGGATTGCTTTGATTGCCTACCCTCGGGGTAGCCCTGGATATATATATATATATATATATTTGTTTTTCTAATATCACTTTGTAAGATTTTTTTTTTTTTTTTTGTACTTTTTTTCAATTAGAATCCACCGATTACATTATTGATAACTTTTTCTTGTATAAAGTAGCAGCATATAATTGTGACACGATGGCGCAAACCACTTCCAACTACTCTTTTAAGATGTGGCCCTTAATTTCTTGAACAAGCTCAAGATAAACACAAACTTCTATAGGACTAAAAAATTCTTAGAATATTCTTCAAATTAAAGAATTATTTCTGGAGAAATTTTATTTCTTAATTAAAAGATGTGAATGGTCATTTATTAACTATTAACTATCAAAGTGACTATTTCATGAAGGGTGGTTAAATTTGGTTGAATAACTAAATATTAAGGGTGTGTTCGATAGTATTTAGTTGGAAAAGAAATTATTTTTCAACTTACATAAAAAATAAAAACCATCTCCCCCAGATGAAATTTTTTATGAAAAAAAAAGTAAAAACATGCTTTAATGATTATACCATAAAATTTAATTTCATAAAAAATATAGTGTGTCAAATATCAAAAATGGAATTCAATTCCTTTGATATGATATTTTTCATATATTTTTCATACTATCAAACACACCCTAATTTCTTTTGGTAGTTATTTTTAAAAAGGAAAATATTATAGGTACTCTCTGGATTACGACTTGGGTTACACTATAGGTGTTCAAAAAAATCGGTGCATCGCGAAAATCGGTCAAATCGAACCGAACCGTTTGGTTTTTTTTTTTTTTATCGGTCGAAAACGGTTTGGATTCTATCCAAACCGTGTGGTTTGCGGTTCGATTTTAAATCGAACTGTCCAAGAAAATAATAAAAAAAAATTATAAAAAAATTATTATTATAAAAATCTAATAATTGGCGGCCCATCCTATTTATTTTTTACACTATTTTGTCTTTATTTTTTGCTCCTATTTATTTACATTTAATTGTCTTTATTTACCAATATTTGTGTCTTTATTTATCATTTTTAATTATCTTTTTTAGTGATTTTAAGTAATATTTCAAACCGCGGTAAACCGCACCAAACCAGACCGCAGTCTGGTTTGCTTGAAAAACTGCACTAGCGATTTGACGTGCTGAAAATAATTCAGACCGGCCAAACCGCACCGTGAACACCCTTAGGTTACACAATGCTATTAAAATGACAAAAATACCTCTCACCCAAGATGATGAGGCGTAAGGAATATTTTAGTCATTTGTACGAGTATATATAACTCAAGGTGTAGCCCACAAGTAACATGATTTTTCTTAAAAATTATAAATCTATTTCAAAGAGCAACTACTTAGTTACTTAGTGACCATATAATCAATAGTCATAACTATTAAGGGAAGAGTATAATTCTTCAAGAAAGGGATAAGTTATATGGATGACTGTTCTAATGGTTACATTTTCATGAAAATGTATGTGTGGAGGTAGTTATGATTGTGGATAATTAAGAAAGTCACAACTTTTCAAAAAGAGTGTGAACAACTCTATATAAATTGAGTTTTTATATGGTTTAATAGAAAATTTTTCCCATACTCCTAAATCATTCTTATGGTTGTTTACTGGAGAAACTATCTTTTAGAATTCGATGGTCTTATTTATTATCATTGAAGGTTACTTAAAGGTTTAAGTACGTTTTATGCAAAACACTTTTAAACATAAACTTCTTTATACCCTAAAGATTATTTCAAGAGACTCCAGTGTGGAACTATTCAATTTATGGACGAGGGCAACTTAAATCTTAAGAAAGAAAATACACACTTAGGCTCTGCTTGTTTGCAGGAAAGGAAAACACTTTTATAAAAAAAACTAATTTAAAAAAAAAAAAAACTTTCTTGAAATGTGTTTTCTATTGTTTGGATGTAATTTAAAATTTTGTTAGAAAACCATTTTTACTGTTTGGCTAGCGCTTAGAAATGAACCTGGATCTTACTACTTGAGAGGGTAGTGAAGAAGAGAGATCGAGCACAAGAAAGACCCCCTGACAACAAGGGAATATGCAAATCGTGATGATGAAGCAGGCGACGACGTAGGTGGCAAAACAGACATAGTTAATGATAGCACCCAAACGCAAACTAGATCTAGAAGCAACTGGTGACGACAATGGCAGTGACTACGACGACAATGACGACGAAATTACTCTAAAGTCAAAAAGAGAAAAAGTGAAGATTATATTATGTAGTTAATAATGTAAAAGTAAAACTCATATTAGACAAATAAAAGATTATAGATATCTTGTATAAAAAAGAAAAAGGAAGAAAAGAGAAAAAGGAGAGTTATGCTACATGACCACCAATAATGGGTAGTTAAATGTTAATTTTTACAAAATATAAGTGTGGTTAAATAAGAATACTATTATAGATATTGTTGTAAAAATAACACCAGATTAGAGCAGGATTGCAACTAATAATTTAAAAAAATAATAATAACGAAGAAAATTAGACACAGATTTTACGTTGAAAACCCCCAAACAAATCAGGGTAAAAATCACAAGTAAGAATAGAAGAATTCACTATAAAAAATAATAAGAATTACAATATTTTATCTAAATTACTAGGAGATAACAACAATAATCTCTCTTGAAAATAGGAGAAAACACTCTTGATATTTCTAACTCTCTATTTTCTCTATCAAAATGGAATACTTGGGATTGAAACAATTGAGCTTGGGAATGCATTTAAAATGCATTAATTGTCAGGGGTGGCACCGCATTTCAGCACCCTCTTATTCTAGGTTCTAGCTTATTCTTTCTTTTTTCCTTTATTTTCTTTGTTTATTTTGTGGCTAGCCGTCTTTCTTCCTTTAATGTTGTGGCTGCTTTCCAGCAACTTTTGACTCAACAATCTCCCACTTAAAGATTTGATTGAGGATTAATCAATTTTCACACCATTCTTTTTTCCTAGCCATTCCTTGTTGGTTATGTTTTTGCTAGGCAACTAAAGGATCGACATCAAATAAACTTGTCAGTATTGACTGCTTTTGTCATGAAATTTGTTAGGTTATCTTTTGTATGAATTTTTTCAATATCCACGGTTCCTTCTTCCACTTTCTCACGAACGAAATGGTACTGAACTCGAATGTACTTCTTTGAATGAAAGGTTGGATTCCTTGCAAGATGCAAGGCACTCTGACTGTCACAGAATAGAAAAATCTTCTATTGTCCGTGTGTAAGTTCCTCCAATACCATCTTCAACCATACTGTTTCTTTATTAGCTTGTGTAGCTGCTACATATTCTGCTTTTATTGTTGACAAGGCCACAATTGACTATAGTTTTGAAACCCAACTTACAACTCCACTAGCAAGTGCAAACACATGTCCTGTGGTGGATTTGTTTTTATTAAGATCACTTGCATAATCTGAGTCAACATATTATCGGACAATAAAGTCTTATCCCCCATAACACAATGCAACATCTATGGTCCCCTTAATGTATCTTAGGACCCTTTTCACAACATTTCAATGCTCTTTACCAGGATTCGGCATATACCGACTAACCACTCCCACTGCATGTGCAATGTCTAGTCTTGTACAAATCATAGCAAAGATTAAAATTCTCATTGCTGATGCATACGATACTCTTAACATCTTCATCCTCTTTGCTTCACTACTATAACTCTTACTAGAGGATAACTTGAAATTAACAAGAAGTGGGGTAGAAATTAGCTTATAGTCTTGCATGTTGAAGCACCGCAAGACCTTCTTTAAATAATTTTTCTGTGAAAGTCATATCTTCCAATTATTTCTATCTCGGTGAATTTGCATCTCTAAAATCTTGTTTCTCGGTCCCAAGTCCTTCATTACAAACTCCCTAGTCAATTATGCTTTCAATTCTTTACTATGATCTTTGTTTGGGCCTGCTACCAACATGTCTACATACAATAACAAAATAGTGTAATCATTTTCACCAAACCTCTTAATATATGCACAAGAGTCTGCATTAAGTTTGTTGTATTCAAGACTCGTGATATAGAAATCAAATCTCTTATATCAATATCTCGGCGCCTATTTGAGACCGTATAGAGATTTGTTCAACCTACAAACCAAATTCTGTTTTTCTTTTTCTTCAAAACCCTCTAGTTTGAACATATATATTTCTTCTTCAAGATCTCCATAAAAAAAAAAAGTACTCTTCACATCTAGTTGTTCTAGATGTAGATCAAATGCAGCACACATTGCCAGGACTACTCGAATTGTAGTAATTCAAACAACAGGAAAAAAATATCTCATTAAAATCAATCTCTTCTCTCTGAGCATATTCTTTTACTGCCAATCTTCCATGATACCGCTCCACTTGATCATCGCTATTATGCTTGATCTTATACACTCATTTGTTACCAATAGGATTTCTTCTTTATGGTAACGACACAAGTTCTCAAGTCTTGTTCTTATGAAAAGCTTCAATTTCTTCTTGCATCACTGTCATCCACTGAGATGCATTTAAACTGTTCATTGCTTCTTGAAGAATTGATGGCTCCACATCCTTTGTTAGAAGATAGTATGCAACATTGCTCTCCATAATATAATCCAAGTGCCAACCTGGCCGTTTTGTCAAGCGACCTGATCGACGAATTTTCAGTGGCTCGGATACAACTGGTTCTTGTTCATCATGCTCTGGTGCTACTTTAGAAGAATCCTTTTGTTCAAACTCATTTTCTACCTATACCACTATAGTCTCTAGATTTTCTTTCACCATGCTATCATCGTCTTTTTTCTCTGTGGTTTATCTTTTACAAAGATAGCATCCCTACTGACTATAACCTTGTAGACAGTGGGATCCCACAAGTGATACCCCTCCACTCTGTTAGCATACCCCCAAAAAAGCATTTTTTGGATTTTGGATCCAACTTTGTAGTTTCTTGGGCATTGTACATCACGTACATTAGACTTCCAAATATATGGAGATTTGAATAATCAACTTTCTTCCCAGTCTACATCTCCATCGATGTCTTCAACTCAATTATAGTTGACGGGACTTGATTTATCACATAACAAGCTGTATTAACTACTTATACCCAAAAAAACTTTTCTAAACCTGCAGCTTCCAACATTGCTCATGTTATTTCTAACAAAGTTCTGCTCATCCGCTCTACTATTCCATTTTGTTAAGGAGTATATGTTGTAGTGAACTGTCTTTTAATGTCTTCCTTATCTGACCTTAAACACTTGATCTTCTTTCTAGATTCAAGTTATACCCACTCTTTGTATACTTTGAAGACTAGAAACAGATTTGTCTTCCTCTTGATAGGATACACCCAACATCTCCTAGAATAATCATCTATGGATGACACAAAATACTTTACTCCTCCTAGGGACTGAATTGGTGTTTGCCATACATCAAAGTGAACTAATTCGAGAATTTCTTTGCTTTTAGAATTCGATGTGTTGAACTTCAACCTGTGTTGCTTACTTGTAAGTTGTAACACAATGCTCACAAAAGGGTAAAGATACCTTTATAAGACCCGGAAATAGATTATGTTCCACAAGAATTTTCATTCCTTGTTCAGACATATGTCCAAGTTTCTGATGCCACACTGTTGTAGCTTTCACTTGGATTACTTGAAGCAACTAATGTGTTTTTCCTTCCAACAAAGTTTCTCCCTTCAACATATATAACCTTGCAGTCACATTTTCTACCTTTATTAGTACAATCACTCCTCGAATCACTTTCATGATCCCTTTCTCAACCACAATTTTGCAGTCGAGTTCATCCAATTGTCCTAAAGACAACAAGTTCTTCCTCAAGCCTTCCACATGTTGCACTTCTCGAATGATGCGAACTGTACCATCATGGAACTTCAACTTGATGGTTCCAATACCGACAATCTTTTAAGGCATAATCATCACAGTTGTACATAGATCCTTCAAAGACATGTACATAATGATGGAACCATTCTCTTCGAGAGGTCATGTGAAATGTGGCTCCAATCAATGAACTATACATCAGCAAATCTTTTTCTACTTTCATAAGTTGTCGCTGCTTCATAACATAGTTGTAACACCCTACCTTCCCCGGGTGTTAGGTAACATAAGATTCTGGTGATATATTTTTTTTCCAAATAGAAACCCGACACATAAACCGATCCCCGAAGATCCCATTACACATTCTCAGTATATTAACTTAGAAACATTAATAAACTAAGACAGGTACATCATCTCAAATGCGGAAGCCAAATCAAAATCTCAATAAATCATAACCGAACCCACTTTATTTATAACATAAAGTCAAACCAACGCTTACATGATGTCCTCAAAATAAAAAACATAATTGAAAGCAACATTATAAGTTAACCACTAATCGCCGTCACTCCTCGACAATTCCTTTCCCTTTCACGCTGTTGCCTTCACCTGGAACGTTTGAATATTCCAAGGATAAAGTCCATATTAGATAATGAATCATCTAAGTGAGAGTTCAAAACACATTTTCATAAATGAATGCAAGACATGAAATAAACCAACACAATCCGGTAAGCTCTAGCCTAAGAGAATCCCAAAGCGCTTAACCCTACCACGGAAAAAGAGCAATCTTTCTAAAAGCCATGCCACCATTCCGACACACCGACACGACGTGGTTCTAGTTTAAGAGGGTCAAGTCAACGCATCTCTCCAACATCTCGGGAGCAATCGTTACTAACTCTCTAAAGGCCATCCCACCATTCCAACACACTAACACGACGCGGTTCTAGCTTAAGAGGGGCAAGTCAACGCATCTCTCCAATATCTCGGGAACAATCGTTACTAACTCCCGGTCTAGGAGGGTCACATCAACGCAGGAATCTGGCTCACCACATTTACGTCGGAGATTACGTTCCCACTCTAAGCATCCATGAACCACCACACAATTTCACATGGACCATCTAGTCATCCTAGTGCAACTTCCCTAACCAAATGACCGGCACGAAAACCAAGGCGGCTATCCCAGAATACTTACCAGTACAAGATACCCCTATTATTTCATCACACCCTTGGAGAATTATGGGTACATTATCCAGACAACATTCTAGGCTACACTATCCAGATAACATTCTAGACTGACATTCCATATGAACAACACAAAATGCATGACAACGCCACATTTCACAATTCAATGCATCATATAAACAATATTTTATATAATGCAATACACAAGTTCAGAATGTTTAGGGACGAACCTCCCTCATAAAACCAACTGTTACCAGTTACCATTTGCATGCAACAAAACCATTTTGCATGAAATCACAATACGTTTAGATAAAAAAAATACCAAGTTTTTAGAGTAGAAACACCCACAATAAGTCAAGTTTTGGGGACGAACACTCACCTCGAATGTATTCGAATTGCCTCAATCCTCGTGCATGACCTCGATTTGCGTAACAAATCACAAACACTCAATCCACATGCATAACCTCGATTTGTGTGTCAAATCACAAACACCCGAATTTATAGTCAACCTCAAGCCACGATACTCCCTAAACACTGTATTTAATCAAAGGAGCATCAAAATCCATTTTTCACAATTTTTTCATAATTTTCTCTATTTTTCTCTCAATTTTCACCTCGATAATTCAAAAATAATTATCTCCTCAAACTTTTTCCCAAATTTTTCAACACAATAAATCCTAAAATAATTCAAGAAAAATACTGAAAGAGAAATCCCAAATTTACCCCTTCTCACGTGCCCTGCGCGTGGCTGTGCATGAAGGATGGTGCGTGTAGTCACGCACTGGTCTTCTTCATTACTTCCCGCCGCCGGCGACGACTCTGATTCCCGATTTGACACCACAGCCTTGAAACCCTCAACAAGTCGATCCCAACCGCACCAATCTTCGCCCAAAAAGACACCAGAAAGGCCGCCAAATCCGCAGTTGCAGGTCAGCCATAGGCGGTTTGCCTTCCGTCTCCAGTCAAGCTTTAAATAGCCTCTAAACTTGATGAAAATGCTCCCAAAATCTTCCTCTTTTATGTAAGGATCAATAGCCTCTTATCAAAGCTTTCAAAATCGCACCAAAACGCGACCAATTTTTATCCTAAGTTTCTGCCGAAACCCTCGCTATTTATAAACGATTTCTGGCCGTTTTGCAACTAATTAGAGGCCAAGGCTTGGCCCCCAAGCCTCCTTGCGCTGTATACCACCTCTCATAGCTCTCCCTTCACCGTCCCATCGCCAGAAATGGCCTCCACGTGCAGCGGATTGCGGCGGCCATTTTTGGCTGTTGCGTTCACACTACCAGATTTTCATTTATTACACTTTGACCCCTAACTAATTTCCAACGTCAATTTGCCCCTTTCCTTGAGGGCCCTGATCTATCCAACTATACCACTAAGGCCCTCAAGTTTTGTACTATTCATTTCATTCTTGAAATTTTCAAAAATCTATCATTTTGACTTCCCTCAAACAAAATTAATAAATTACACTTTGGCCCGGTTGCTCGTTTTGACTTTAAATCCATTCGTTTCAACCTGAAATCGCTCAAGGGTTGTTTCATATGTAAAATCTAAGTCCTCAAGACACTCCGTTGACTTTTTAGATATTCCCTACGTCGATTCAATTTTCTAAATCCGGTCGACAGCTATACCGGAAACTGTTTTCGATCCCACTTTTTTTTATGCCTAAAATCATAACTCGGTATTACTCGTCAATACCATTACATTTTCCTTAATCATCTAGGGTTCGGCGTATTCCCTTCGATCGATTCGGTATCTTAAAACTGCGTTAGTGTACCCTAAAACCTCATTCTTTTGATAATTCCATCTATACCCTTCACAAAATACCATTTGTAACCTCAAGCATTTCTCAGGTATTACAATAGTGCATCACTTTCACCTGAGGTACTTGCTATATTTCCTTGGGGACTGAAATGTTTCTTATTCAAATTCCAACAATCCTTCTTCAAGTGATCCTTCTTGCTATAGTGGTAGCACTTCAGGTTCTTCTTACTTCTTAACATTGACCTACCATGATTCTGACTCCCACTTGAGTCACATTCCGTTAATCTCCCTCTCACAACCGTAAGTGCATCCGCTTGTTACGAACTGGCTAATCTGTTTTCTTTGTTTTTGCGTCGATTTTCTTCTTCCAGAATAACAACTACAATATCATCAAAGACTAGGATTTTCATAATGGAAGTATTTGTCAAATTGATGATGAGTTGATCATATGAATCTGGTAGACTTTGAAGTAAAAGTTCAGCATGTTCTTTTATCTTTATTTTATAACCCAAATATGTGAGTTGAGAAAGTAGAATATTCAAAATGTTGATATGCTCTGTCACCGAAGTAGATTTTGACATTTGTAGAGTATACAATTCCCTGAAAAATTTTGTTGTGAAGTGATTTGGTCTCATACAATTTTGTAAGATGATCTCAAATATCATCTGTCGTTTTTTTCTTTCTGTACTAGACAATATCTCATCTGCTAGTGCTAGATGAAGATTTGCAACAGTATTCCTGTCCATCTCATTCCACTTGTTGTTATCTGTGAAGTCCCACAACCTATTGTTCATAGCCGCCAAGCAATTATCTTTTTTCAAGATAGCCTCCATCTTCCATTTCCATAGTGAGAAATTTCTCCCGTTGAACTTTTTAATCTCAAATTTTGCCGCCATTGCTTCTATCACAAACTGCTTTAAACACAAAATTAGCTCCCACTATTTCATGTGAACAGTAATCGTACGTGTCAATAGTACTTCCGTATACATGAATAGTACCCAGTTCATTCCAAAGAGTGATTAATAATATAACTTATTTTCTGATGTGTAAAATCCACTTTTATAGTGGCAACCACAAAGCATACGATAAGTAGATATATAAACACCCCAATATAGGCTCTGATATCACTTGTTGTAAAAATAACACCGGATTAACGTATGGTTGCAACTAATAATTTGAGAAAAATAATAATAACGAAGAAAATTGAACACATATTTTACATGAAAAATTTCTAAATAAATCAGGATAAAAACTACGGACAATGATAGAAAAATTTACTATAGAAAAATAATATAAGTTATAATTTTCTCTCTAAATTATAAAAAAAATAACAATAATTTTTCTTGAAAATAAAAAAAAATACTTAATATTTTTAACTCTATTTTTTCTCTTTCAGAATCGAATACTTGGGATTGAAATAATTGAGTTTAGGGAGAACAATTTATAGGCATCCTAACGCATTTAAAACACGTTAATTGTCACGGGTGGCATCGCATTTCGACGCCCTCTTCTTCTAGGTTATAGCTCCTTCTTCCTTCTTCCTTCTTCCTTTGTTTATTTTGTGACTGGCCACCTTTCTTCCTTCAATATTGTTGCTGCTTTGCAGCCGCAATTTTTGACCCAACAGACATGTGGTGTAAAAAAAAAGAAAAAAAGAAAAGATAACTTTACAGACAGAAAAACCAAGAAAGAAGGAATCAGCATACAAACTTTCCAAAAGAAATAATCGCGTACTTAAAAAGGTAAAGAGGCACTCAATTTCCCTATCTCCTAAACCTGCTTTCTGAAATAGTGACACAAGACTTGGATTGGGCCTTGCTTCAATGAATGTGCTACAGCAATTCTTGTCAGATATTTTCTCTAGTCCTTCAAAAGATTCACTACTCCACTTGAAACGCAGAACCAGATTCTAATTTGGTCTAATTTGGCCATTAGAACCAGATTCTGTCTTATCTTAGAAGCATGAGACAGTAATCTACATGATATATAGGATGTTTAAAATCCTTGTACAGATATCACTCTCCAACACAAACATCTCAATAGTTCTGAAGCCTCTATCTCAGGGAAAGAAAATGCAGCATAGTGATTATCAGGTTAGTTTCTCAACAAATGAGTTCATGCCACAGAGGTTGATTCGCACTCCTCCCTCTTCAAGCATTTACGAGACCTCCAATGGCTTTGCCGCAATTAGGCCAGAGCCACGACATGGCAAGGAGGTTAGGGGTGATGGTTACGAGAGAGCCCACCAAAATGTTGATGCTGAAGTCGATGAATTCATCAAATATGAGCAGAAGAAAGTTAGACTGGTTGACTATGATCGCGCTGGTGAGCATGCTGCATATGGCGGGAACAGCAAAGTCTCTGGGGAAGATATCGATTCTGAAGCTGATGGATTCATTCGACACGCGCATGCGAGGTTTGAGCGCAAATCAAGGTCTGTTAACTATGGTTGATGCTGGGGTCAGTAACGGAGTACCATCAGTTATAGCTAAAGTCTGATCAGCAATACTAGGCGCTGTTTATAGACGGTTCCTGTGTTTACTAGTTTCCGACAGGCTATTTGATGTTGGCCTGCATCTTCTTTAAAACTATGATGCATAATAAATGAAATCTATACTAGCTTGTGGTACACACAGTTGTTCTGTCAATGGTTTGTTTCTTGAGCTCTTGTTCAGTGGTCCAATCTCGAGCGATGTTTCTAAAAAGGGTGACACATGGGCAGGGTTAAAACTTAAAGAAGCTTTAACGTTTTAAAGAAAAAAGTTAAAAGAGCCTCGAATCAGAGACGCCAGCTTTTCTCCGTTAAAAGTAGCTTTCTATTTGGCCAAACATTCAAATTAAGCAATAAAAGATGGGAAAGTTTAGTGCTTTCAAATGAACAAATGCATTTACTTCGCCATGAATATAAGCTGGGCACAGCACAGTTGTAATCTATCAGCCCCATGTTACCAATTATATGTGAACTAAAAATTGAACTCAGGTCAACAGAAAGTTCTACTTCATTCTATTAAGAATAAAATAAAACACTTTTGCTGATCTAATTTGCAACAAATCCTCTCAACAATGTAAGAGCGGGCTGCTTCTAATGCTGCCTGAGAAATGGCAACTTCTTCTTCTTCTTCTTCTTCTTCTTCTTCTTCTTATTATTATTATTATTATTATTATTTTCTATAGTACTAGTAACTGGGACTATACAAATCTAGCACTGATTTCCTAGTTACTGTAAGGGTGGTAATTGTGTAGGGTCGACTACTGTGAACATCGTACCCTAGCGAGCTGTTGAATTTGGTGGATCAATTCCGATGGACCTGTAATAAGCTTTTTCTGCATTGGACACCCGAGCTTGGAACATGGTCCACTCCTTTCTACACCTATCCCTCACCTGGCATCGAAGAAGAGGAAACGATACATTTTTTAAGAAATTATTGAAGTCTGTGATCAAATGCAAAGATTACCACAAGACTTAGATATGAGGAAAAGATAGATGAAACAAAGACGAGACAAAATCAATATTCATGGATCGCATACCCCATGCCAAGGCGCCTTCCCATTCTCTGCTTGACCCTACCAAAAGAGAAAACGGCTGACCTGTATTATATTTCATCACAAATATAAGTAGTGTCCCCATGCAGTTTTATCTGCACGGGAACCGAGGGGAGGGAGATTGTTTGTGGTTACGCTTGGCCAATGCCTTACCTGGTTCCCCAGTGAAGGAACAGTTTGATGAACAATCCACTGAGCATCTACCACTCCAATTTTCTCATGAGCAGGCTATTTTGACGACAAAAAAGAACATAATTATTAATCCCTTGATGTTATTTCCTCGACAGACCAACAAGACAAGTAGATACAAGAGAAGATAAATAGGTCTAGATGGCTACTGACCTCAACACATTTCCGGAGGGCAAAATCCAGACCCCATCCATGGACCAAGTCATTCTACAATACCCATAACAATTAAATTAGTATAAAGAGTAAAGAGGAAGCATCTGAGCATTTAATATCTTCTAAGAGTGAAGAAAATAGCCCTTGGTACCTGAATCAAATGCCACACGCAGCGCCATGCATTCCGGGAGAACACAGGAGCCATGATCTCAACAAATCTGCAACCACAGGGACAAGGAAAGAATTTCAAGATCCAAGGGAAGATCCTGCCCCTATAGTATAAGTAAAGAGATCATAATGTATGTTCGTACGCTGCACAAGGAGGCAGATGTGGGTCAGAGCACCAGCCAGGCCTCTCCTCTGTTTCTCTGGTTAAGAAATGAGAAACAAATAGACAAAGAATAGAAAGAATATTTCATTAGTTCAAAATTTCATCTGAAGGAAAAGAATGTTTGGACTGTGTAACCCTTCCATCTTTCTTACTTGTGAACTTCACTATTACCCCTCCGCTTTGTCATCTGCCATGTCAACCCTTTATTAGGTTCCAAGCCAGGTTGGGAAATCTCCAAGCCATGCTTCCGCACAAGCTTTATGTATCTGAGTTGGAAAAAGAAAACACAGGACATGACAACCGATTCTAATCCCTAAAAACTGCCATAAACACGAAATGTTTCAACACTCACTCTTCAGCATTAAAGTGCTCAACTCCAAGGTCTTCATCCCAAATAAATATGTAATCATAGGACGCCACAATATCAGGATGCAGGAACCGTTTGGCATACCACCTTCAAAATTTCAAATATTTTATGCATAAGTATGGTATACTAGACCAATAATTTTTGCACCACCAATAAAATTAGTAATCATCTAAAGTACTGAGCCAAATACCATTTTGTTTGTTTTCGGGCACTGACATGGATAGCTCGTTTTGACCACTCAAACTCATCCCATTCAGTTGTCCGACCATCATAATGAAACAGAAGGATGGTAAAGTTCTCTGAAAACTGTAGGCAGACAAAGTTAGTGGTGCGGATGCACAAAAGACACTCATATACACGAGACACATCGGGAGAGAGGAAGACCTTTTTAACTGCTGCATCAATGTTTTGTTTCTGATCATAACCAACCGTAAATGTTACTAGGTACTTTTGTTTGATGGTTAGGTCCTGCCAATGCCAACAACATCAAACTCCCAAACATAAATGGAAAAACTATGAGCTCAATCAGTTGAACATCTAAGTGTAAAAGAAACCATCAAGCAACACCAAAAGAGAATAGCAACTGCTACAAGGCAACAAAATAACATACTACGTCATGATCACATGACATTGTGCTCCTTTTGGATCACATAGAAGTAACAATTTGTTTCTATTTGCAGCATAGTTGATGTAATCATTATTAAACACAAACAATACTTATAATTTTCAAGTGTTCACCCTTTTGGAATTCCAAAGCAAAGTCCTTACAACCTAGATTATAACTCTAGCCTAGTTCTTGGTAGTTTCATTTCAAGGTAACATGAGTCAGCATAACATATATATCTCACTGGGAGACTTCCATTCTTTTTTCTTAAAGGGACGCTTCCATCACTCCTTAGTACTAGTTGTTATTTTTAGCATCTGCTTGTTAGAAATAACCACAAGACTCAACTGCAACAAAAACTATTTCTAGTAATTCCATCCTGACCTTAAGTTCAGTGGCAAAATTTCTAGTCATACAAGAAGCGTGCAGTTCCTACTTCATCAAGCAACAAAAGAGCTATCCTCACTTGAATATAAATGTTGTGAGTTTGAGACGCTTACCTCACTGGGCTTACCCCACAGTCTGCGGAGATAGAAGTCAGACTCAGCTGCAACAATGGTGGGGGGTAACCTTTCTGCACCTCGTGGATTAGATGGGACCCAAATCTACATTAGAATTCACATTGAATGCAGAAACATCAAAGATGGAAATGATTGCTTACCTCTCTAAGATATTGAAGTAAGAAAATAACTTAAATAAAACTCACAACTATGCCCCATATTTAACTATTCTGGCCTGGGAAATTGCCTGAGGTCACAAGGTATAACCTCAAGAACTTCTTCCATCATATTAGCAGCATCTAGAGAATGTCATTACTCAATTCAACATAAAGCTAACCACCACCAGAAAATTACCCGTTCTGGTTTCTTAGCCACAACTTACATCATTTTTTCATTTTACAATGCATGTGAGACATTATTCTTTGGAGTAGTCCTAGGTTAAGCTAATGTTTCAACAACAGGTGGTTTAAATAATAGAATTCAAATTAAAGCATCAGGATTATTAGAATTAGGAATTAAATAAATATGAAATCTAAAGCATGGACAGATTACTTACAGAAAAAAAAAAAAAGCATGGATGGATTACAGAAGCTCTGATTAAGGTCTAAAATACCGTTAAAGTTGTAATTGCAGCCAGAAATCTATTTCTTTTTTTTTTCTTTTTATGGACCTAGTTTCTAAAGTTTTGTATTACTATGATTTAGGACATTTTACTTGGCCTAGTACATGGCTATGTGCTTCTAGGAGCAGTTTGTATATCCACATAACTGGGAAGAAAGAACACAAGTACCTTACTGATAAATTTCTCAGTAAAATTTCTTTCTATACTATCATTTTCATTGTAATCCTCTAATTTCCAGCCAGCCTATCACCTATGGATGGGGAACTGAGAAGTAAAATCGTAACACCTTAAGAAATAATTGCTTCAGAACTAGTTCTGCCTCTAATTCTTTCTTGTATAAATGGCTAGACAAAGATCCAGAACAAATAAAGTTTTTAATTTTAAATTTCAATTTCTTTTTTTTTCTATTTTATAATAACCAATCAAAGTTGTGCTTTTTTTCCCTGGTAAATATCATCAACCATGTACAATCACATGACCTGCGGCTTTCTGATAACATACCTTCGATGTAGCATTCCCCTTTTGAGCTTCAATTGAGGCATTTCTGCTACCCCTCAAAGCAGACAAAGCATTCAAAAGTGTTTGCGTTGAGAGGCCTGAATTCTTGTCCTCAATGTAAGACAGATCAATGGAAGGAAGAAGACTGGATGGGAGATTCAGCTGCCAAAAATGAAGCGAAAAGAAAAGCGAACGTTTGTCATGCAACGTGAATGAAGAGAACAAAAATTAACTAGGAATAAGATTATCAAAATACGAAGATAGAATAGGAAATCCAGACAGAAGTTGCACTTCAGAAAGCATGTTAAGTGCACCTTTGACAATGAAAGGGTTGGACATGATGCTCCTATCAAGAAGCCAAAAACAACTCCAATAAATGTCGTGATGATAAGCCTCATAGACTCATTAGGTTTTCTCAGAATTGCACTGCATCCAACAAATGTCAAATGTGACATAAACTACAATGGGTATTACAAAATAAAAGCAATAACTTCCACTGAATACAACAACGAAAAATAACTTAAAAGTTGCAAACCTGCGTCCGATGCCTCCCATTTTACTTATGATCTTCTAAATTTTATATACGCTAGACAAGTTTGATGAATGGTTTTCCGGTACCCAGGAGGGAGGCCACTAGACAAGACCCACTGGGCAGGAAGATAAGACCTGGGATAAGCATGAAACATTTGTTAATAACTTAAAAAAAAAAAAAAACATTTGTTAATAGAGAGACTGTCAGATCAAACATAATTCACCGAAATAGTAGATAGTCTCAAGTAGAGATGTCGTTCCCAAAAAAGTTAATAACCAGAACAAATTGACAATGGAACGCGAATTAATAAATTCAGGAGATATTAAAAAAAACCATTTTGTGGGTCAATTAAACTTCGGATTCTTCACAACAATAGGTCAGAAGCAAACGTCCCTACCCAAGTTCAATTGCATCGGAAGAGGTAATGTCACCAAACAGAATAAGAAATTACAGGATTTCTGCATATAACCAGGATGGTGAAAATCCACCCGGAGATAACGCTACCGTGCCCCTTTCTCCATTGGCCTTTCCTTCACATTAATTGAACAAAAAAATCAAAAGTTCTAGAGACCAGAACTAGATGTGTTGTCTAATCCTGATCCCGTGATTCCCCCTCTTCGCAATTCATCTCAAAAATCAGATCCGACACAACCCCAAAGTGACACGCCCACCAACTCTTATACTAAAACCAGAAATTAGCAACCCATTCAGAACTCAATAGATTCATTCAAGGGCCACCAACAATCAAGTAACAAACCATGCGCTCCATTTAACAATCGCAGCTCTCCAGCATATACAAAGTACAAACTAAAACAAACCCGTTCAATTCCTCAAATGGGCATGAACAAAAAGTAGCCACCGTGCATATTTTACAACCCCTTTCGCAAATTAAACCGACGGTTCTCTAACAAATACGCCAAAGCCCAGGATCCCGATTGATACTGCCACCCATATTACTTATGTCCAAGAAATATTGGAGAATAACTCAATCAAACTTCAAGCTCTTCGAAGACAGTTTCAATTCCTCCAACTTACACAAATTATTAATACCCGAATATTCAAACTAGAGATGCACAATAAACATGGAGTTAGATAAAGAGAACCTGAAGTAGAAAAGGAAGAGCTCTTCCGGGGAACTCCAATAGAAGAAGATCTGGTGAAAGGCAGGGATTAAAAGCTGGGAATCACAAGAAAACTACTTCCGGAGCTTAAAATCTAAGCAAATAAACGTGCACTGGAGCGTTGCTAATAGCCCGCACAAGTTCTGACTCTGTAAAATATGCGTGACTGAATGGAAAATGGCATGGAAACTGAAAGAAAGAGAGGACTTTTCCAGCAGAGAAGGAATGTCAGATTTTCTCCGTGAATAGAGAGACCATTGTTTTGAGACTTTGGGCGGAGAGAGAGAGAGAGAGAGAGAGTGTTTGATTGGGAATGTCTTTCTTTCTTTTAAACCCGGTGAGGATTAAACCTTGATTGGTCATTCAGATTAAGCAAAGTTTTGAATTTTGAATGTGAACCCAAACGAATGCATTTGATAATCACCAATTCACCATACCATGCACAGTTTCCTAATCCAACCAAACCAAACAATGTATCTTCAATTCTTTCAAGTAGTATTTTAAGTGTAAAATAAAATTATATCAAGATAAATTTAAAATTTTTTTAAATTAAAATATAAAATAATCAAGATAAGATTAGGAATTATTCTAAAATTTTTATTAAATTAAAATATAAAATATTTTTTCTTTTTTTTTTTTGGCTAAGTCATAATCTAATATTTGACTCACTCTTCCTTAACAACAACCTTGGGGGGGTTGTTTTTAAAGTAGTAATAAAAAGAATCCAGATTGATATGTTTTCCAAAAACAAAATTAGCTTGGTCAAACCCCCATCTTGGAAATGTACGAACGACTATGCTTTCTAAACTCAGTTTATTAAAATGAAATGAAATTAATTATTATTCTTTAGATTGCATTTTGGTTAGTTAATTAATAGTAGTGATAAATAATGGCAGTGGGTTGTAACATAACATGTATAGATAATCACGAGACAGGAGGCGGATTCAAAAAGACGATGATGCCAATCTCTCTAGTCCTGTCGTATCGTATCGTATCGTATCATATCATCATCCAAATTGGGCTTTGGGTGGGCATTTGGCATTGGGCATTTGGCAATTGGCAATGCACAGAGAGCTGGGAAGAGCAGAGGATGGTGCCAGCGAATTATTATTAGGTCGGCCACAACGTGTTATTGACTTTGAACTCTCGGAAACAGTCTATTTGCCGCTGGACGGACGGACGGAGATCCGACGGATTCACGACGACGACCCAACACGTTTAGGGCCTGTTTGGCCTTTTCGCATTAACTTTTGGTCTAGTCATCGCAAATCAGGATTTCCCCCATCTAAGACCAAGGGCAGTTCGCACGCCAGTGATGTTTAAATCTTTTTTATTTTTTATTTTTATATATTTTATGTATTTTTAATCTTTGTATATACAATTTTTTTTTTTGTTTCTATACGAAGACTTTGTTTAAACACAATAATACACTTGAAGATTACATGCATGACACGTGTCCACCTAACCCAATCGCCCTAACCTTCGGTCCAGCGTCGACGTCCTTATTGTACTTGGGTTTTGCTTGTTTTAAAAAAAGGGTATCCCAATCCCCCCCGATGGCACAAATAGTAAAATTTTCAAATTCTTTTAAGGATTGACTGATAATCAAATTTTAGTAGAGATTGAAATATCTAATTTAATGATAAATGATTGTGTGTGTTTACTTAAGAGTGTATAATCTTATGATTGCATTCAATTTACTCAAAAATCGAATTAGGAAAAAAATCGATAAATTTAAAATTCAAGATTAAAAATTAAAACATAAAGAGGATAGTCCCTAAATTTTTATTTTTTTTTAGGTCAATTTGTGTTTTCCAAACTACGTTAAGGAAAAATAACCTGCCTGGGTTTCGTGGGCGACCCGGACCCGCGCTGCAGAATGCGGGTTGCGGACCCTACGCGCGGGTCACGCCCGTAATAGGTAGGCTAATAAGCCTCTGGCCATGCATTCCGGCGCGTCTAGCTCGATGCAGCGCTTCTATAGCACGATTTTTCATTTTTTTTTTTTTTTCTTCAATTTTTCTTCACTTTCCTAAATCTATTTTCTGGTATATTTTTGTAATTTTTTTATGTCCAAAAAATATTTATTTTCTATTCTCCACCCAAAAGTGATAATCTCTCAAGAATTATTCTTACTTTCATTTGAGTGGAAGTTTACATTATGTTCTATATATTTTATAGTGAAAGGGAATTTGTAGTGATATATTTTGAACTCCTCTGCCAATAATTCAATATATATTTATTGTATCATTAATTCAAAATTATATTTATTTTTCGATTAGTAATATTCCTGTTAATGATCAAATTTGCTTTATTAAAACTTTGACAACAAATAACTATATAAGAGTGTGTTTGATTGTACACATTTTTTTATGAAAAATATGTAATTATTATACATTTTCTATAAAAAACAATCAAACACTCTTAACTTTTCTATGGAAAAATATGTATGGTACAAGCATTTAAAGCTTATTTTCATGGAATTCATTTTTCAAGGGAGTGGGGTGGTTTTTGTTTTCTAGGCAATATTAATTCTAGGTAATACAATCAAACACACCTTAAGGTGGTGTTTGATAGCATTTAGGTGGAAATGAAATCATTTTTCAACTTACATGGAAAACAAAAATCATCTCCCCTGGATGGAATTTTCATAGAAAAAGGCAAAAATATGCTTTAATGATTGTACCATGGAATTCAATTCCATGAAAAATATATTGTGTCAAACACTAAAAATGGAATTCAATTCCTTGGATATGATATTTTTCATATATTTTTTATGCTATCATACACACTCTAAGACTTTAGTTAGTCCTGACGATGAGTCTCCTAAATTTATTAATAATAGCACTATTAAGGAAAATATCCTTTATTAAAAATAAAATAGTATAAATCGACTTAGTTTCATGAATGAGTGTCTGATTATTTATAAAAAAATATAGAATAATTTTAATTAATCAAAAATTAAAATTATTGTAGATAACACATGACGTGTTTGATAGCCAAATTTTTTCATGAAAAAGGCAAATTTTCCACCCAATTTCCAACTTATGCATTGTTTGATAGTCATTTTCCTTGCAATGGTCACGTGAGGGCATTTTCCTTCAAAACATGGAAATCAAATTCCTTGAGGGGAGGAGATGGAATTTTCTAAGCAATTTAAAGTAAGGAGTGGATGGACGAGGTGGGTGGGGGGAAGATTTGTAGATTATTTATATTTTGTATTTTTAATAATTAATAAATATAAATATATAAAAAATAAAAAATAAAAAAATTCTATATAAATTATTTCTTTGGAAAACAAAAAATAATAATTTTGTAGTTTATTTCTTTGAGAAAATAATTTAATTAATTTAAAATTTATTATTATTTTAATTTTTTTATACAAAATTTAATATTTTTCAATACATTTTCACCATTGAATTCCATAAAAAATGATCAAATTCTATGAAAAATATTACCGATCAAAACCAAAAGATGAAAAATAACATCATTTTTCAAGTAAAAAATTATATCAATCAAACAGATTAAACTTCCAATTTTCAAGAATTTATTTTCCCTGCAATTCAATTCCTTGAAATGTATTTTCTTTCCACTCAAATTTCATCCTTGCAATCAAACGCACCCTTAAGATGCATTTGATTGCAAGTATAGAACTTGCATGAAAAGAAAATAATTTCTAAATAATTGAGGACATTTGATTATAATTTTATTTTTTATGAAATTCCCATCCCAAACCCACCCCCATATTTTCCCCCCTTCCCCCCCCCCCCCCCCCCCCCCCCTTCCTTCCCAGACCTACTTCTCATTTCTACCTCTTCCCATCACCGCCATGGCCACTGCCATCCTCTGTGATAGATTCTGATACAAAAAGTGAAGTTGTAGCGAATAAAATCACAATTTAATGCTTCCTCTAGTGGCTTATAAATTTTTAAGTAAAATAATAAAATCAATGCATAAAATCACAATTTTCAAATTTTTATAATATCTTAGAGTTTAAAAGTAAAATGAGTTACAATCCAATCGAAAATACAAAGTTAAATGTTCAAAATCTACAACATAACCACATGTTAGGCTTTTTATATATTTTTAATTTATTTTTTAATTTTTTTATTAATACACTACTTGGTCGATTCGGTTTTAATCGAATAGAAAAATTCGCAAATCGCAAACTGGATGATTTAGGGAATTCTCAAACCGTGTCGAACCGTTTTCCCCTAAAAATTGCACAATATAGTGCAGTGCAGTTTGGTGCAAACAATTTTCGTGATTTATCGATTTTTTTACATACCCCTAGTATTCGTATTATTATCTTGCAAAGGGCGAAAAAACAAACATAAGCCGAAGGAAGGTGAAGTCAACGTTTATGTGGGAAACGACATCAAAGCTAGAGTTGAATGCGTAGGAATAGTCATTTTAAATTTTCAAACTTGTTTAGTTTCGTCTTATAAAACATTGCTTTTGTGTCGTCCATAAGACAAAATTTAGTTTCACTGTCATTACTTGATAATAATGGTTGTTATTTTATGAAGTTTAAAATTGAAAAGTTGACTTGTTTTTCCATTCTAATTTGATTGACCAGTAGATTAAATTTAACATCTAAAAATCTTTTTATATATGATTATTAAAAAGGCGAGGACCAAAAGAATTTTAATAAAAGAAAAGTTTTCTATGTTAAAAAAAACTTGATCCTATTTCAAAATAAATTATTTAAACATTGATTAAAAATAAAAGTTTTCTTGTTTTGGATTTTGTTGATTTTGAAACTTGTATTGATTGGATAAGGGATAAATTAGATAAGACTAAAAGGTATGAATCAACACACAGTAATTAATGAGTGTTGGAATCAATTTATATTGATATTTGCAGACTCTTGTCACTGATCATATGTGGTCCAAGATATAGATATTTGTATTTAATTAATAATAAATTTGAAGCCCTTAAAAAATTTAAGATTCATAAAATTGAGATTGAAAGAGAATTAAGAAAGTTAATTAAAGTTGTCAAATTTGACAATAGGGATGAACATTATGGCAAACATAAAAATGTTGGTCAATTTAAAATTAACGAACTTGAAAAATTGTGGTATTATTACCTAACATATAATGTCGAGGATCCCTGAACGAAATGGTATGCGTAAGAGATGAAATTACACTCTAGAAGATATAATTAAAAGAATAATGAGTAAAGTCAATTTACCTGAATTTTTATTTTTTTTTTGAAAAGAAACTTCTAAAATAGATTTATATATTATGAATGGAATACCTAATAAAATTGTTCCTAAAACTCCTTTTCGAATTTGGGGTTATCTAGCTAAAATCAGAACCTATAATGCTACTAAAGGGCAACTTTGACCCATAATTATACTTTACGTTTTCATTGGTTACTTGGAATCCTCTATGGGTTATAGATTCTACTATCCTATCCTGAAAATAGTACAAGAATTGTTGAGTCAATCAATATCAAGTTCTTCAAATATGACATTGGTAATTGTGAATATTCACATGAATAAAGTGGTACAGTTGAACCAAGTGCGATTGTGGTTCCCATTGTGCATGAGAAAACTGTTGTTCCATCCACATGGATAGTAGTTGCAAACAATTTAGTTACATATGTTCAGCATTTCGTAGTTGCATCTAGAAAACTCAACATTTCATAATCAAATGTCTCATTCACAATATGATCGATGCAGGGAAAAGGATAAGAATCATTTAGGTATATCTTATTAAGGTCGATGAAGACTACACACACGCGTCATTTGTCATTAGGTTTTTTTACCATAACAATATTGACCAACCAATTAAGGTTGTAGACTTTAGGAAGAAATTCAACCTCCATAAGTTTATTGACTTCATCTTCAAGAGCTTTGAGCTTGTCAAGAGTAATATTTCTCTCCTTCTGTTTTATAGGCTTAATTAACACCAAGCTGAATGTTCAAATGATGGGAGATCAGCTCAGGTTAGTTGTTTGTACTCCATGAAGGAAATAGTGTGTGGTATTCATCCTTCCAAAGGCCCTAGTGCTCTTGTAAGGGCTTGAGGATTCCTTCGAGGAGTTGTAAAATGTCCCAAGGAGTGCATATCTTGTACCTCAGTGACCTCGAGTTCCCCATGTCCTTGCCCCAGAGAAATAAGGTGTTAGTTGGGAGAACTTCTCATTCAACTAGAAGAACATTGTCCTAGAGAAGAAACTAGGACACATTCGATCCAAGAGCACTCCTAGGCTATTGTTCTTCAACACAAGTTAACCTTGTTTTCACCATTAGTTTTGTCTTTTTGTCACTTTCCCATAGATTGTGTCAAATTATTGTCACTAGAAATACAAAAATTAAATTTATATTGCAGGAGAGTTATGACAAGGTAGAGCTAAGCAAGAAATCAAGGAAACCAAGCCAAGAAAAAATGAAAGGTTGTTATTTGGGAGAGAACTCGTATCGTTATTTGGAATAGAGCTCAACAGATTTGAGTTTCTTGAAAAAGCAGTTGTGGGCTTGAAAACCCAGCAAAATGTAAAAGCGAGAGAAAAGTGCAATGCTGCTCGGGAGAGAACTCGATGTTCAGAAAAGAGCAACTGCAAGGTAGAACACATGAATTGTTCGGGAGAACGTCTTTTCTCGAAGACCAACACTTTATCCAAAAGATAAAACCCTTTGTCCGAGGGAACATCTTCCTCAGAGATCGATACTTCCTCCAAGAACGCATCTTTTCCCAGAGCTCGATGCTTCGAAGGATAGGTTACAACATCATCTAACCTTGTAAAGCTTTTGTATAAATTTACCCTTTTTATTATTGAGCAAGTGCATATAATTAGAATTTAGATGTAAAAATAAAACTAACAAAGCTTAGCACATGATACTATATATGGACTCTTTGATGTGACTTATGGTAGGTCTTAAAGTTTTAAATATTTTTGAGGAGTTTGTTTAATTATGAAAAATCTCTAGAATGATTGGTGTAATTATATTAAAAGATGCTTATTAAAGATTGTTTGGCTTTTTGAGAAAGCAAAAGTTTCTTTTTTAGTATTACGTACTGGATACTCAAAATATAGGCCAAGTTTTTCACTCAAAAAACTACTTATATAGAATAATAACCAAACTCATGAGCTTTTCTACTCACTTCTAATAATAGAAACCAACTACAAACCTTGTATCAAACAAAATGTATTAAGTAGTTGATATATTTATTAGCCCATCTAATTAAGGGTTTGTTTCGTATGAGCTTTTTAGTTGACTTTTGTTATAAAAACCCGATAAAAAAGCTCAAACCTGTGGTTACTATTTTATAAGTAGCATTTCAAAAATTTAATCACAAACTTAAACTATCACTTTAAACCCTTTTACATTAGCATGAACCATAAAATTCCTTCGTTCATTCAAAAGTGATCTCCTTCCACACATATCTAATATGGGAATGATTTTGGCTTAGAAGGTTGGGAGGCACACAAACTAGCTACTAATATAGATATACCTACCACCCCCCCCCCCCCCCCCAACACACACACACACATATATATATATATATATCCATCTCATCTTTTTTGAATATATATATATATATATATAATAGAAAATTAGGTTGAAAGAGAAAGGAGTAGATGAAACTGGTAAGGATCACTTGAGTTTCCAATCAACCCCTTCAAGCAATGGAGTGTCTTCTCATCAAGCTAGCGTTTAGGACACCAACAAAGGAGGTTGGTGAACCATATATATATATATACGTTCATCATATTAATTGTTAATTTGACTTTTTTGTTCATTTATATTTTATATCCACCATACATAGATCAATATTGTCACCAAAGCCTAGGCTATGTGAGGATGTGGTGGGTATTTTTGTGTATAAAACAATTATAAACACCAAAGTCTATCGCATTTGATTTATGATGCCTTGTGGGCTCGAGTGTAATGACTCCATGGCCCAATGGATAAGGCGCTGGTCTACGGAACCAGAGATTCTGGGTTCGATCCCCAGTGGAGTCGACTCCTTTTTCAACCTTTTTGGAAGCTTTCCTTTGTTGCAAAAATGCTGTGATATATAAATAACATATGCTTACAACTACAATATAATATAATTAGGATAAAGATACATAATAAGCTGGACTCCTCAAATTATTGATTGGTGATTAGGATTAGGATTCTAGTGTTATTTTATGATTGGTAAATGAGGTATAACTTAAAAAGTATAAACTATTACATATTTGGTGTGCAAAAGAAGAAAATGAGTTAATACTTGATACTAATTGTTAAAAGACCAAACTACCCTCATGTCCATTAGATGGGATCGTGGACGTCGTAATGGATGCAAAAGGCTACGGGAGAGTGTTAGCATTGGTTGTGGCAAAAGTAAGGAAGCAAAGGTGGATGGTGCAATAGTGTTTAGATTCCTATGACCAAGGAAAAGGAGATGCGTGATGATGGTGGCAAAAGACAATCGTGGTGTTGATTGCAAAGAATATGAGGGAAAAGAAGAGATAAGAAAGAAAAAAAAAGATCAAAGATGTCGTGTTGGTAGTGGTACTAGGATAATGACAATAGTGTTACTCAGGTAAATAATAATGATAACAAGTCGTCAAATAAGGAAGAAATGAGAAGATGGTAATCGCGGACAATTATCTAGTATTATGAAGATGGAGACAATAAGAGAGAAAAAGAGTATGCGATGAGCTCTTTTATATTGGAGGGAAAAATTGGTCAAATCAAAATAAATTTTTTATTCTTTTTTGCTCGGCTTATTTAATTAGTGGTTAGCGGACTAAATTTATCTCTCTCTCATTAGATAAGTTTATCTCGACACTATTTTGTTCTATTGTAATGTAATACTAAATATAAGATTAATTGACTAAACATTATTACTATTTTATTGACCTTGTATGTAGGTTACCATTCTCCTTATTTTTTTAAAAAAAGTATAATAAAAATCTAATGAACTGTAATGATGCGGAGAAGACACCTTTCAAGACACATCAAGACCATTACAGTGTCTAGTCATGCTTTTTGGTTTCACCTATTGACTCATTCAACAAATACAAGAAATAGAATAAGGATTATATGGTAGGAGTGTGTGGTAGTAGACATGTAACAATTCCCACCACCCAATTATGTGAACTCAAACGATTACCTCTGTTGCCTGTTGGTCACTGTCTGTGCCTTGGAGGAGGGAAATGAGTCAAATGGCATTTCTTATCCAAAAAAAAGGTGGATCGTTCATCCCATGCGTCTCCATAACTGGCTCGATAGAATGTGAGGGGATTAATCATGGTAACTCAGTCAGGCACAATGACTAAATCAGTACTCACTGAGCATAAGAAATTCCTCTCATTTTTAGAGATTGCTCCCACACTGTCGCTGACGAGACTCGATTTTTGGTCCTTATCCCAAACTTCATCTTAAAGGCACTTTGTGCTCCCAACTGAGCTGTCTATGCGAACAAATGAAATTTCTTTTCTGGTCTTTATTTCTTCAAGGCAGACCATTGTTGAAAATTAAAATTAAAATAAATACCAAAAATGAGTGGTGTGGTTGTTCCAATTATTATACAACTGTGAATCGGAAGGATAATGCAATCATGCCATGCCACTACTAAATGGCAACATTATACTCCCCCATGACCACCTCTTAACCATTATTTAATAGGTGATGTTTTAAAATATCAAATCAAATATTTTAAATTACCTTCTGATATAAATTTGAAATTTAGATTAATACGCTTCCTAAAATAAAAATAAATAAAATTACAACTACATAAATGTCATTTTAAATTACATTATTAATTTAAAATCCCTTTATATAAACACAATTTTACAAGGAATTTTATATATATGACTATATTTTCAGTCAAATTATTATTATTATTTTTTTTTGGGGGGGGGATAAGTTGTGAAATTATTACATCACATAAATTTTTCATTAGTTTTATATATTTTTCTTTCTACACCCCTTTTGGCTTTTGTTGAAAAAATTAAAGTGCTGTTTCTGAAGAGTATTTTCCCAATTATTATAAAGAGGAAGGGGGAAAGGAAGCCCAAAATGCAAAATCCATACAGCAACAGCAAGAAACACAAACACCTGAAGAAGAGACATTATGTAATAATTCACTTGACACCTCATCAGAGAAGACAAGTATTAAGAATGATTTTCAGGAATAGCTCAATCCAACCTGATTCAAAATAGGTGATATTAGGTTCTGCCCCCAACTCGACTCTCTCTTCTTCTAGGGTAGCAAGACTGATTCTCATCTCTCATTCATTTCTGTTCTGTTTCAGACCAAAAAACCTGACAAATTGCTTGTCAGACGGAGAGAGTGGTATTGGGATTAGCCATGGAAGGAGGAAGCAAATTCAAAGTTGATGGGTTTAACCACAACTGGTTTATTCATTCATATAAAAAGGGTAAAAGCTCCGTAGGAGTTAATAAGCTTCACACAACCCTGGCTCTTGTTTTTTAATCCTTGTATTGTTCTTATTCACAAGCACATTAATGCACATGAAGCAGCTACCTACCTCATTGAAACCACAGAAAGAGCGAGAGAGAAGTAAGTCAAAAAAATGTATATTACAATTAGGAGTCCAATTAGGAGTCTCAGAACAATAACGAAAACAAGTTTGACAAGACTTCAGATAAGTCAACCAAAAAACATACTGTAATTTTACAAGGTTGTAACAATAGATCAATGCAAGAGTTCCACGTACCAGTACCCAACGATCCTGGCTCCCTTCCTCGGCAAAATCAAGACGAAAATAAATTAAAAAAAGAAAGAAAGAAAGAAAGAAAGATGACTAGAAAATATTATTCCTTTCTAACAGCAAAGGTAAGATGTATGAGAGAGAACTGCAAAATCCACCCGCAACTGAAGCTCACCACCTCTCCCTCGACCTTGGCCTGCAAACAGACATTCCAATATTGAGTTTGCCATATATGAAAATGTGTGGTAGTGGTGGTGGTAGTTATATAGCGGCAGCAATTGCAATGTCTGCACCAGTAGTTGCCTTTCCCCACACCGCTTATCCATGCTACTATATATACAGAACAGGCAACATGAACATAATATGCAATTGATTAACCTGTATTGACAAAAATATACATATTTAAGAGTGTATGGATCATCTATTACTAATCGACTGGACCAGGAACGAATGACTTACATCATAGCTAAAGAACTTCCTCGAATCTATTTTTCGACACCCGAAGGGCCAAGGCAAAAGGTCATAGACTAGGTACAACCCTCACATCAAGCTTAGCTTCCAGAGCAGACTCAAATCCCATTTCTGACAGAGTAAAGGAACTTATGTGCTTTTACAAAAAAAAAAAAAAAGGAACTTATGTGCATCTCCAAATAAACAAATGAGAAAAGTGATTATATGTTGCAACAGCCCAGGCACTCAAAGAAGTAAAAACGAAAACCCACTACAAGAGCCAATTCTCTGTAACCTGGTTCAATACCCAAGCAAAAGTAAACTACAAGGGTTGAAAAACAAAGCCAATAGTAAGCTAGAGTGTAACATACATTATCCTTTTACTCTGGGTGGAACTGCAACTCAAAATCAACAAAGAAATGAAAATGTGAGTAGATATATCAATATATTTGGTGAATTATTAAACTAGTTTTACATCTTTTATGCAATTATAAGAGTGTAACATGCAAGGATAAAAAGAAAACACAAAAGGCTTACAATAGCAGCGGTCAAAAGGGAACGTTTTATCATGCTAGTAAAAACTAAAATGAATCTGAAATTCAACGGGTATATGCACATAAAACACAATTTGTTAACTCCTCCTACCTATATTATATATCAATTTCTTAACATTTTGGGGTAAACTTTACCATTTCTAATTCAACATTGAAGGCCAAAGATCTAGGGTATACAATGCTGCACCTGTGCCTCTTCTCTAACAGTTATCAGCCCTTATCACCAATTGGCAGCTAGCAATTTCATTCACTCTGGATGAATAACAACACCACAATCACAAGCTTAATCACACTAGGTGAGTTTGGCTACATGAATTCTAGACCTCTAGCCATATTTATCCAAGGTTATGCCCTCTGTAAAGTCATCATATTCTATGTCATATATAAGGATTTCCCAGTTGGCTTTATTTGGCCTTCCTCTCCCATTCTGCTACAAAACTTTCTCTGTTCCATCCACTCACCTCAAAAGTGAGTCTATTAGTCTTCTTCTCACATATCCAAAGTCCAAACTATCTTAATTGTGTCTCCCACATCTTATCTTCAATATGCATCACTCCAACCTTTGGAAGAGTTTAATTGTGGATGGTCGCCAAACTATTTTAATCATGCATCCCACATCTTATTTTCAGTAAGCACCACTCCAACCCTCAAAAGGTTTCTCTGACCGCAGAATTCAATTTCCATACCAGTTTCAAGCAGCTTTTCTCTGCTCTCTTCTTCTTTGTCCCTTTTGCGAGATGAATTTGTCTATCTTTTCCTCTTTCATAATACTAATATCTTTTTCTTTTCTAAACATATATAAAAGGGAACCCTAGGTAACTCTCTGACACATGCATATGCATAATCATTATTTGATAATGTGTGTATTTTCCTCTCATCTTGTTGACAGCCCCTTGGATATGTTTATATACAAACAGTTACTTCACAATACATATTTGCCTCTCTCGTGTCTTTTTTGAGCAGGAACGAGAGATAAGAGGGAGAACAGAGAAGAATTGACGGGAGAGAGAAATTTGTATTGATAATTCTCTAAATGCTTAGGAGCAGTATCAGTGTGCTTTATATACTGATCCGGCTTCCTAGTAGGCGCCAATGGCCACTTGGCCACTTGTTCACAGTTACAAAATAGTTTGAATTTGAAATTAGGGCTAACTGCCCCAACTAATATTCCCGCCTATTCCAACAATAGACTAATTACAATTCACCCCGCTATATCAATTGCAATCTCGTGACAATTCCCCTCCCCTTTAGCAACTTCTTGTCCCCAAGAAGTTCAAAGTCAAGATGGGAAATGGGTGGGCTGGGCCAGCCCGGCCCGCATCCCGCTTGGCCCACCCATTTGGTGGGCCGGGCCGAATTTGGCCCACGAGAGAGCCGGGCCGGGCCAAGGAAATGGAAACTTAGACCCGGCACGGCCCTATGGCCCTTAATAAATGGGCCAAAATGGGCCGGGGTGGGCCATGTGCCTGCTGGGCCGGCCCGTGGGCTGGCTCATGAGCCATTTATTTTTAATTTTTTTATATATAAATTTTTAAATATATTTTTTTATTTTTTCCCAAATGTAACTAATATTTTTTAAAATATGTTTATTAATGTTTACTTATAATTTTGATGTTTGTAAAATTATGATGTTTACAGTAAACATTATGTTTACAAAAATTACACTAAAATTATGTTTACAAACATAATTATGTTTACAAACATTACAATAAAATTATGTTTACAAGAAACATAATTTTTAATTATTATGTTTATAATTATTAAATACAAACATAGTTTTTTAAATATTTTTTTATTTTTTGGTGGGCCGAGCCGGGCCAGTTGGTGGGCGCCACGGGCCATTTTGATGGGTCGGGCCGGGCCGGGCCGGGCAGCGGGCCACATATTGCTAGCCCGGCACGGCCCTCGTTTTGCTAGGTGGGCCAGCCCAGCCCGTTTGCTACAGTAACGGGCCGGGCTATGAGGCGGGCCGACCCATTTCCCATCTCTAGTTCAGAGTAGTCTAGCCACCTTACGAAATTGCTTGAGCAAGTAAGGGAGGTACTCCCACATGCTATTATTCGGATGGTGATTAGACCACCTTACCAATACCTACATTATAGGGGCTCCCTGTCGGTATATGATCCTTCTATCCAAGACAGCCATAGGTTCAGATGCCTTGGTAGGATGCAGGAGTAGGAGGGGCAAAATTGTGATCACTGCATTGGCTCCTACTAACTTCTTTAATAGTGAGATGCAGAACACTGGATGTATTTGGGAGTTGGGAGGTAGCTGAAGCTTGTAAACTACCTGACCTATCCTTGCTACAATAGGATAGGGCACAAAATACTTTGGGCTAAGCTTGGAGTGCTAGGGCCTTCAAGTGGGCTTGCCTGAGCTTAAGGTAAACCACATCTCCTATCACAAAATCACAAATTCCCTATCACTCCTTCTCTGATCAGCAATTTGCTTAGTTATGTTCTGAGCATTTACTAGCTCCTTTTGTAACACCTTAAGCACCTGTTGTCGCTACAGTAGGTAAGAACCCATCGTAGCCACTATAGTATCCCCAGAAATGGCAAGAAATATAAGGGGGTTTGTACCCATACAAGGCCTTGAAAGGGGCCATCTTAATGGAATTATGGAGGCAAGAATTGTACCACCATTGGGCCAACGACAACCATCGATGCCACCCCTTAGGCTGTAGGAAACATAAAACACCTCGAATAGGTCTCCAAGCAGTGATTCACTCCTTTAATCTGGCCATCAGACTCGGGGTGATAGGCTGAGGACATGTGCAATTTAGTTCCCATACTTTTGAATAACTCCCTCTAGAAGAGGCCGGTGAAGACCTTGTCTCTATCTAATACTATTGATTGGGGAACTCCATGCAGTTGGACCACTCTGTCTAGGGAAAGGCGAGCCACCTCTTGGGCTGTGAAAGGGTGAGTTAATCCAATAAAATGGGAGTACTTGGTGAATCTGTCCACCACTACTAAAATACAATCCCTTTCTTTGGACTTTGGCAACTCTTCCACAAAATCCATGAATATATTAAACCAGGCTTGAGTAGGAATAGGGAGTGGTTGGAGTAGCCTAGGGGCTACTATTGTCTCATGCTTGCACCACCTGTAACCACTTCATCACATACTCAATCGCACATTTCTTCAACTTAGGCTAGAAGAACAACTGTTTAACCCTCTGATAAGTGTTTCACACCCTAAAGTGACCCCCAAGTGGTGATCCATGTAACGTGTCCAAGATCTTTCCCTTCAATTACTCACTATTCCCAACTACCAATCTCCCCTGATACCTAGCACCCCATTCTTCAAAGTGAACTCAGGTCAGTTGTTTGGATCTAAAATCAGTTGCTCCGTTACTTCCTTTGCCCAATCATCTTGTTCATAGCTAGCAATGACTTCTTGGTACCAATCAGGGACAACCGCCGTAGTAGATGCTACTGTTTCCTCTTCGAAACACCTAGATAAGGCATCTACTGCCTTATTATCCCTTCCTTTCCTATATTGGATGACATAGTCTAACCCCAACAGTCATGCCATCCCCTTCTTTTGGAGTTGGGTGTGCAATCTCTCTTACAAGAGGAATTTTAGACTCTCGTGATCTGTCTTAATGATGAATTGTCCTCTCTTCTAGGTAATGTCTTCATTTTTCAACAACAATAAAGACTGTTAAGAGCTCCTTATCATACACACTCGACCCCTGGTGCCTTGGACTTAAGGCCTGGCTAATGAAAGCCAATAGCCTGCCCTCTTGTGATGGTACTTCTCCTACCCCTATATTACTGGCATCCATCTCAAGGGTGAATGGTTTAGAGAAATCAAGTAGCCCCAGTGTAGGTACTTCACTCATTGCTCTTTTGAGCTGCACAAAGGCTTCCTCTACCTCCTCATACAAGCAAACCCATTCCCCAACAAGTTAGTTAGGGGCTTGTTTATCACCCCATAAACCCTCACAAACTGCTTGTAGTATCATGTCAAGCCCAAAAATCCCCTTAGGGCCTTCACATTTGAAGGTCTTGGCCAAGCTATCATAGCAGCCACCCTCTTAGGGTCAGTACTCACCCATGCACTGGATATCACATGCCCCAAGTACTCCACATGTGGCTGAGCAAAGGCACACATAGATTTCTTGATAAACAATTGACTGAATCTAATAACCTCTAGGGTAGTCTTTAGGTGGTCAATGTGTTGCTAAAATGAAGGGCTATAGACAAGGATATTATCGAAAAAAACAAGTATGAATTTGCAGAGATAAGGTTGAAAAATGTGGTTCATTAGGGCCTAAAATATGGCAAGAACATTGGTAAGGACAAAAGGCATTACCAAGAATTCGTAGTGCCCTTGGTGAGTGGTGAATGCAGTTTTTGGTATGTTATCAAGGTTCATACGGATCAGGTGGTACCCTAATTGGAGATCTAACTTAGTAAAGACAATTGCATGCTTTAACTTGTCTAACAGGTCTTCAATTATAGGAATTGGAAATTTGTTTTCTACTGTATGAGTGTTGAGTTGGCAATAGTCAATGCAAAAGCGCCAGCTCCCATCCTTCTTTTTAACAAGAAGTATAAGGGATGTATAAGGGCTTTGACTGGGTCGAATGATTGACCTTGTCAGCATATCTTTGATCAACTTTTCAATTTATGCTTTTTGTTTAGGGGGGTATTTATATGCCTTTATGTTAATGGGTTCGGTGTTGGGTATTAGGACAATGGAATGGTCATAATGTCTGTTGGGGGGGAAGTGATGGGGGTTCTTCAAATAGGTCCCTAAATTCAAGCAAAAGTTTATTAAGGGAATCTAGCTCATGTACCTTCCAATGTTGGCTGACAAGGAGATTCTCCTTTCTTTCCTCCTGCTCCAACTCCTCCTCTTCATCTTCCATTGCATGGATGGAGAAATGTTAGGCCACTTGAATCCATTTGGACTTTAAAATTTTATGTAGCTTCCTTTCAGTGATCATTTTACATACCTAAACCTCTGAACTTCCAGTAAAGGTCACCTTCTTCCCTTTCTTCTCAAAAGTGACTTCCATTTTGTTGAAGTCAAAGCTCATAGGACTGACCCCCTTCATCCAATCCACTCCCAATACTATATCACAGCCTCCCAACTTTAGCAACATTAGATATGCTTTAAAAGTCTCCCCATGCATCTCCCAACAGAATCCCACACAAGCAGGTCGACAACACTTTGTGACCATTTGCTATAGTCACAGACAATGGTTGCGACCCAGTCAATTCACATTTCAACTTCTTGGTTGTCCCCTCATCAAGGAAGCTATGAATGCTTTTGCTATCTATCAATACCATAAGCCTGCTATCTTGTACCTTCCCTTCTACTCGGATGACCTTAATGTTGGTGAGCCCTCTAAAGGCATGGAGTGAGATGTCCACATTCTCCTTTCCTTCCCCTTCCACCAGTGTGATTGCCCTATCATCATTATCTTATGTCTCCTCTTCTCATTCAAGCAACAAGAGCTGCCTCCAGCATTGGTGCCCTGGGGTATATCGATCCCCACAATGGAAGCATAAGCCTAACTACCTCCTTTGCTTTGCAAGCTTTCCACTGTTCATAAGCACAGGAACAATTGCAGTGGATTGGCTCACTCCCTTGCCTCCCTGATTGTTCCTTCCTCCTTCCCTTCCTACACTCCTTCCACCTATCTGAAGTGTTCCCAAGTTCATGCTCCTCATCTGCCACCTTTACTTCTTCATTAATGCCTCCACCGTCAATTCTTGCAGCCATGCACACTCAACAACTTGTTTGATGGTTTTGGGCTGTTGCATCTTGACAATATGCCTTAGCTCTTCACTTAGTCTGCTCACAAAACTAGAGACAAAGTACCCCTCCGTCAGATGTGGATTCAAAATCAACATGAGTGATTTGAGCTCCTCAAATCTTAGTTGGTAGGACTACACTGATCCCTCCTGATGTAGCTTATTAAACTCCTCCACTATATCCATCATATTCCTATCACCGAACTGTTCACAAAGGTCCTCCACAAATTTAGCCCACTGGCATCCCTCCTTAGCACTTATCCACCCCTAGAACCACGCGTCCCCATCATCATTAAGATACGCAATAGTGAGAGTCACTCGTTGTTGTTCAGGCACATAGTAAAAACTAAACATCCTTTCACACCTGCACACCCACCATCTCAAATTCACCCCATCGAACATGGGAATTTCCAATTTAGGGAATGGAAAACCAAGCTGATGTGGAGTAGCCTGAATTCCCTATCTCCTCTCCATAGTATTCTCCCCCATAGCCACCAAATCTGCCTCAAATTCAGAAGTATCTTCCATTCGTGAAGCCAGAATATGCCCCAGTAAGATCAGATCCGATCTCTCCCTGGGAAGGAACTCGGGAGAGAGTCATACCTGGTGGTGGCTCATAAACTTCCTCATGAACAATTGGATCTGGTCTTTCAACTGGTTGTGTTGTTTCCAGCTTCCCTCCTGCCATCGCTCTATGGCTCCATCGATTCTTCTTTCCACCACCGTCTCCATAATTAACTCCATACTACCCATCTGAATATGCATATTGGCTACTGCCGCAATGACTTACTACAACTATGTCTCCATCTACTTCATGGGGGTGTCGTCAACCATGGTGAACACCGGCAAGGATCTCTGCTTGAGATCGTGCTCTGATACCAAAATGTCATAATTGAATTCTGATTGAGGGAAATTCTCCTTGAATTGAGGAGAATTGGGGAAATTGAGGGGGAAGAACAGAGGGGGAACGAGAGTTAGAGGGAGAATAGAGAAGAATTGGTGGGAGAGAAAAATTTATATTGATAACTCTCTAAATGCTTAGAAGCGGTATCAATGTACTTTATATACTAATCTGGCTTCCTAGTAGGCGCCAATGGCCACTTGATCACAGTTACAAAATAGTTTGAATTTGAAATTAAGCCTAACTGCCCAACTAATATTCCCACCTATTCCAACAATTGACTAATTACAATTCACCCCACTATATCAATTGTAATCCCATGACAGGTAACCCCTCCCTTCCCCTTCCTATCTGAGCTTGCGTGGTCCCTTTGTCTAGCAACCATAATCCAGAGAACTTCCCTTGACGACCATAGCTTTGATTTTCTAGTCTCTTCCCGTCATTTTCAGCCTCTCTTCCCTCTTAGCTCACTCTTTTTTTTTTTTTTTCTTTTTTTGGTTTATTGGGCCTTACCTATCTTTATTTTCCTGCATGATTTGGAAGTAGGATTCTTATTGTCATTTCATTTGTAAACAAAGTGGTTTATGCTATTCTGGATTAAGAGAATTATGATTGCATTTAGGAGTTTGCCAGGAAAGAAATAGAGAATAATATAGTAATTAGTAATCCGAGTTTCTTCTTCTCCTTACTGCTTCTATTAAAAATTTAACTCAAGCACTTAATTAAGTTTTGTAATCTCTATCATGCTTGATCAAGAGGTGTTACCTCTTTGTTTTTATTTCAAACCAGTTTGATAACTGATAGTAAGAGACTTCTTCTAATGAAAAGCTATTATATTTTAATAGTATCATTTATTTCATTATGGTAGCATCACATAAATTTCGTTTGACCTGATGGTTAAACTAAATTAGTTTCAGTCAGATCATAAATCTATGGTCTGGGTTAATCAAGCCTTAAATTCCCACTCAGTAGGGCTGACTGCATGAATTCTAGCTTGTCAACCATTTCCATCTATGCCTGGATACTCTCAAGGTTCCAACAATAGTACAAGTATGGAAACATTGAAGAACAACTGGTTAAATTCCATACCTGTCCATTTCCCTGTTGCCCAGAAATCCTCTTTCCCTGCCACCTTGGAAAGCCCTTCTATCATCGGCCTGCCTCATCCATGTATCTCCAGTACCACGAGATTGAGGCCTCTCCATGAATTCAACACTTCTGGACTCTTCTACTGACCCAGATTGAGAAGGTGGCCTATCAGGAAAGCCAGAAACCCTGCCTGCTCCAGAACCAGGCCTTTCAATTGCTTTCGGACCAAACCGGACTTTGTCGTCCAATTCCAGGACCAACAGTTCCAAGTCCCTTTCTTTACTGCTTATTAGATCTTGCAGCATACTTGTTTGGTCTCTGCTAGACCCTTCCCCGGATTCTCTGTTAGCATTTGAAGCTGCTTCTTTCTCAAGTTCCTTCTTTAGATGGTCTATTTCTTCTTTCAAATTCTTCTCTGCCTCTGTCTCAGGCCTGAAACAACTTTTATCTTTAATACACAAACATAATCATTAACTAATAAGCTCCAATAATTTACAACAAACTCAAAAAGGATTGGCAAACAAATAATCAGTCACAGTGCACACATACAGTATTCAAGAATCCGTCGATGTAACAACAAAAGATGGCCAATCATAAGGAGCTTAGTGAAGGCTCTTCATGAATAGAAACAATACTAAGAGTCAACATTTCTGAGATAATATATAGGTTGACAATTATAAGACCAGAGTATAGTCAGTTGAATAATGGCTCTACTGAAGCATAAGACGAACGGCATAGAAAATAATACAGATCAACAACAACAACATATCCAGCCTTTATCCCACTATGTGGGGTCGGCTACATAGAAAATAATACAGATAAATCAAACAAAACATGTAAGAGAACAGCAATTACAAGAATGGCGGCATGCTTGCACTGAAAATATCTTTTGGATAGGTTCCCTAAAATTAGTATTGCTTGCAACAACCTAAAGAATGAATGCAACTTGTTAGTTAAGTTGCTAGTATAATTGCCAGGAGCCTAAGGAAGCTTTATTTCAAGAATTGGTTGGAGCTTATCAACACTTCAGCAATATGCTTCTTACTTTAGCAGGTCATTTATAAACATGAGCTGTAGTTCTAGTTGAATGATCAAATCAGATGTCAATGAACGTTTTCAATAATGTCCCAACATTGTGCTAGATTGTCATAACTTTTCTTTAGGTTGGTCAGAATCCACGATTCTTAACTCCTATTTGAGTAATAATTCTTCAAAATTATAAAGTTCATTGACCCATGAATAGACATGAAACCCCCAATCCATGAACTTATAAGCACCTCAGTGATGTGCTTCTTAGTTTAGGGGGTCATTTACAGACATGAACTGTGGTTCTAGTTGAATGACCAAATTACATGCCAAATAAGTTCTGATAACTACCCAATGTTGTGCTAGTCGGGCAAAACTTTCTATAAGTTGGTCAGAATTCATAATTACTAACTCCCACTTATGAGTATAGTTCCTTATAAAATTATAGAAGCTTACTAACACATGAATACACACAAAACAAATCCACTCAAAATGGTGGATTGCATTTTGATAATTTATGTGAAAGTTTTTCTTAGTGAGTAATTTTTTGTAAAGTTGGTATAAGTTTGTGTTTAATTTGATTTTTTTTTTTTTTTTTTTTTGGTTCTTGTGGTTGTGTGGTTACTGTCCTCTTTATACAAATGATATTTCTGGACAGTCACAGGTTGCTCTATTGTGACTAAAAGGCCAGGGGTTCAAGTTATGCAAACAGTTTCTTCACAAAACAAGGATAAGGCTACATATAACAATCCTCCCCAACCAACCCCTCCAAAGCAAAGATCCTCATGCACTAGGACTAGCCTTTATTTATTCAAATCAATTGAAGTAAGCTAAACAACTAAGGTAAAAGTCATTACTTTAAACAAGTAAAGAACTCTTAGCATTTCATGTGATGGTAGAAACCCCTTTAGAGTCAAAATGAAAATTTTATTAGATAAGATCATTTTTTGTATGACACAAAATGTTAGATAGTTTAGTACCAAAACGTGTAAAACATGTGTAGTCGAGATAAAAAAAAATATTACAATAAAGGTGTGGATATATATAAATATGAAAAGCAAAATTATAGACGAGATTATTTGTATTAACAAGATTGAAGTTATACCTACTGATATAAAAGGTGTGAGAAGTGATCATTTGAACATATAACAAAAGGCCCAATAAACACACCTGAGGAGAATGGATCGAATTGAAAAGTTCATAGAGAAAGAGATAGAGAAAATCAAGAAAAATTAGTAAAGAGCCTTACATATATTAAGAAAAATTAGAGAGCTAAAATTCAAGTAGTTGACCTCACTTATTGAAATTCAGACTTGTGAAGACAATGCTGATATTGATGAAGTAAACTAAACCATTTCCTCAATATCTAGGATTGGGAGATGTCTTTAGAACTACAATCTTATTGTTTGCCATTGCAAGAACAATCTCCACTTCAAACTTTTAAAAGTATATATCATGACAATAACCTCAGAAAAGTCAATCCCAGTGTTTTATGTGATGGTAAGATTCTGCTAAAGTTAAAAGGAATATTTCATAAGACAACTACAAGATCAACTTTGTTGTATAACACATAATGTTGGGCAGTGAAACACAAACATGTGCAAAATATGAACGTCAAAGAGATAAGGATGTTATGGTGGATGTGCAGCCACACAATAAAAAATAAAATTATGAGGTCATTCATAATAAGGTTAAAATGGCCCCTACTGAAGATAGGATGCATGCAACATAATTAAGACGATTTGGTTATGTGAGAAGAAGACCAATAAAGGCTTATGTGAGGAGAGTGGATGGAATGAAACAAGTTTTTAGTAAAAGAAGTAGAGAAAAACCAAGTAAACATGGAGAGAGACAAGGAGATATGACTATGGATAGAAATGATTAGCATGGTAGACATCATGGAGCCAACCCCACAAAATGGGATCAAGCATGATATGTTTTTATTGTCATATGATGACAACAATACAACTCCTAAAAAAGAATTGCATAAATTTAGGGTTGTTGCATTATAATATTACTCTATTCTAGAACAGGAAACAGCACAATACAACTATAATTTAAGCATTCCACAAAGACATGAGGGAAAAGAGTTCAACATGAATAACTTGCCAACTGTATTAGAACAAGGTAAGTCTCATAATAATCCAGATTGATTATGATCATGCTATGCAAGTATAGAAAATATTGACTTTCTAATGGTTAATGCAGGCATGCATAACTAATTTTTATTAACTAACCATCGCAGTCATTTAACAGCCAGAAGTTACCTGATAGTATTATCATATAACGTAATAAATACATCCCCCATTAATAAGGCATGCACGTCTCAGGATATTAAATAACCTCTCAACAGAAGAAATGCAAGCATTGGTAGATACCATAATAGGCAGCAAAGCATTTATAAGAGCAGATATTCATTAAGTAACAGAAAGTATAAGATTAAGTTAGCTTCAATGACAATTTTGACAGAAAGAAAAGAGAATGCTCCCATTCAATAACATTTTTGGCCGCAAAAAAAGAGAATGTTCCCGCTATATAATCAGTAAAGGAAAGGATGTATGATACTAACCTGTCAACTGCTCTATGCTCCAATTCCAAATCCATTTTCCTCCAATCCATACCCTTCTCCTCAAGCAAAACCTCCCTAGGTTTTGCATCCCCAAAAGGATTCGCCTTCGGCCTCGGCTTCGCCACCCCTTCGACTGCCTGCAATGCCGGGCCTTCTGACCTACTCGACTGCGCACTGGAGGGCCTGCTAGACTGCGAACTAGTAGGCCTACTAGATTTCTTCGCCTCAATTTCGGAATCCAGTTTCTTCCAGTCTAAACCCTTCTCCGCCAAAACCTCTTCCCTTGGCCGCGCAGCTCCAAAAGGGTTTGGCTTATTGGTTCTCACTGGCTCAACCACAGGCCCGTCGGCCCGCCGGGGATCCAGTACCAGTCGAGGGCGTTCACGTTCACGATCCGCATCGCGAAACCCTCCTCTTGTCCACCGATCTGGTTCGGGCCCTGAATCGCGGAAACTTGGACCGAAATTCGAAGATCTAGTCGGCATCGGCTTCTTGGATGCTCCCCAATTATCAACCTCATCGGCTTTTGACATGCCTAGGGAGCCGTACCGACTGGTTCGCCCTGAATCGAAAGACGGTAGAGGTTTCTTCGCCGCAGCCCAATTATCGACCTCGTCTGCCCTAGAAGGCTCGAAATCCGAAGCCCTAGAAGTTGGCGGAGCCCTACGATCGTCATCAAATCCGCCATACGATCCACGACCGTCGCCGTCACGGTCGCGCATGGATCGACCGGGTAAGCTGCCGGACCGCCCGTAGTTCGAGAACCCTCCACCCAACCGTCCGTACTGCATTTCCTCTGCGGAGCGTTCCTTGGGGCCTGTGGGAAGCATGAGCATCTCGTCCCGCGTCAACCCTAACGTTGAGCCTGTCCTTCCGGCACCGCTGCCCACGGCGGTCTGCATCATGAACTCTTGCAAGCTAGTCTTATTCTTCTTCTTCGGCTTGGTGGTGGCGGCTTCCTTCAGGCTCGGGAAGCTGAGCGAATCGCCGCCGTGGGCGGCTGCGGCCGCCGCTTGCTCCCGCTCCTCCGCCTCCTCTCGCTCGGATTCCGCGGCCCATGCGCCGGGTTTTCCCCAAGGCTTCGACATCTCCGCCGCCCTATAACATCTGAGAACCGGCACTTTCTTTCCTATTTCATTTATATACTACCAGCAAAATGATTCTGAATCGGGGCCCCGATTCCCAGAGAAGGAGCTCCGGTTAGAGGACGAAAACATTGAGGACAACCATAGAAACCGAGTGTGTCATCCGGTAACAAAAAACGATAGCGTTTCTTAAAACAGGACGCAATAGAAATGTTATGGTTTTATAAAATGAGATAAATAAATATGGCATTGATCGATGACATAAAATGATAATCTTTCATTTACGATAACATGAAACGATGACGTTTCATGAAATACGATGCAATATGTGTAATACCATGAAATATTACCATTTTATGAAATATGGTACATAAATGTGGCATAATGAATTGTTTCATAACAAAAACGACAACGTTTCATAAAATGTGACAGCGTGACAAAAATGCAACATAAAATGTCACCATTTCACGTATCAGACAATAAACTACGTTGCATCTTTTATTATTTTATGTTATTAGAGTATGTATTATGTTGTATTTTTGTCATCACTTCATATTATAGAAAAATGCACTTGGTTTATATGCTCGAATTTTGTCATTTTATGTTAACAAACGAAGCACTCACCTCACATGTCGAACATTTTTTATCCTTTCATGTTATTGAACAATACACTTGAATTATATGCTCAGACTAACTATTATTATTCAATTTTATTATACCTAATTACTAAAGATGTTACTTATATTATCGTATGTAAGTAAGAAATTAAAATGTTTTAAATGAAAGTTTATCTTATGGTGATTGGCACTGAAGTTTATTTTTGATTTTTTGGCAATATTTAAATAAAATAAGATTTAAAGTAATTATAAAATAAATTAATTTTAAGTTGGAGACTGTGAGTTCAAATTTTGTTAATAAGGTTAGCTTTTTTTTTTTAAACAAAGAATATTAGAGAGTATTTTATGAATGATTGAAAGTTTGATAAGAATTTACACAATAAATCTATTGTTTACATATTTAATACTATAGAAGTGGTTGGTACTATGTACATGTAAATAAAAAAATTTAATAAATAGTTATTTGGTGATACTCCACAATTACATCTTAGTTTTTAGATTTTTAAGTAAAATTTAAATATAAAGAAGTTTTGGTGTACGGTAAAGTGTTTGTAATGTTTTTACAATTGTGCAAGTCTTTGACTTCAAATTTTATTAACAATTCAGTATAGTTACTTTTATTTTTTTAAAATAAATTAATTCATTGACATTTTTAAATAAAGGGTTTGCTTAATTAATACAAGAAGTATAGTATGTATCATGCACATGAAAAAAATAAAATATTTTAAATAAAAATTTATTAGATGTGATGATGATATTTGAGATCGACTATCACGTGTCGCCTCAACAATCAAGTCTCGGGAGTGGCGACTTTGAATTTGGCGATGTCCGACCTCAGGAATGTAACCTGCAATACAACGGAGTAGCGGAGCTAAGGTCTCTCGGGGTAGACTCCGATGCTCAAGTCAGTAGAGTAAATGCAGGTAGTAGAAAATGTAAGAGCTAGAGAGCCTTCATCATACCTAGTGAGGACTCTTGCTTTTTACAAGCAAGTCCGTTATGGGGTACCCGAGATAAAACCCAAGATGGGCCGACACGACTTCTGAGAACCCTGGTCAAGCTGGAACAAGTCTCGCGTTCCAGCCCAGATTTTTTAGACTCCGCTCCGGATTGCAGACTTGCCACGTGTTAGTCTCTCGCGCAATTCACGTGGTGAGCGAAACTACTAGCGCATGGGGGTATTATTGTAATTTAGGTAGTGCCAAATCAAGGTGGTAATCGGTAGTTGTGATATAGTTTTTTATATTTTTTTAAAAACAAAGTTTAAAGAAAGATTAATATTAATAAATTGGCAAAATTATACTTCCAAGGTCACGAAATCAAATCTTACTAATTAAGTTTTATTTTTCTTTTTTTAAAATATGAAGGGTAAAATTATACTTCCAAGGGCATGTTATATGATTGCATATCTACCATCTAGTTACAAGTTCTAACAAGAAACCTTTATCTTAGCTTTTTCACATCTCAAGGTCTTTAACAAGACTTTTATGAGTATGAGATACTACTGGAGATCTTTTTATAACCTTGAGTATGAAAAGGTTTAATTGATTTATCTTGGAAGCTTTTATGTAGGATTTGAGCTTCTATAGGCCTATTCTTACATGGAATAATCGCCGCACTAATAAGGCTTATATTTATCATAAGTTGGATAAAGTCTTGATGTGCAATTAATGGTTTGTCGGTTTTAGGGATAGTGTGGTTGCTTTTCTACCTCGTGGATTATAGGATCATTGCCTGAAAGTGATGTTGTTTGGAGGCCTTGTGTTGCGTGTTAAGCAGTGTTCTAAAAATCAGCTTAGGTGGTCGCCTAGGCACTAGGCAGCCGCTGGCCGCCCCAAAATTGCCCTAGGCGTCGGCCCGAGTAATCAGCCGGCTTGGGTGCCTAGGCAGCACATAGTCGCCCCGCACGCCTTGGCGCCCAATTCGTTAGCTTTAAATTTCAGTCATTTTTAGGGTTTTTTTTGCTAAATCATTAAATTTAACATCTCAGCATCTCCCCCTCTCACTCTCTTCTCACCTCAACGTTGTCGCCGCCTCAACGTCGCCAAGCTTCATCGGCCCGTTAGTAGCTCACCATTGTCGCTGCGTCCAGCTCCATCTTCGTCGCCAAACTTCATCGTCACCGCCTCTTATCCGTCGCATCCTTCTCATCCTCGTTGCCTCAACATCATCGTCGCCGCCCCCGTCCTCGCCGTCGAGCTCTATCTCCATCGCAGCAAGCTCTATCTCCGTCGTAACCCCTCTCTCTCTCTATCTCTCTGGTTATTAGGGCATTTGCTACATTTTGGTTTCTGGTTTCTATTTTTTGTTTTTTATTTTATTTTATTTTTCTTTTCTATTTATATATAATTATAGATTTACATTTAATTTTTATTATTAATTATATATATTCTATAATATTTCCAAGAAATCCACTTAGTTGCTTGCTTATAGTATTGATTATATGACTAAATTAAAATGTTGTTTATTAATTGCAACAATTTGTTTTCTCATGCTTAATTCTATATTTCACTTGTCATTCCATTATTGTTGTATTATTGGTTTATGTTGCATTATTAATGCTTTTCAACTTTGATTTAATTGAAAATAATATCACAAAGTTTAAAAAATAAAAAAAATAGCAGTTTTCCTAGGCGCCTAGCGTTGTTTAGAACAGTGGTGTTAAGGATGTCTTTCAATTCCGTAACCATTTAGAGAAGCATTTGTCATTCCTTTAATCTGTTTCTAGTGTTCGAGGGTAACTTATGAAAATGGTATCTTATGTTTCGACTTGTACATAAATTGAAGTTTGTCAAGGCTGCTATGAAGGAGCTTAAATGGTAGTATGACCATGTAACTGTTAAGGTGGTTAATCTCAAGAAGAAATTGTCTTTTGTTCAACATGCTTTAAAGAGGCCCCACGGGATAGGATGTTTCATTAGTAAAAGGTTATTGTTTGTGATTAGTTTGCAAAGTCTCTTCATGTTGAGGTTGAGTTTTATAAAGAATGTTTCATTAGTAAAAGGTTATTGTTTGTGATTAGTTTGCAAAGTCTCTTCATGTTGAGGTTGAGTTTTATAAAGAGCATGGCAAAGTTCATTGTGCTAGTAATGGAGACCAATGTACTTGGTATTTATTTTAGATTATGATGGTGAGTAAAAATCACGGGCAAATCCACTCCTTACGTTGTCCTAGTGAGGAGTAGTGTTTGCAACTGAGTAGAATGGAAGCGAGGCGAGCCTACCCTGTCCGCAACCTTGAACCTTAATACACAACCCTATACCTAGGGGAGGCAAGGGTTTTCACCCCATGCCTTGCCCCAATAGGTCATAAAAATTCATTTTTGTTACTTTGAATCTGATCATTTTTGTTAAAAAAATTCAAAATATCATCATTGAATTTGTAAAAAAAAAATGTACATAACATAGTTACCTATCTAATATTCATCAAAAGTTCTAAAACAGTAATTTGTGTTATATAGAAAAATATATAATATACATAAGTTTTTATATTTTTATATATTTTTTTTGTTTAATAGAATATAGTGTGTGTGAGCGCGCGCATACAATATCGAGGCGGACCTTAATTGAAAAACAATTGAGGATTCCCCAAACTTGACCCAACCCTTGTCAACAACCTTTAAACTTAACCCAACCATTGTCAACAACTTTTAATCTTACCCCAACTAAGGTAGGGCAGGCCCTCGTGGATTCTAGTCATTTTGTCATCCCTACCACAGAGTGAGAGCTAGCTTAGTATAGGCGATCTCTCAAGAAAAGATTCACCCTACTTTGTTTAGTATGAGGGATTAGGAAGCTCATAGTCTTAATGGCTTCGCTGTTAAGTTTTTATGAGTAACTTGGCATATTATAGGGTCTAACTTTATGGATGTTGTGCAAAACTTATTTTCAATCAAGGCAACTTTTAAGGGAGGTTAAAGACACCATTATCAGTCTTGTCCCTAAGGTTCCTCATTCAAAGATAGCTACCCAATTCCAACCTATTTCTTGTTATAATGTTTTGTATAATGTGATCACAAAAGTGATGTCCAACCGCTTGATGGGTTTTTTTTTTTACTTGGTGGATCCAACTTAGACTCCTTTTGTGCATGGGTGCCTAATTAAAGATAATGAGTTACTGTCCCCAAGAGTTTGTCCATCAATATCATCTCTCAAAGGGGTCCCTAGATATGCCATGATGATTGGGAGTTTATATGGTTTGTTTTGCGAGTTACAGGATTCCTAACTTAGTTTCATCATTAGATCCATGCTTACATCACTTCCCTGTGCTGTTTTGTTAAGATAAATGGTGAGTTACATAGTTATTTTCCAAGGGCAAAGGGTCTTTTTTAGGGAGATTTTTCGTCTCCCTACTGGGTATGAAAGTGTTGCATTGGATTGTTGCTTATCATACTTATGTTGACTTCTTTCATTACCATTAGCATTGTGAGAGGACACAAATAGCAATGTTAATGTTTGCTAATGATTTGTTCCTCTTTTCTCATTGTGATATGGACTTTATGATGGCTCTTTACGTCTTACTTGGTACATTTTTCTAACATGTTAGGTTTGGTTGTCAATCCCCAATAAAGTGATTTCTTTGTTTATTATGCAAGTAATGCTTTTCAAAATAAGTTGATTTTGGCTTTGGGATTTTGATGGGGTTAGCTACCTATTCAATATTTGGGGATCCTTCCCATTACCAAGAAGTTTTCTCTCAAAAACTACAAGAATATCTTGGATCACATTCACCATAAGTCTCTAGTTGGCATAGCAAGTTGCTTTCTTTTGAGGATTGCTTGCAATTATTTCGATCAATTTCTCTCTTTATTTTACCCAATTGAGTTCTTGTGGAGCTTGATCATTTCTCCAAGATTTTCTTTGGAGTAGGGTGAATATTAATGTTCATAAGACCAAAGTTGAGTGGAATGTTGTATGTTGTTATATAGAGTATGGTGGTTTAGGTATTCAACCTCTTCACACTTGGAATATGGCTTTGGTTTCCAAATTAATTTGATGGATCCTACAAAAATGATAGTGAGTCTATTTAGCTATAATGGTTGTTGTTAGTGATAATATGCCCTAATATTAAATTTAGATGACATTGATTAGGGCTTAAATTGTATGATGTATCTTTGTACATTAATAATAAAGATAAGTTTTCATCATTCATTACTCTATAATTTCTGTATGAATGAGTCCCTATATATCTTATTTGAAATCTCAATTTTAATATGTTAAGAATATGCGACAGGATTATTTGGTAATAGAATTTTTCTAATGTTCATGGTCCTTAGATTTTCAAACAAGGACTTTGATTAATCAACTACAAATTGGTACGTAAGTTTACTACCTTGATTACATTAGTATGAGATACTAATGATAAGAGGGTGGTGACTTGCATACCACAAAACATGTGATACTTATAGTAAATTTGTGGGTAGTTGTTGGAGAACAATACACCAAACGTGATACTGGTGACAAATCACATTGCATGCTGGATAATGATCTTATCATCAAGCAACGATTACGTAATTGATTTTTTTGACTTGAAGCGACACAATCGTCTAGTGTGCAAATTTTGTTGATGCGTTGAACCATCCAATTGCGAGGTAAGGGGAATATCTTTTGTGGTATAGTATTGTTAGTGCATGGAGGCATGCGCTTGTAGATAGGATATGCCACCCTTATTTAATTAAGGTGAATGTCTTATGTGGTCTACTGTTAATGTGATGGGAAAATCGTTGGCTCAGATGGTATAAATCATTAAGAAATAAACCTGATGTGTCATTTAGTCACACTGATGAGATTAGATACATAGTTATCAAATTTGTGAGTTTATCACTCTATGACTTTAGCCTAATCAGGATGTTATGAGATAGAAAGATTGTATTAAATGGTAATTGTTAGCTGTAATAGGTTCATATATAAATTGACTACACTACCTCTTAGATTGTTCTGAGCCATTGTTAGGCGTTATTTAGGAATGTAAGAATGGCTCGAGAAGATTATGAGATTATTGAGATAGGTCGAAGTGTTCGACTGGCATCAAGGGGGTTTGATGTTATTTGATTGTTACTAGGCGGTGAATCTAGAAAGTAACACATCGAAAAATATAACATCCAAAATCGAATTTGTGCACCTGTTGTGTTCTTGACGCCATTAATAATTAGTGGTGGGTCATAATATGTTATTAAGTATCAATGACGGGGTTCGTTAAGTGTTAACAGACTGAATACAGCTAGATGTTGGACCATGAAACATGCAAGTCAAAATAATCGACGTATTTCAAGGAACTGTAGACCGATTTTCTCATAAGTAGGAAAATAGTCGACAATTTTTGGAGACTGCTGACCAGTTTTTCAAATAGTTGGAAAACAGTTGACAATCCATAGGAAACTATTGACCATTTTGTGTCACAAACTACCTCTGGAAGGTATGAGAAAAATCATTTATTCCATGTAAGTGGCAAACACATGGGCGTTTGTGGGTCATGTTTGAGGCCATTCTTTGGTCTTCTATTAGGCCTCCAAATTGGTTGATTATAAGAGAGATTAGAAGGAGAAAAAAGGATTGTGCATGGATTATTTTTATTATTTCTCGACTATCTTCTATATGTGCATTGTTGTTTCTTCTATTTTATTTCCTCTTGCTTTCTAGAAGTTTCAATTAGCTCAAGCATTAAGATAAGGTTCAAAAGATTGGGGAGAATACGATAAATGCTTGTAACTTGGCGTCATCTAACTAGCATTGGACAAGAATAACAAGTTAGTTTCAAAAGGCTTGTTTGGTGTGGATGAACTAAGCCCTCTACAGCTTGAGAAGTGTATTATTTATTAGTATAGAAACAATTACTATACCTACCTAACAACAGGGTTTCAAGTGTGCATTCATTTATTTACATGTGATGTAATATTGTATTGCTTAAACATCGCATATGGATCGTGTAGAATTCCACTGCATATCTCTGATGAGAAAATTTTTAAAATCACACTCTCGTCCATGTGACACTTTCAACAATTGCATGTTTGTTGGATATGGGGTAAATGTTTTTAGCTCATCCATATTCTTTAATAATAATCATGGTCCTCAATGTTGTTTATTCAGTTGAGAGAGATTTCATCCTTATATAGTGACGAATTATAAATAATTGTTTGATTTTTCTATGCCTCAACCCTTGGCACCATTGTGGTATCTTAGTGGAATCATATTTTCACTAGCTAGCTAGAAAGTTTGGTATTACTTTGGAGGCTTAAGTCTTGGTTATTATTCAGGGATTTTCTTGGTTGTGACAAGAGGTAAATTCTATGGTGTTGGCCAAAATTTGGGGCTTTATGCCCTCGTATGTATGGATTCTTTATAGTGGTTTCCTTTTCCAAGTAAGGTCTTCTCGATGTAGTTGACTTTTTATACTTTGTCAGTAGTTGCTCCTATGGTACCTTGGGCAAAGCTAGTGTGGAGTCCTTCGAGGATCTCAGCCCATATGTTTATTCTATGGTTAATTACTAGGAAGTGATTTTATACTCTGGATAAGCATAGCTAAGCATTTATTCCTTCTTAATAAGCATTTCTTATGTCATGGCATAGCTAAGCACTATAACTATTTATTCTTTGAGTGCCCATTTTCTTAATAAATGCTTGGCATTTTTTGCGGCAATATAAATTTTCTAGGTTATGGCATAGTTGAAGGTAGGGATTTTTATAGGCGATTTCTTTTTGGAATAGGAAGAAGCTTTAGCAGATTTCTTATTGGTTAGTCCTATATGTAACGCCCCGCTTTTTCCGAGCGCTAAATAGCTTAGGAATTTTGGAAATTTTTTTTTTTCAATATAAACCATTTCCCGACAATCTCGTTTTACCTTCCCAGCATACTAAATAAAAATCAATAAGTTAAGACAAATAGTCATCATAAATGCAGAAGCTTAAAAATCAAAACCTGATATAGTACATAATCAATTCACTTTATAATAATATAAGAATCAGTACCATCATATCATTAAATACTTAAATACATGGAGACTTAACATCAAGAGATAATAACTAAGCACCTTAGATACATTTCGATGATTCCTCAAGAATACATTAAACCGTAACGATTATACATGATCATCAATATAGTATAATCTTCTAAGAACATGTCATGAATCCTCACGAAGGAGAATATACCCGAACAACTCTCCAAAACCATCGGCCATGTCATCAATCATTCCCTTGCCATAGCTGCAAATCCTAACTAGAATGTTTGAATATTCCAAGGGCATAACCCATTAGAAGATAAAACTTCTAGTGAGGGTCCAAAACATATATATGGATGCATGATACAATAACATGAATAAAAATTTTCCCTAGTGTAACTTTTCTGGCCCACAAGCCCGACACGGAATCTTAGGCAGAATCTTGGCACCTCCGGCAAAATAATCCTAACGTTATTCTATCAATTTCCCTTGGGGAATTACGGCTACACTCTTAGGGTGACATTCCATTCTCATGTACAAATATCAATATGCCAATAATATCATGCCATTCAACAACACGACCTTCCATGCAATATGACAAAACGATCATAGCATTCATAAATATCATGCATTTATAAGCAATCATATCATAAATATAAGTTCTTGGGATAAAACTATTCATAAAACCATACTTAGGATATGACAACTCACATTTAGAGATAAACTTGAATTTCTCAAAAAGTGTGCATCACCTCAATATGCGTGCCCAACCTCGATTTTCGTGTCAACTCTCAAAAGTTGCACCAACCACTTTTCCTAGAGCACATAAATCATAAAAAGCATATTTAATCACTAAATATATCAATATTCCAATTTCTTTCATTTTTCCTTCATTTTTTTTCATTTTGCCTTCTAAAAATCCCAATAAATACCCTCAAGACTATTTTCTTGAATCTTTTTTCACAAAAAATCATAATATCCAATGAACTTCAAAGGAAAAATACTGAACTTACCCGGATGTTGCATTTTCACACAAAATGAAGCTTTTTGGTGTGAAAATCGAGATATCAAGAATTCCAAATCCAAATATTTTTGCATAGGCATCTAAAGCTTAATTTTAGAGGATTTTAGTAAAAAAAATTTCAGAATTTTTGGAGCTTGGGCGCGCCCACTCGCGGGGCCCAGCCAGCTAGTGCATGCACTGCAAGCGTCAGTCATCTTCTTCGGTGAGATTCCGACCAACTCTGGTTTTTTTGGCCATATCTCATTCGTTTGAGCTCCGTTTTGCCTCCCGTTTGAACCTATGACTTCCTCTTTTTGCCCTCTACCAGATAATAGCTTAAAATCCCACAAACCGAACCATTTTCAGACTGCTCAAGCTCATTTTCTGATGAATCTCATTTTTTCGTCGAAACTCCATATCTCTTTCGTCTCTCAACGAAAATTGCTCAAATTTCACAAAAATGATCATCTGGACATAAGGAACAAAAGCCTCTTATCTATTACTCTCAATTTTTCCCAAACTCTCGAATTTTAGAGTTTAATTTTTCACTTCATTCGGCCAATTCAAAAACCTCTATTTATAGGTAATCCCGAGCCTCCAAATGCCCATGGTTGCTCGATCCAACCTCCTTGAGGCCTCTCCTGCCCCCATAACGATCCAAAATCCTCGAAGACAGCCCTCAAAAGTCAATTTCAGTGGCCCAATCTTTCGACTACTTTCGGTTAAAAAATTGGCTATTTCTGCCAACAACAAGGCCTAGGCTCGACCCAAGAGCATCCTAGGCTATTTTCTTGAGTATTTCGCCACCAAATTCGGTGATGGGAGATGGTGAAGGAAGCTTGGTCGGCCATGACAAAATTGCTCTTTGTGTAATTTTACAAAATTGCACTTTAACCCTAATTTCTTCTTATTTTGAACTTTTGGTCTTTCCTTGAAGTTCCTAAGCTTCTCAATAGAGCTATTGCGACCTACAAGTTCTATACTTTCCATTTCATCCTCGAAGATTCTGAAAAAATGTCAGTTTGACCTCTCTCCAGTAAAATTAAGAAATTACACTTAGGCTCGAATCTTCATTTTGGCCATAAATCCTTTTGTTTTTTCCTGAAACCACTGAAGGGTTGTTCCTTATGAAAAATTGAAGCCCAATCAAGCTTCTATTGACTTCCTGGAAGTCGTCTATAACATTTCGATTTTGCAGCCTAAATGGCAGCTGCATTTTAGCTGTACCAAAAATCGTTCCTGATTCGATTTCTTTCGATGCTATAAATCATGTCTCAAAATAATCATCACTGTCATATCATTTTTTTTTGGCATCTCAGCTCGAGGGCACTCCCTACAGTCGATTTGGTCAATTTTTCGGGCTATTTAGATGCCAGTCTTCCCCGAAATTTTATTTTTCTAATAAAACGCTTATTTTTAAATAATCCTAATTTCTTGGATATTACACTATATACCATGATTTATTTCTTATATTGAGAATAAAACTAACAATGCTTATAAGACATTGTTTGTTCAAAGCATTAGATGGCATACTAGATCTGTCGAGATAGTAAGATAAGACTCTATTTTCTATCGTTTCCTATTTTTTTTATAGGTTAAATTTGGTTCAGTGTTGATAGATGTCTAGCTAGTATATATAGTGATGATTTTGATTTTTTAAGTATATATTTTTTGCTTGGCATTTCTTTTGTTACTTATCGTGTTTTTCTTTTTATATGGTTTGCATTACTGCTTGTTTTTTTATTGCTTGCGTCTGAGATTGGTTTTGTGTTTAGTTCAGGGTATCTCATAACTTGATTTTGCACTATTTCATTTTTACTGTCAATATTTTGTTTATTTATTTAAAAAGTTAAAAATAAGTAATAAATATTTGATTAAGATTTTATTATTGTGCTATAGATATTTAAAATGGCTACAAAATATTAAATAACTATATTGAAAAGTAATATAATTATTATGAAGAGATATAATGATTATAAAAATAAATAATTTACGATTAATTATGAATCTCATTAAAAAAATTATATTTTATAATTTACTAAATGTTATTCTTAAAAATTAATAAAAATCTACTGTACTTAGAATAGCGATCAGGGTTTTACTGGAATTTATGATACGACAAGGGGCCAACTGTGAGAGAAGTTCAAAAATAAGAGAGAAGTATATGCAAATTTTGGAATATTGAGGGTGTTATGCATAAATGTGTGAAGAATCCGAGTTTCGAGGTTTATACCGAGGGTTTTACAAAGGCGTTGGCTGTGTAGAATCACCAGTCTCTCTCTCTCTCTCTCTCTCTCTCTCTTCGATCGCTCTGTTTGATGGAAGATGGGGAGAGTGAGACTTCGGGTCGAGTTCTTAGATCGCCACATTCTGAGCAAATCGCAGAGATCGGAAGGACTAAAGCGAAGCTGGATTCTCCTTCAGCCTCTGCTCGAAACCGTCTCCGATCTATCCTCCCATCTCCTCCACGCTTTCGACCTCCATCACTCTTGCCCTAATGGCGTTATCCTCTCTGTAATTCGATATCTACGCCCTAGTTTCAAACTATCTCAGATTATGTAGCTTATCTTTGCACAAGTGATGCGATTGTTAGTATTAGGTTGCATGTCGATGGAGCTCGAAATCACCCTATGATATTGCCACTGGTACTTTTTTGTTGTTCCCCCGGTTATTTCGAAGTGATTTTTAGCACTTTTAGCAATTCTTGTTTGCTTCTTGAGTTGGGGAGGGAAGGAAAGAAATATTATGCCTTTGGAACTGGGATTTGTGGGGGCAAATAGAAGTGGCAGGGAAGGATGGGACTAATCCAGGAACTGGAGATGAATCTGTTTATTTTCCTGTTCTGAGTCAGGGAGTAAGAAAAAATTGAAATGACATTGGTTGGGTAACAATTTTTTCGTTTATTATCGATAAAGAATGTTGACGTGCAAGTAGTTTCATTTTCCTTTAGCATGAATAATTCTAGTTCTAATGCAGTATTTGTGTTCCAATTCACTCTCCTTGATTTTCTCCTGTCAGAAATAATAGTTATCCTGTTAGTTTCTTTTACCATTCTTTGAAATCAAAGGAGTTTTTTGTTTCCTCGTTTTCATTTCCGTTACCTTTTACAATATTATTAGGAAAAAAAATTGTCTACTTTCCCGAAAATGTCTTAACTTTCTTCGTTGCCAATCTCTTTCTGGACTTCCACAAGTTTTGAACAGTGCTTTTTTAAGTTAAAATTTTTAAAGCAATTTCAATTTAGATAAACCTTGATCATTCCATTTTAGAAGGCTCTGTTAGCTCAACTTCCTTTGTTTTGCTTTTTGAACTTTGGATTTACGTTGGGAGCACTTTTATTGTTTTCTTGCAGATGGATGGCTTTGTGTTGCCGCCATTTGAGTCAACAAGTATTCTAAAGGATAAAGATGAAATTAAGTGGGTTTAAACTTGGACTTTGAGATCATTCTGATACCATTTTTTCTTAGTCAAAGTAATTCATGTAATTTTATCCTATATCTGTATATCAGAGTCGAAAGGAAGGGGAAAACGCTATCTAGGATTGTCCAGGAAGATGGTGGAGCAAATTTAGTTGTGGAAGATGAAATTGTAGAGAAGCAGCCTGTGCTCACTGGTATGCCTCTTTTAGCAAGTGAGGAGTTTGAAAAGGAGGCTGGTGGTTACCAAAGTGAACCTGAACAAGAGGAAGACAGACAGTCACAGGATGCATTACATGTGGAGAGTTCACATGGCGGAAACGTGGTTTCGAAGAAAAGAAAAGCAGCAGAGAAACGCCAGAGCTCTAAGTACGTTTTACAACCCTTCTTCCAACCTTGGACTAATTATGTTTATGGAGCACCAGAGAAATGCATAATAACTGCAGTAATTATGGAGGATTGCTGATTAGTTTTCTCGTCTGTACATTGCCTTAAGCATAATAGGCACCGCATTCTATGGTTTTTCTTCTCTTAATTTTTTCCTCAGAATAATTCCACTCAACAAGAAGTGTATCAACCAGCTAAAAACCCGTGGAAAATGCCTGCTCGTAACAAAGCAAATAAAGTACATAGCCAATTTTATGGATTAACAACTTACCCATTCAGTGACTTTGGCACTAGACATTCCCCAGATGGGTACTATCAGGTAGGGTGAATTCAATAATAGACACCTGTTGGCATGCCAGCCTTCCTTCTCCTTTCAGGGCCTATTTGAAAGAGAATCCAATATTTCTTGGTTGTAAATATTTGAACTGGATGTTCATTGTTAAGAATTCTTGTTTAGGCAGTTCATACCATCAATACATAGTGTTTTGATTTAAGATTTCAGTTCTTCCACGTTTCAGCCGTATCATATTGTTCCATGGAGCTAAGGTCCAAAATGTAGAAAAAGAAATGTTCGCATGATTCTACCACTCAGTCAATTTTGTTCCACTTAATCCCTCTTTCATGGCTGCTTACCTTTTGAGCTAAGGAATGGGAAATCTTTCTCCTGTTACATGAATCCAGTTTCATTTCATCCAGGAAAAACCATCTTGTTCTCAACAATATCATTGTTGTTTGATCTAATAACCTTCCATTGGATAGGAGGAGATTTGATAAATACTGATAACTCTCAGATAGAGTATTAGAATGGAAAAATACTACAAGAAACAAAAAGAACCACAAGGAAACATCTTCCTATCCACTCTTAAAGGATAAGCTAGTGATTCACCAATTTCCTGTCTACTGGCCCGTATAGCACCATTAAAATAGATTTCTTTCTCATATAATCCATCTTTAAATTCTTCACACAGTTTGCAGGCACACAAAAGATATATTTTTTGGATCACATTTGATATTCAAATTCATTTCTAAAGGAAACATCCTCAGGTTTACCACTCAAAAGACCTCTAGTAATGCTGGACTTAAATTTTACCTGATCTTAACGTTCCCTTGCAAGGTATTTCCAAAAGTTTCACAACCCTCCTCACACTTGCTCCTTATTTTCATTCAATTTTATGTCCATTAACCCAAACATTACTGTTTTACGAGGAGCATTCATCTGTTATGTTGCAAGTTAGCTTTATCTGCCCATCAAATTACCGTTATTTAATTTGTCAACCTCTTAGCCTTTTACAGTCTCCGAGTATTCAACTGATGCTTGCTGTTAATTGTTTTTTTTTTTTTTTTGGGAGCATTTTCCGGGCTTAATTCAAACTGTGAATCACAGGAAGAAGAAAAAACTTCACGTGGATCCTCAAGATAATAATAATGAGTTTCACATAGAGCAGGCTGGCTGTGAACTGCACCGTGCAAAGAGGATTGACAAGAAGAAGAAAATATCTGATGTAAAGAGCAGACCAAAGACAGAGATTACTCCTACAAGAGCCAAGATTAATAATGACATCTGTGAATCTTTGCCTAGTCCAAAGGAGTAAGTTGCCTAGATTCTTTAGCCTTTGTTTGTGATGCGGTGCTTGGTTGCACATTGTCTATTGTTGGTTATCAACTTGTTCATTTATTATGTTTTTTGTGAGCTAGATTTGGCAGTGATATGCTTCGTATTGACGAACCAAAACAATTTTAATTGAGCTCTTTTTTGTTTTATGTTTTGAGTTGTCACTGGACTAGTGGACTCCATTTATGATATGCTCTATTTTTTCCCCCCTCATATATGTTTTTGGTTTGTGGATAGGCAGGATTATCTTTAGTAAGAATTTTGCTGAGTTGTGTTAGCTTTTGTCATGCAGCCAATCTGAAGTTGCAGTATTTTTATCTTTTTAAACTGTAGAGTCTAAATGAAATGGAAATCTTACAAGCAATTCTCCATTGTGCATGCTTATCCATGCATGAACACAATCACACCTGTTTTCTGTTTCACTCAGACAAATAATTTATAGCATATATGAATTATTATAGCTAAAGACTTCCAGCCAGGTTATGGAGCCTTGTAAGAGTACTGGTTTCTCTTTGAAGTTCTTTAAGTGGCATTGATCATCAAGGTCTTGTTTATCTTGATAATGTGCAAACAATATCAGTTTGACTCACTCTTTCCATTTAAGCTTCTCATTTTTTCTGTAGGTGCAACACAGCAACACATTGTTACTTTATTTACTTACGTTTTTGCTATGTACATGTTTGGAGTATGTGCAATATGCATCTATTAGCATAATATCTTGAGTCTCCCTTTGTCTCCATCACTCTCTATCTGATGGGCCATTCTTATTAATTCATATTTTGTAGGTCTGTTGAGCTTGAAGAGAACAATGCTGGATGTGCTGATGTACCTGGGACATCCCATGTAGATAGGAAGGTTTGGAATGACTATAGTACTTTAATTATTTTTAGCCTTTTTGAAAGTAATATGCCTCTCCATATCTGAATTATCGGTCTTTGTTGTGTAGTCACAAGGTCTTTTCTGAATGGCTAAAGCTGTGATACAAATGCAATAAGGCTGTTTAATGCAACACCTCATTACAATGTCACTGATGGATAAAGCTGATCATTCAAAATAACATTACTTTCAAAGTAACTTGGTGTTATATCAAGTTTGGTCTCGTTGGCATCTTTTAATGATTTACTACTAGCGAAATAAGAAATTTTGTTTTGTATCAAGTTGTTTGTCCATCCATATAAAAGTTACTTTCTGCTATTTATTATTTCTATTCTTGAAACTGTGGCTGTTATGTTATAAGTAGGAAGATAATATAGTTATATGAACTTCTTTATCTGTAGATTTGTACTGCCTTGATCAGCAATAGTTTCCTGTTCTCATGTTTCATTCTCATGGAAGGTTGTGAGATGTCTTTGTGGTTCTGACTTGTGTATCTGATTTTACTTAATGACTTTTCTTTTTAAATGATTGAATGTTGATGTGTTTACAATTCAGGCGTGCCTGCATTATTCCTTGCTACATCAACAATGCTGTATGCTGTAACTATATCATTTGGAACTCCTTTTCTGAAAGCTGTATCATTAAATTTTTAAATTTACATCATTCTTATAACTTATCATCAGAAAATAGTGCTATTCTTTTATTCTGCATGATTGGGCAACCATGCATGTATGACTGTGATCTTTATTTCTCCTCGAGTTGAAGAACTATACTATGTGACATCTTCAAAACCTTTGATGCTGCTCTGTGATATTCCTTTTTTCTGCTTCTAATAGATTACTTTCTGGTTCTTTACATATATCAATCTAGAGTTAAGCTAATTCTTCTTTTATCATTAATGTCAGGGTTCTAGAAGTTCCCGGAGGAAAAGGGCCTCAAGGATATGGCTGCGGGAAATAAAAGCAGCTGAGAAAGAGGTATTTTGAACCCAGGACTCATAAAGCCTTTTCTTTGTTTAAATGAAGCTTCATCCCTCTTCCCCCTTAATAAAAACCTGTGTTTTTCACAGCTTGCAGCGTCTAAAATGCAGCAAAATCAAATGCAATCTCCTGAAAAGGGTATTCTTAAGAAGTCCGTTGAACATCATCATCAAAACCAAAATAGTGAAGCAGATGACAAGATTGTTTCAGATGATGAGATTGTTCCCATTGTGATTAGGCCAGGACATATTCGCTTTGAACCTCTGCAGGAGGGTGAGCCCTCACCCCCCTCCCAATGTGTTTTGTTTAGATGCAATTTGGTTTAGTTGATTGACCTGATTATGCCATTTAGATTTAGTAGACATACAAAAAAATATATCTTTAATTAGGTGAGCTTTGGCATTGTTAGAAGTAATGTGAAAAGTGTATGATCAACTGGCCGGAATTATCACACCATTATAATTTTCTAGTGACTAAAAGAACCAATTATGGCCATTGCCTGTGTTCTCTTTATAATTTCTTTCAACACCAGAGGCAGAGGGGACGGTCGAGGTGAATGATACTGGAACTGTGAGATTTAATTCCTTAATCACACACCAAAGCCTCTCCCCTTTAATCACCTTGGGCTGTTGGTGTTTTATTTCATCATTTTCTTTTAAACATCTTGGCTTGATTTCCTATTCTGTAAAAACTCAGAGAGAGAGAGAGAGAGAGAGAGACTTACAAGGGATATGTTTTGGATAAAAATTATCTGGTACAAAATTCATATAGATTAGTCTACATGAAGATGGTATATAGTATGCATCATATGGTACTGTTGTCCTGAGTAATTTTCTTGTCAAAGTTTGTCAATTAACCTAGTCGATCCTTTAAAACTCAGTTTTTGAGTGCATTATGAATATTCTATTCATTGGATAAAGATTCTTGGGAGTTGAGTATTGGGCATATCCTCAGAAATTGATTTTAACTGGCACAATGAAGTGCTCCACAGTTTTGTAAATGGTATGAGAGCTTATTTGGCTCTCTTTCGTGGGGTGAGTTACTGTATATGGTGGATGGCTGCATATGGTCTCCTCTCATTAAGAGTAAAGGACTCGAGAGCTTAGAAAGAGTGGTGTTTAAACCTTGACGCATTGGTACCCCAGGGACTAGTAAAAGATTTGCACTGGGAGGTCTTCAGTAATTCTAATTGTATCATGTGGACAGGGTCATGCCGATGAACTGTCTCTATTGCATTAATTTGTCTAATGATTTTAAGGTCCTAGAGCTACATACATGCCATATCACCACAGATTTTCTAATATATCGAAGCTCTTCTATTGGATGCAGACCAGACTGTCCAGCGAAACCAACCTTCAGTGGTATGTTTCATCATCTCCTTCTTCATGATTGATTGTTTCCCATTATGGTCATACTGAAGAGCCTCCATGCAGTTTACCTTCCTTCATATCTAGTTGTCTTCTAAGTGAAAGCTTATATATGTACAACACGAATTTATTGTGTAAAAGATCTCCCAAATGTGGCTGATGCTGTTTCCTCATTATAAATATTGATTTGTGCATAATATGAATGGAAATGGTTTTAGCAAAAGCAAATTTAGATGCATCTTTTTGTGGAGTATCTTTTGGTCCTCTGTCCCTGCAATATTCCAGCATGACATTTTGTTTTTTGGACTCAATTTCGGTTAACCTTTGTTAAATGTTACCTCACTTGTTATTTCCTTTTTCCTGGACAGTTCCCCTTATTTCACTAGATCATGAGAATAGATAAACACATTTCTCAGTGATAAATGCATCAATATCTTAACAGAATAACAAAATAATAAAGGTACATGCATCTTCTGTTTGCATTTAGACAGAAACAGCTCCATCAAGGCTGATAACCTGATAAAGATCTGTTTATTTATTTGGACATGTGTGAAGGCTTTTCATTTGTCAGTTATGTGTTTTTAACTTTGCTCTCAACAAAATGTTCTTCCCAAATCATTCTTCAGGAAGCATTTCAATGGAGTGGAATTGCCAGCAAGAAAAAGGGAATCAAGCTTCAGGATCCATTTCAGTGGAATGGAATTACCAGCAAGAAAAAGGGTCAACAATGGGGTAAAGAAAAAGTTTCATTCTGGAGGAATGACGATAAAGTTTCCAACAATGAACATTATACGAAAACAACTACCAAAAAAATGAAGCCTATAAATGATCCCATTGAATTTGATAAGCTTGCATCATTTACTGGTTTGCCTAAGGTACGTCTACAAAATTTCTCTTTCTGCATATATATATATAATATTTATATATTTATAAGTGCGTGCATTCTCCTTGGATTGCCTTTTATCAGTACATGGCCTTTCATTTGTTAAAACTCTGGGGAGGTCCTTCCCTCCTAACAAAACTGCATGATTTGCTTAGATTCTTCCTTGATAATTTGATCAACACTCAGTATCCCAGATGACATTTTAATGTAGCCATATTCACCAACCTGATAGCTGATGGCGTTAAATATTTTACTATCAATTTGCAGGAAGGTGATGTGATTGCATATCGTCTAATTGAGTTATCGTCAACCTGGACACCCGAGCTTTCCTCTTACCGAGTATGGCTTTGATAGCATGTGATTCTGAAAGATGTTAGGCAAATACAGAAAGTTGTTAACGTTTCCCTTTTCACTTTAGGTTGGGAAAACATCATGGTATGATGCTAAATCCAATAGAGTCCTGCTCACACCAGTTCCAGAATATCCAATACATTTACAGAAACCAGATGAAGATGCAAGCGAACCACCATCAGAAAACTCTCTCTATGGGGAAGATGGATCTTTAGAGGTATAAATCATGAATTATTCTCTTTCATTTCTATTCCTCTCCTTGTGTTAATTGCTGATTAACAACAAAACTGAAGATGTAACGTGTATTAACTTTGGCTTTTGCCTAGCAGAAAACAAATTCTGCTTCTTAGTGAAAATGCATAATTTTATTTAATCCTCTTCAGGTAGATTTTTCATTACTCATTGATGCACGGATTGTCAAGCATGGCCAGTCAGATCTTTCGAAAGTAGTAACTGGCTGGGTTAATGACGGTCCAGTTGGCAATGATATTGCCTCATCAAGTGATGCGCCTGGGAATAATGACAAACACACGCTTACTTCTACACCAGGTAACTGTCTCCGTCTGACAGTTGGATCTTTTCCCATCCTTCCTGTTGAGTGGAAACTACTAGATATATATGTAATATATTCATGTGATTATCAACTGTGCAGAAGAAGGAGAAATAAATGTGTGGGATGAACTCAGCCAGGCTCTAAGTGCCAAGAAAACAGAGTTGGTTAAGGAAAATGGTTGGGGTAAAGAGAGTTCTAGCAGTGGTAGGAAATCATGGTCATACAGAGCCATGAGAGGCAGTGCACTTGGCCCAACAATGGCTATTCTAAGAGCAAGGAAGGATATATAACAATGGCAACCCCATGTCTAGGTTTATGAATATGTAAGTTGGGACCCTTAAACTAGAAAATTGCCCCCATCTACCTCCATGGAATGTATTTAGTATTTTCAGCTGAAAATTTTGTGGGTTTGTGGGCTGGAACCCATGTTTGTCTTATCAGTCTCCTCAATTCAGTGCGGTTGAAAAATTTTCTGGGCTGGAATGTATCTAATGGGCAAATGGAACTTGCTTCTGCGTTATTTCAGTTGTTTGTTTGAACTTTGAGATGGCCTGTTAGCATTATTATGTCAGGTACAAGAACAAGAAGGAAACTTAAGCGGGCTTCCTTTAAACCATCCCATGAGAATATTGCAAAATTGTGGAGAATTCCCGTGAAGCATGTACGCTTCGGGCTTAAAAGTAGAAAGAATAAGACGTTTTGATGCTGGATATCAAAGAAGCTATATAAATGACAATGTAATAGAAGAGCTTGCTTGCAGTTTAATTCTTCATCTAGATCACACTTGTATACTCTGCATTCTACTGGTAGCAATGTAGCTGGTTTCTCTTCTGTACAAGTTTTTGCCCCAACAACAAATCAAATTCTCTGGATACATCACACGAGCAGACCAGAATTGTGCTTCATATTGCTTGGGATGCCAAATAATCTTGAGAAGCTGCACCGGAACCAATGGGGGTAAAGGATTATGGGGAGTGAACAAATCTTTCCCCTGTTTGGTGTCCAAGAACCATTTCAGATGCTTTGTAAGCGGCTCTCGCTCCTCGATTTCTCCGACGATCCATATGTCCATGGTAATGCTTTCTCTGACGATCTGTGCATCCATGGGAATTAGGTTTAGAGTTTAGTTCTTGCATCTAACAGCATAACCTATATATATGGTCGTAGAATTAATCCCACTAGGTGTGGCTGCTAGTAGACAATCGGATTAGGATAATATCATAGTTCTACCAAAAATCTGTGATGAAAATAAAGTTAAGAAATCTACATGGGCACATCTATTGCAATGCTAAGAAACAGGAAATAGAGATATTTCAAGTATCAAGATGTAACATACCTGCTTCAAAGGGATTAACTTGATGGAATCTGAAATATATTATCTTCTCTATTTTCAATACAATTCTGTATCTCATTGGTAGCATCAACTATGTCAGCATCAGGCATGGACTCTTCTCTATTCAGTTGATAGAAGATTTCTTCCTCACTGTGGCTGCAGTCAACATCCATTGGAAGATCGTCCTCTAAATCTGTTAGAGCAAATGACCATGAGTTTACTAGGCGCCTTGGAGCTTGAGGCGTTTCGTCGACTGAAGATAGCATCATACGAGGTGGGGGATTACTTCCTCTTCGCTCTGCAATGGATGGGATAGTTCCTTTACATGGGAAGGAATGATTTGCCTCCATTGAAGCCTGGTTTCTAGGAAACACTTTTCCTTTACAAGGTGAAGCATAATTTTCTTCCAAGGAAGCATCATTGGCAGGATACAGATCTAAAGAGTCTAATCCAGAAGGGGAAGACAGAGATGATAAATACGACAAGTCAGACCACTTAGAAGATGAGGGGGAGAAAGTGAACGAACTGGAATAATCGGAGGTTGAAGGTGAAAGTGATGGAGATTTAGAACTGAACTTTGGGCTACTCACAAGATACGAAGAAAAAGAATCTACTGAACTGCAACTAGTGGTTGGTGAAGACAAAGGATCGATGTGATGCCCAGAGTGTTTTTCTTCTTTCTGGATATCCTTTTTCCCAGTTGGGCTGCTAGCCGGAGAACTGAAGAAGACATCCGGTGAGCCACATCTAGTGCTTGAAGGAGATGGAGGATTGATCAGAGAAGCACGATAGTCAATTTTGCTCGAAGGAGATGGAGGATTGATCAGAGTAGCAGGATAGCCATATCTAGTGCTTGAAGGAGATGGAGGATTGATCAGAGAAGCTCGATAGTCAATTTTGCTTGAAGGAGATGGAGGATTGATCAGAGAAGCAGGATAGCCATATCTAGTGCTTGAAGGAGATGGAGGATTGATCAGAGAAGCACGATAGTCAATTTTGCTATAACCTTTGGCTGTCTCCGGTGAATGACTTGATGGAGAAGCATTACAACTGGACTTAGATGCACCGATAAATTCTTTCATAATTCCACTTGTAAATTTCCTTCTCAATCTACCCCATCCACTCGCTCTAGCAGGAAGACGAGTCTCAGATCTAGCTCCTGACAATGGTAAAGGTGGAACAACCCCACCGGCAAGCGCCTTGTAGAACATTTCAAAATCCATGTCGTACGAATTAACTTTCCTTTCACCAATACCTGGCCAACTATCAGCAGAGGGTCTGTCAGGTTGGACCGACAACCTGTCTTCTTTCTCTTTGGTCTCCAATTCTGCACAACCATCTGCTGCTAGGGGTTGTCCGTCGTCTGTAAGGGCATCCCAAAATTCAGGTGGCTCTTCGCCTTCTTTGATGGTAACAACCGGTCCCTGAGCCATTTCATACCTGATTACCTGATAGGCAGCAGTCCTCGCATTATCCGATATTGCCGAGACACAGTGCCTCCCAATCCAGACATATACAGCCGAAGGGACATGAATGATGAATGCTCCCCGAGAATCCAGAACACGGGCGTCTGGCTGGCTTAACATTTTTGGTACAAGATGAAGGGGATCATACGGGGAGTGAGGTGCCATGCGATACATCCTCAGCACAGAATTCGGGCTCGCCAGAAAGGCTAGTACCCGGTTCCGGCACAACATCAGTTGGCAAGCAAAACCCATATTCGGATTGGTGACCCCTCTTGCAGCCTTCACATATTGAAATGCATCATCAAAGCTCTGCCTCTCCTTCCACATGAGGTAGGCAATAACCAGGGAGGTTGATCGCGACACGCCCTGGCAACAGTGGACAAGAACCCGCCCGCCCTGCTCCCGAACATCCTCGAAGTAATCAAACACATCAAACAGTATACTTGTGATATCCTCAGAAGGGCTGTCCTGAAGCCAAAGTGTGTTGTACACAAGATCGTTCTTGAAGTACTCCGGGCAAACAAAACCAACACAATTCAACACATGGGTTATCCCATTCTTGGCAAGAACCTCACGGTTCTTGGCAACCGACTCACTCCCTAGGTATACATGATCAACAATCCTCGAACACTCCTTGTCGAAAAACGCAAGCTTTTCCTTCTTGAATTGAAATTCTCTCCCTGGCTGTTCTGAATTTGGGTTTGCACCGGGCGTTGGAGCTTGAGGCCAAATTCCAAGATCATCAGAGCCAGCTCTAGGCCATTCTTCAAAGCTCCTTTTGGAGATTGAAAGGGGTTGCAATGGTGGAAGGCATAATCTCGACTTGGGGTTTGATTGTGGCGGCCTAGGGTTAGGCGTTCTTGGCGACCTATCCGTCCAAGAAACCGACCGTAAATAGTTTTTCCGGTTAACACCGCTACCGGTGGCGCCGGAGGGCCGGCCCTTTTCTGGTGGTGGTTGATCCCCAGACATCTCCCAAATCTCTCAGTTAAATTCTACGAAATCAAGGACACCCAACTGAGGATAGTTCTTCGAAAGGCCATGGAAGCAATCAATTTAGCGTCTTGGACAACAGCTACAGACGAGATTGGAATTTCTGATTTCTTTATGACTGATTCTCAACTAAAACCATTGAATTTTGACCCTGTCACCCGCTATCTTTCTTTGTGCATGTTCTAGAGAGGGAAAGAGAGAGATAGGGAAGAGAAGAAGAAATCAAACACAACGATAACCGTGTAAAACATGAACAGAGGCCTGCGTGGGACAAAGATTCAACGTAAACGGCCAAAAAGAAAGAGGAAAGTGCATTAAAAGCTAGAGGAAATTAAGAAAAGATAGGCTTTTTAGGATAAGACTTACTTGAAGGAGTAGAAGAAGATTGGTAGTTTGTTTGTTATATGCAGCAGCAGCATCAGACATTTGAAAAACCTAGAACATGGGAATGCATTGAATCGATATTCAAACAAATTAACCATTCAAAGCCTGCGTTTGAGAGAGAGAGTTTGAGTGAACGGGTGGTCAGGTCTGGTGGACCAACGACAAGGACAGGTTGAAGAAGAAGGAGGCTGGGTGGTGGGTGAGGTTGGCCAGTTTTTGACCCAACAGAATCAGTCAAACTGCCACCTCATCATTTACCCCACAAATTACTCATGCTTAATCTTTGACCCCATTATATACATATACATACAATCTAATATACACACATTCACCTATAAATATTATATTTATCTTTCATTCTTCATTCAAAGGAAGACCATTCAACATTCAACGCCACACCAATGAAATTTGTTTATAGACATAATAATTCTTTGTCTATAAATATTTTATATGAAAATTATTTTTCAATATAAAACATTTTATTTTTAAATAAATGAAGAATATATAATACAAAAAAAATTCTAAAGAAAATTCCATAATATAGGTATAACTCCGTATGACTAAAATTGGGTGAAAGGAATATTCAAAATGATAACTTAATAACACGATGGTTAAGAAATATAGCATTTTGAACCCATCGTAATGGGCTTGATTCCTATTTAATCGCGCTAATACTGAATTTAAATAAGAAATAAAATACGGAAAATAATTTTTAAGATTCACGAGAAATAAAATACGATATTTGCTAGTTTATTGAAAATGTGACATTAAGTTAATATTTTAATCTTAATTTAGCAAAAATGAGAAGTAGACGAAAGGAAATAGCATGATATTATTTTAAGAAAATTACTTCAAATTTTATTTTATTCTAAATTCTTATATGTTGTTCAAAGTAATAAAATAAAATGAATGCGAGATGTTAATTATATTTTATAAACGATAAAATACAGTTAGACACTCTTGAAATTTGATGTAAAAAGGGACTAGTATCCTTAACTTCATAAATCTTACAACATTTGTTCGTTTATTATTAAATAATAGTGGTTAAAAAACTTTAAAATGCCCAAACTATCCTCAATTATTCCCCTTCCAATTCCCCATTTCTATTTCTTAATCTCTCACCCTTTTAATAGCATTTTTCCTATCTTCTTCGTCTTCTTCTATAATAGTCGTAGTAATAACATTTCGTCTTCTTCTTCTATAATAGTCGTAGTACTAACATTTCTCTCTAACAACTGGGTTTATTTCTAAATCAAGCATGAATTTGGGTCTCTAAGGGTGCGTTTGATAAAGTTGAGAAATGAGGGTGAAATTCTAATTTCATGGAATTCCAATTCTCACCCCAACTCCTAGAAATTTCAATTCTTTGATTTCAAGGAAAATATTCACTTTTTGAACTAAAATGGAATTCGAATTTCATGAAATTGAAAAGCTGTTTGATAGAATTTTCTGGAATTTAGATAGATAATGAATTCCACCCTCATTTTCCATGTCTATCAAACGCACCCTAAGTGAAATCTAAGCGAGATTTCTCACTCTTAATAATTAGAAAATATAAAAAATTAAAAATATTTTTACAATTAAAACATAATTTTGAAATCTAAAAATATGTTTTATTCAAATAAAATATTTTTAGTTTAAAATTAGAGTTTGAATATATTTTTTGTCAAATAAAATTTGTGTACATAATTAATTTAGAGAGATTGGGAGAGCTTCTAAGGACAAAATAATCTTAATTTTTAATGCTTCCTAGTGGGTGGCTATTGAAATTTCCTCAATTTTAAATGTTATTTTTATTATCCTTCCGTTTTTAGAAAAATAGTCAATGAGGTTGTTGTATTAATTCAAATTCATACTAAATAAAAGTAAAGTTGCTGACGTAGATCAGTTGGCAAAGAAAGAATCATTGGGATATTGCTATTTGGGCCCTCAGATGCTGTGTTCGAACCCTAATCAGGGAAGAAAACTCAACATACAGGGATTATTCTGAAAATTAAAAAATTATCAGATTGCCCTCGCGTCAACGGAGAGAGATTAGGAATAGAAACTGATTGTTAGATTTTCTGATTTATATCTCTTATTGAAATCATGGGACCGAACAAGAGGGGTGATTGTAATGGTGTGTTAATAAAAAAAAAACTCTATTACCAAATTAAGTAAGAGAGAGAGAGAGAGAGCGCAAAACTCATTGTTGAATTTTTGACCATGGACTGGAGTCTGGATAGCTCGGTCAAAGCTTCAGAAGCAATTTGCAAAATGTAATTGACCAATACATAAATAGAATTGCAACTTGATGCCATTTGCCGACTAGATGACAATATCTACACCTGTTTACATTAAAAAGAATACTTTTTTTTTTTTTGTATAATTTTATATTAAAAGCATTGATGAAAATGATATAAAAGTAACAATATTATATGCATGAACTATTATTAAAATAACGTTTATAATGAATAAGATAAAAATATATCAAGATAAGATTGAAAAATATTTTAAAATTTTTATTAAATTATTTGTTAAATTTTTTAAAATGTATTAAAGAATATATGAGTCATTTTTTAATATCTATAATATTTAAGATATGTTAAAATTTAACAAAGATATTAAAAAAAAAAACTAAAAATTGAAAAACTTTTCTTATCTTATTATAGTAAAACAAGTTTATAAAAGAATATATTGGGGCCATATTATTCCTATAATACTTTGTGTAAATGTCACTTTCTATAAAGCAATTAAGCTCCTTGTGATAATCCTTCCTTCCACTGCACATATAATTTAAATTATTATATCCAAATCCATGGACGTATATGGGACTAAAGCAGTTGGCCAAGGAAGTATACTACCGGCCGCCGGCTGACCTCATACTCGACAAAAGCCAGTGATCTAAATCATCTCACAAGTTACAGTTTAGTAAGAGGTGATTGCGTTGAGAGAGGGTCTTGTCTTGATATTTTAAATTAAATTTAAATACCCCCAAAAAATCAAAGTTATAAACAACATATTTGGAACTAATCGAAGAGCTAAATAAAGTCCGTCCTTGGCTTCCTTCTAGCATAAGATAACGCGTGGGTGCCCCTAGCTAATGAATGAATGATTGTACTGTCCCTTCTTCAGTCTACTGTCAATTGTAGAATTTTGCATCATCCCCATCTCAAGAAAAACAAGGAAAATCCAAGCTCTGAAAGTCAAGAATGGAGGCTAGATGGATGGAAACCAAGTTACTTGAGACTTCTTCCACATGGTCGTTATTCAGACACACCCCCATCTTAGAATAATGTTCACAAGGGTGTCTTTGCCTGGTTGGGCTCATTGCAATGATCCCACAATGTGGGTTAATAAATCTTGTTCTTTTCGTTCTTGTCTCGTCTACGCTTGCCTCTGAAGGGGACTTAATTCCCTGTCAATCTCATCCCAACAACTTGTTCATGTCACAACAAAACCATCACAAGTACACATGCGCTTCCATTTTCGTTTTCTAATGAATTAATTATTACTGGCCCCCTCTGTTGTATTGCAAATACTGGCTAATATTACTCTCATAGTTAAATAACTCACCAATCTTGATATTTGTCATATTGCTCTTCCATGACCCCTTTGTTGATTAGACTTATTAGATCATCAGTGGGGTTTGGCTTGGAACTAGGCAATAACAGAAAGCTATGGCTATGGCTATTAATCAATGCTAAGAATGGGCTTGGGATAGAACAATAGGTGTGCCACGGTAGGCAAAGCCTTCCTTCCGTTCATTCCACGAGGTAAGTAAAACAAATTACATTATAAACTCTGGTAATTGGTAAACTCCCTCTCAAGGTTGGGTAACACAACAAAGACATTTGAACCCAGAATTTCACATGCTGAAAACGGGCAATTCTAGGTCACAGTGCTTGAACGATCGAGAAGATTGCTTCTCTTTACACAAACACCAGGCCAGCCTTTTCCAAAATATTCCCCTAGGCCAAACCAAATCATCCCCACCTAACAGGCAACATCCATCTCAAGAGCAGGGGTCACCAGTATCAATAAAGCATCTCCATGTACTCTTCTTAATACCTCCTCTGATACTCTCCGGTAAAGAAAGGGTGTCTCAGGGCTTCATAAGCTGTCATTCGGATGGAAGGGTCAAACCTGAGGAGACCTTGCAAGAGGTCTATGAGATCTCCAGCAGAATGATCCACATGATGCATTATTAGATTCTGCCAATCACAAATAATGAAATTAACATTAATATATAGGGGGGAGGGGGCGGAAAAGGGTATGTTGTGATGACCACATACTACAAATACCTGAAGACGGGGTAGCTTCAAAACGGCTTTGATGCTCTCCCTGGAGGTCGCACCCTCTGGCCATTCCAACTTGCCTCTTCTGACATACTTCTCAGCATGTCGGCTGGACCAACAGTCAGCACCACAAAGAAGAAATTAGGAACTGATGAATAAAGGAATAACACAACACTTGTGGATAGGGGTACACACTCTACGCTTTTCAACATGTGCTGAGGTATTGGACCCAAAACCCTCTCCATCATGGCCAGGTGCTCCAAGTTCTCGTGTGTCTGGAACAAAGCTTCTCCCTGGATATAACATGTTTAGCAAAAGGATTTCTTTATAACTTGTCAGGTGTCAATTCAATCTGCAGGCTAAATAAACTGAGGCATTGTACATACTGAGCATAATTCCACCAATATACAACCAACACTCCATATATCAGAGGGATAGCTCCATCCAAGACCTGCAAAGGAGAAAAAAATAAGCCTGTCCCATTAATTTATACCAAAATGTTCAAGAAAGGGAAATTGAAGTAGACCCATGTAACTTTCAATATAACAAATAAGAGGCAGTTGGAATACCAAGAATAACCTCAGGTGCACGATAATGCCTAGTAGAAATGATATAGTTATGATCTTGACGCTCATATGCTGTGCTACCAAAATCGATAACCTTAATAGCACTGGACTTTGGCAATCTCTTAAGATAATATCCATCTTTCAGTGACCAGGATCCAACCTGTTCTTGCAACATAAAGTACCTTGTAGACATGCATTTCATGGTTGAAGTTGTAGTGAATTAGAGAAAGAAGTACCTTGTAGTCAGGAACTTTCACATAGTCTGGTGAAACAAAAAGTATGTTCTCGGGTTTCAAGTCTGTGTGGATGAGGCGCATATCATGCATAACTGCAATATTTAAAATAATTCCTGGCATAAGCACTCCAAGTTTTGCAATTGGAAGTATTTAAAGACACTCATCCTTTTACCATCACGAAACAGGAAATGTGATGTAATTCATCAGAAAAGGCAAATTGAGATACACATTTAGTAGGGGTGGGGGGGGGGGGGGGGGGGGAAGTAATTCCCAAAGAGGTAAAAATGTTAAAGTTTAGGTGCTTATTTGCGGTCAATTTCTAGAAAATTAAGAAAAAGCAGATGTATTGACTACACACAGGCTACACACTCCAATAGTTGTCTTGCAATCTCTCGGACTAGATCAACTGGAAATGGGCGATAATTGTTTTTCCGAAGAAAATCGAATAAGCTTGGTCCAAGCTTCTCAAAGACCTGTTAAGATCATTTAAATTCATCGACAAGTCTTAATCCCCAAGAAATTTGTAAAGTTGGGGAAATCATGCATGCTACCATAAATCAATATTATACTTACGATACAAATATGGTTACGATAGTCAAACCAGTTCCTTATTTGAACGCAACTGCAAAGAATAAACACATTTAACCACAAATGCATTGACTTTTAGAGGGAGTAAAATCCAAAGAAACAAGCTAATAACCCTTAGCAAAGAAATAGCATCAAGAAGTCACGTGTGAGATCATACTAACCGGCTGCCAATTCTATCATGTCTCCCAAGCAACTGAAGCACATCTACTTCTACCTTCGCTGCTTCACGATACTTCTTAATGCTTCTAATGACTTTTATTGCAACCATCTCCTTAGCTTCCCTATCCCAGCACTCCAGAACCTGACCAAACGTACCTGTAAAATAGGAATACATATAAGGAGAAATCGGTGCTGTTGTGGTTTCTTTTGGATTGAAATTTGATTTGAGTGCCTGAAACAAGTAATAAGGCTAACCTTCACCAATTTTTCTGAGGATCTTGTCTGCAAGTATAGAACCAAAGAGAATAAGGTAATGAAGTAATGAGATAGTTAGGCCAAATTGATAAAACAATTTACAGTAAACATATTAAGTTTGTTGTACTCATTTGAACTAAACAAATTCAAAAACACATAAAAAAAGAAAAATAAATTAAATAAATGAAAAGAAATTGAAGGAATTATTCTGTTTTATAAAAGGAGCTTTGCACTTGGTTGGCATCGCCTATTGTAAACAGAAATAAAACCAACAGCACTGAAGTTGATCTTAATGCCCAAGCACAGAAGATTTTCCATGCTTCACATCAAGATTCTGGGAAGTTCCACTGCTTTTGATATACGTTGCTAAAATGATATTTTTCACTAGAAAGAAACAGAAACTCCATTTGTTAAATGGTAATCACCTCAGTGTAAAACACAATTAATTTAAAAACCGGAATACTTTGCAGATAAACATTGAGTGGCATAAAAAACAAACAAACATTCAAAATTTTCAGTGCATTTTGAATAAAGAAGTACTTGATAGTAAAAGTCAAACATGGAGAATCAGTAACATGCATAACAGAAATGCTGAGAACCCAAAGATGTCTTTAACAGTGACAAAGTGAAATTACAGCGGGGTGTTAAATTCTCTCCAAGCTCAAACATGTAATGCCCATCTTTGTCATCATCTCGCCATGGGGGAGAGCCTTTTTGAGCCAATCCCTTTACAAATAGACTAGCATGGTCTGAGAGTACCCTTGAATGTCCAAAGCTTGTCAAATTTCCAACATCTTGCTCACTATATATTCCTGAATGGGCCTACACACAGCATCCATTCATACTCCACTAAAAAAATATATATTTCAAGAAAAGAATCTCTTCCTCCACTAATAGTGTTATTTTTTCCAACATATTGCCACAATATCAGCAAAGTAAAGAAAATCCAAAAAGACCATTAGCCAAAATTTTTAAATGACCATCATGAAAATGTGAACTAAGAGAAACAATATTGTGTACAGATTTTCCAGCAAATATATGGAATTTTCTATTTATCAGAAAACCGAAAACCCAAGTTTCCAAGTAAATAGTTCCCATTGTGCCTAGCTACTCCTTTTAATCAAAGAATTTTGCCATTACAATTCAATAAACTTTTGTCAAAATAAATAGAACCCAGCCATCTTCATTCTTGCAGGTCAAAACAACAACAAACATGAGACTTCTTTTGACAACATAAATTACGTGCATACAAATAAACACATATATGGTTTTTTCAATTAAATGTGGTTAACAAAGCATGATCATCTATCACTTAAAACTGAAAATGACTGGGAACGGGTCTTAATTAAGTGAGAGAGACTTTTATCACCAATTGAGGAAGATGCTCAGCATGAAGAGGTATATCCTGATGAATATTACTTTTAGAAACTAAAATAAACTGATAGAAGCCCATTACCAAATACACATAATCACAGCAACAGATAAAATAACTATTTAAGATAGTAGAGTCCATGCAGAAGATGTTCCTGGTTACACAGGAATGCCCTGCATCTCAGAGATTTTAAATCCGAGATAGAATAATACATAAGGACTGAAGTATATTTAAGCAACCCTATTTAATCAAACCATATTTAAGCATCCGTAATAGAATTACTGGAAATTAAGGAGCAAAACTAGAATATTCAACTTAATTCAGTGTGCAATTCAGAAATAATACTTAACAAAAAAAGGCTCAGAACTTTGTTTTCTTTTACAGGTGCCCATAATCGACTAGGCTTAGCAAATATTTTTTCTCCACCATATTTTCATATTAAAGGAAATATCTTCTTCCTTCCCAGTGTCTTATCACGGATAGCGATAAAATTCAGGGTAAAAATCTGAAAATGTTTGTTTGTTTGTTTTGTTTTGTTTTTTTTCGCTTGGAAAAATCTGGAAAAGTTACTAGCATTACAATGAAGCTGCAGTGAATTGCCAGGTGCGACTCACAATTAATTGCGACAAAACTAAAGAGAAAATGAGCAATTCACACATATCAAAGTTTCCATATCAAACAGTTCGTTCAAATCAGAAATCAAACAGTTCCATCTCAGAAAACATCAAATCCAAAACCAAATTCCTTCTACAAAAACTTCACTTTCTTAAAACACGTTCTTTCTATCCAACCTAACAGAGACAAAACAATAGGAAATCTAATATGAAGACTTTACCTTTGGAGTATGAGATACGTCCCAGCCTACCCTCGGGCGCTTCCTTGGGCGGCGATCCATGTAATTACGGGGAAACTCCGTCGCATACTCCATCTCCATCGAACAATCGAAAGCAGAACGCGAGAAGAGAGAGAGGAGAGAAAGAGAGAACCTAGCCCCAGCTCGGTCGATAAACGGTGGAGATCAATGTATGTGAGTTAAGCCGTTGGATTCATTTCTGCCCCGTAATCTGCACCGTTCGTTGGGCAAGGCACGTGTTTGGTTGAGACGTGGTTAGACGGTGAGTTGGATTTAAACTGTGGTTAAGTTAAATTTTCCCATCATTTTCTTCACTTTACCCTTTCTCCGTACTTTTTTTTTCTACCCTTGGAATATTCCCTTCCATTCTTTCTCTATTTTCCAGTTCTTCAAAACAACCTTATTTCCATAATTTAATCAATTTTGAAAACATAAAAATTAAAATTAAAATAGAATAATGTAAATAAACAAATTTTAGTATCATAATAACTAGGATGAATAAAACTTTAATAATTAAAAAGCGTCTTTTTCTAACTACATCTTGCGTGAATTTTCTGTTATATAATTTTAATTGTCAACTAAATATAAATAGTTTCAAATGTGAAAAAGAAAACACATGGCATATTGTTATTAAATTCTAATACCACATTAAACATCTTCTCATTAGTTATGTCTACAATTCTTTAATTAACTATTGTAATTGCATTTTGTTTATTTTTAAAACCAAATTTTACTATTTTCTTACAAATAAAAAAAAATCAATAAAGAGACAAACACATTTTAAACTATTCATGAAGCGAACTTAGGCCATTTGGTTTGGGACGAAATGCTAATTACTCATTTGATAACAATTTATCCTCTCATTTATTTATTAAGTTATAATAGATAATGTCAATGCCCCCATGTATTGTTAAAGTGGTTGGACCACGATAAGTTATGATTCACACTAGTAGATCGTGAATTTAATTTCTTATCCTGCACAGTGAGGCAAAACTTCTACCTGTGATTTATCTTTTATGCCGAAATTAAAGGCATGAGCGGCGGGAGATCACGTAAAAGCAGTAATCCCAAGTTATAATAAACAATGATATGGCTATATATGTATTTTTGCCAAAAATATGGATTTTAATGTAATACATATAAAACTTCACATTTGCATAAATTTCAAAGATGTAGGGCCATGTATGACTAAATTGTCTCAAGTGTAATAAAATGTAAATTGCAAGGTTCTAGTATAATCTGAATGAAATCAAAGGGCATATGCAAAATAAAAAAAAAAATTATTGACTCTATGTGCAATAACCTAGAACTTTTAGGGTATAAATGTCATCTGACAAAGTTTAAAACTTTGAAGAAATTGTGTAAGATCTTCTTTGATCTCCCGTTTCATCCCATGTGAAGCTACGACACTCATTAACCATTACCTATTACCTCAAAAACTTGTTGTCAACTTCCCTATTATTTGCCAACCATCTTCTACTATTTCTCTCCATCGAAAGTATTGAAAACCATCGTTGTTTGTCTCTTTTAGAGAAACTAGGTCATTGAACTAGTCATTTTAGTGACTCTAAACCATTTGTTTTCTCTCTTTTTTCCCCCTTTTTTATTTCTCTTATTCTCTTGTTTGTGGCCTCAAAATTGAAACAAAAACATGTTTTTATAATTGATATCTAGCAACTCGAACACACCATAGCCACCTTGCCAATCATCTTCGTCATGTTGATCTCTATTTAATATCCTTGGGTCGCTTTTATCAACTGCTATGTTATCCATCCTCATGTTCACTGACTCTTTCAAATTTGATTTCTAGTTTAGCATACACAAGCTTGTGTAACAATTTTCCACATATATTTTGATTTCATTAGATTTTGCAATATTATCATTGTCATTTCAACTTTCCAATGCATAGATAAATATGAAAGATCCTTTATCTCAAATTTGGCAATTCCATGAATTCCCTAGTTGGTTCAATATAGATCTTTTGATTTTCTTTGATTTTTTTGCAAATTTTCAGCTTCATTATACCTTACTCATCTGTGCTCAAAAATTGACGCTAAATGTATTGATATGTTTTCTTTCACGTCATCTTTAGGTGTCATAAGACAATTTAATCCAATTCACAACCATTTACTCAAAATCTTAGCTCAAAATGGCTTATCCAAGTTGTTTGTCATGTTTTGGACAACTTCTCTATAATTTTTCAAGCTGGATTATTTTTGGATTCAAAAGTCAAATGTGAAATTCAATTATATTGTTGTGTTATCAATTATGCCTATTTTAACACTGATCTTTTGATTTGTTTCAATCTGAATTCATTTGAATTTTATTTAAGTTTAAAGTAGGTTATCCAACCAATCTATTGCGCATTCCTACTAAGTTTGGGCTAAACTAACTTTTAAACCATTTTATTTTTTATTTTTGATGAACTTGGGTCCCATGAGTTCATCATAACCTTGTTATGATGCTAAGTATTGGACTCAACCCAATTTGATTCAATTTGGTCTAATTTAACAATCAAAATTATGTCCTTAACTTAGCAAAATCGACCTATTTTCATAACTAATTTTCAACTGATTCCACTTAAATCTAGTTCTTCATGAATTCATGTTTTCCTCTTTTGATTCCTCCTAAGGCTTGGTAATTTTTCAAATTATCACTAAGTCCCTTTTTGAGCTAATTTTAATTAATTTTTAAATATTCAAAATTTTTAAAAAAATTTCAAATATTACATCTAATACCTTTTAAAGAAATTTTGTTTTCAAAATTTTCTTAAATCAAGCCTCAAGATAGTAGTTAAGAGTAACTTAAACTTTTTGTATAGAATAAAAACATATTATACAGTCATTACATCAAATAGTTGAAGGTAATTTGTCATAATCTCATCATTGCGCTCCCATGTGACATCTTCTTCTAAGTGGTTTCCCTATTGTACCTTGACCAATGGAATCACCTTGTTGCATAGAACTTGGTCTTTGTGGTGCAAAATCTTCATTAGTTGCTTTGAGTAGGTTAGATTTTCTAGCACTTCTATCATGTCATTAGTGACCTCATAGGTTAGATCCAACTTATGTTCTGAAGCTGAGACACATAGAACACATCATGTAGTTTGGATAATCCAATGGGTAGGATCAACCTATAAGTCACCATTCCAACCCCTTCAACTATCTCATATGCGGGCTCAACTTTCTCTTCTTTTTTATCTTAAGTCACCATTCAAAGCAAAGACACTTTCAAATATACTTTATTACATTTTTCAAAATCTAAATATTTTTTTAGCCCATCTACATAAGACTTCTAATGTCTCTGAGCAATTATAATCCTTTATTGAATCTTTCATTTTTTCTTAGTCGTCATCTGCACTAGATCATGACCAATTATCATTTCTTCTCCTATATCAATCTAGTAGATTAAAGATCGACATTTCCTCTAGTATAATGCCTCAAATGAGGTCCTGTTGATGCTACTTTATAAGTTGTTGTAAGCAAACTCTATCAAGTGTAGATGATCCTATTAGCTAATAAGAAAATCTAGGACACATGACCACAATATGTCCTCTTGGGTTTGTATCGTTTATTCTAATTAGTTATCCATTTATGGGTGATAGGCTATGCTAAATTTCAATTGGGTTCTCAAACAAGTCTATAGGCTTCTCTAAAATCTGAAGATACAACTTAGATCCTTATCTGAGATTATATTTACTAGTTTATCAACTAGTTTATTGATAGCTTTCATGACCTTCATAGGTAAAAAGTATGTTGACTTCATCAATCGATCCACAACCACCCATATTACATCAGTCCCACTCAAACTCTTGGGTAGACCCATTAAGAAATCCATGGTGATATGTTTCTATTTCCACCTAGAAAGTCTAATGGTTGTAACTTTCCCATCGACCTTTGATGTTTGATCTTAACTCTTTAACAAGTATCACATTTAGCCATATGTTTAGACACATTGTCCTACATCCCTGACCACTAGTACATTTCTTTGAGATATTTGTACATCTTAGTAACCCCACGGTTAAGGGTGTTCACGATTCGGTTTGGCCGATTTTGAGCTGGTTTAAATCGTCGAACCGCAAGCTCGATTTTCTACCAAATCAAACCGAGCAGTTTGATTTGGTGTGGAAAACCGAATCGAACCGAACCGAACCACAAAATGCAATTCAGTTTGGTTTCTGCCGTTTGATAATTTTTGTTGCGAACTCACTGTTTACATTGATTGATAGACCTAAATTCCATATGCGGTGAGCTCAAGCACGCCATGATAACAACAAAAAAAAACATACTACCAGTAATAGAAGCGGATGATTTATTTACAAAAATCAAAGTCTATGTAGTAGGTGCAAGTGGAATACAAGTCTCGCTGAAAGTTTTTCCTCACAAGTCACAAGCATTTTGTGACTAAAAATCTATATAATAAAACAACAGAAACAGTTGTGAGAGAGAGAGTCGTGAAGGTATACCAGCAACCAGCGAATTGATCAGAAACGCTAGGGGAAGAAGGCAATGAGCTCGGACTGCTGCGAGGCAACGCCGTGGCGGTGTCAAGAGGTGCCTATACCAGGAAGCTGCAAATTGGCGATTAAAAAATGCTGGGGGAAGAAGGCGACGAGACGCTTGGACTGCTGCGAGGCAACGATGGGGGTGTCAAGAGGTGCGTTCGTCGTCTGCTACGACCAAAGCCTGTGACTTAGGGGGTCAGGGGCCATCAGTGGGTTGGCGTCGATCGACAATCCAAGGGTCCAAGGGGAGAGACTACGGCGGGTGGGTGGGTGAGGGTTAAGGTTTGGGGGAAAGGGGAGGAATAGCCGATAACGCCCATTTTATATTTTTTTAATTATATTATATATATATATGCGGGCGATTCGGTTTTGAACCGAACCACGCGGTTTGGCAGTTTTCCAAATCGAACTGAACCACCAATTCAAAAAATTGGCTGGTTCGATCCGGTTCAGCTGGAAACTACGGTTCAGCAGGTTTTTTAAACACTTCTACCCACGATGCATAGTATACTTAGCTCGGTTGGCCTCATCCAAAATTAATTGCCTTAGGTCCCATTTATTCAATAAGTATACTTTTTTATTAAATTGAGGTATCCTATCTCGAAACTTGAAATCAAGTTTCCTCACCTGACTATGCTCATCAACCCATTAATGAAACCTTAGATCCTCCACAAAGTCTGATTTGCTCTGTCAAGTCTAGCTAAATTATCATTCTAGTAACATAGGTTGTTGTTTAATCAAGATCTACTCATACCATCAAAAAGCTAAAAGCATTCACTAGTTGCCACTCACAAGCCATTAACCCAACCACCAAGATAGGCTTTCTCTTACTTAAAGCATCTATCACAACGTTCGCTCATCTAGGAAATAATGTATTCTGTAATCATATTCATATACAATAGCTTCATTTACCATTGTCATGTATTTAACTCTTTTTGCGAGAATTCATACTTTAGACTTTCATAGTTTGTAAACATTTCAAATATTTTTCCATACAAATAGTGTAGTCATAGCTTCAAACCATGAATCATTGTTGCTAACTTCAAGTCCTGAGTAGGGTAATTTTGTTCAAGTCATTTCAAATATCAATACCCATAGACAATTACTCTCCTATGCCGCATCTAAACACATTCTAGTCCCACCTTTAAAACATCACTATATACTCTGAAGCTTCTTAATCCACTAGGTATAACTAAGATATGTGCAAAAAATAATCTATCCTTTAATCCTTCAAAGTTTTTCTCACATTTGTTACTCCACTTGAACTTGACTCCCTTTTGTGATAATTGATTTAACTATGCAACAATCTTGAAAAAACCTTCCACAAATCTCTGATAATATCCAATCAAACCTAAAAAACTTAAAACTTAAATCTTAATCACAAACTTTAGTTGTTGCCAATTTGTAATCGTTTCTGGTGTGGATGCAATGGGCTCGTCCCACCTCGATCACCCAGAAGGCGACTGCCCAAAGGGTGACTGAGAGGCTCATAAGTACGGTGGGACTCTTAACCGTCAAAGGGCGAGAGCTATGAGCTAACCCGTGGTTGTGGGCCCATGATGACACAATGTGTGTAATACTCTAAGAGCCCAGAGAATGGTAATATACATCGAGGATAAGGAAGGAAGGAAACAACACTAGCTGGATACATTTTGGGCTGAATGAAGACAAAGAACTCCCATGTTAAGCATGTTTGACCTGGGGAAATCCAAGGATGGGTGACCCTCCTGGGAAGTTCGCGTAGACCCATCAGGGTAAGTTGTCCCGGACCTTCCTATCCTTAATGCAGGGTGTTACAAAAATATGTGTCAACATTTGGCGTCATTTGTGAGAAACCTCTAATGGTCCCTACAACCCCAGATAAGGGAGGGGTCGATAGAGCCCCACCACACCTGCGGGGGGATGGTTGACTGCACTCTCACCCTGCAATTAAAACACAATAAAAACAAATCATAATAAAATTTTTATATATTTTTTTATTTTAGTGAGAGCTTTATACTCGCCAGTGTACGAGTGCAGTTGTAGTCCAAATTTAAATTTATATTTTCTGGATGAATCCAGGTCGTCCACTAAGAGATTTATTTATGGCAAAAGAAAAAGAATGTCACACACACGCACACGCATTTGGACAAATTGACAATAAGATTTTTTATGGTTTTGTTTTTAGACAACAGATACTAGAAAATAAAGTAAGGCAGAAATTGAAATAAATATTAAACGTAAAAATATGAATTTGGATAGTGCTTAAGTTAAGACAATTTCAGTACCAACCCGTTGATTCCCAAATTTTAGCATAAAAGATTAGCAACATTAATTTAATTTCAGATATGATGGTTTGTTATTAAATGCAATTAGAGATGATGATAGTTCTAGGTTAAGCAATCCCCATACATGATATGCGGGATTCTAATTTAAGCAACTACCATAAATTCAATTACAATTAATATACAAAACAACTAAATTAATCATCCGGGTTTGGGTATGATAGCGTTTCCAGTTCTAGTAACTCTCATACATGGCATGAAAGCTCTAAGTTAGGCTTACGCTCCAATCCAAACCTAGTGATTTTTTAATAAATAATACACACTCATACTGAAATTTAAATTAATGTTACTTATTTAAAACGCAGCTTTCTTTGGGAATCATTGGCGTTGGACACTGTCCTTGCCTTAACCCAAGATTAGATTTAGCTACTCATCTTTATTTGAAAGTTAATTGACAGGAATTTAAATGACGTAATTTAAATAACGGAATTTAAATGACATGAATTAAAATAGTAAAAACTAACCGGCCATTTAGGCGGTGGATAATTAAAAGACAAGAATTAAAATTACAGAAATTTAAAGGCATAAACTAACCGGCCATTTAGGCGGTGAATAATTAAAAGACAAGAATTAAAATTGCAGGAATTTAAAGACATAAACTAACCGGCCATTTAGGCGGTGAATAATTAAAAGACAATAAATGACATAAGAATTTCAAAGAAGAAAAAAAAAGAAGTAAGATTATAAGAGAAAGTACTAAAGAAAATGAGAAAGAACAAGAACAATTCTCAAAGAGAGAATTATAAGGAAACAACTAAACTTTTATTCAAGAATAATAATCACACCTTACAAATGCAATCAAGTGAGCTATTTATAGGCCACAAGATGCAATACAAACCACACAATTTCAATTATTCAATTAGACATAATTATATCTAATGGGCACTCACACATTTAAAGTTAAATGGATTTTAGCTATAATACACACATAATATTAAATGGATTTTAGCTAAAATACATACCTAATAAAGCACTCATAAAGTTAAATGGATTTTAACTATAATATCCACCTAATAGTTAAATGGATTTTAGCTAAAAAACACACCTAATAAAGCTCTCACATAAAAAATAAAAATAGATTTCTATAAATTGGTTTTTAATCTTCATTAGGATTAAAAATAATCCTTGAGCCTTCTCCAAATAATATTTTCCATGGGTTGCTCAAATTGGGCCTTAATTCTTCATGGGCTTGAATTCTTCATGGACTTGATTTCTTCATGGGTTTGATTTCTTCATGGATTTGAATTCTTCATGGGCTTGATTTCTTCATGGGCTTGATTTCTTCATGGGCTTGAATTCTTCATGGCTAAAAATAAAAAAAAATAATTTAATATTATTAATAAATTATATATTATATATATGTATTACACATAGCACACATATATATTAGATTATATTATATATATATAGTACATGCATGCATATAATGATGTATATGTATTATATATAATTTTATATATTATTATTATTTATTTTAGAACTTCATTTCATTCATCTTTCAATTTAAACTTGCATATAACCATAAAATATATATTAATATCTAATTTAAACCATATTTAAGATCAAAAGAAAGGTATAATTATAACAAAATTTTTATAAAATTAACCACTAATCAATGGTATGGATGCACCGGGTTCGTCCCACCTCGGTCACCCAGAGGGTGACTAAGAGGCTCACAAGTGCGGCGAGACTCTTAGTCGTTGAAAGGGCAAAAGCTATGAGCTAACCCGTGATTGTGAGCCCATGATGGCACGATGTGTGTAATACCCCAAGAGGCCAGAGAAGGATAGTATACATCGAGGATAAGTAAGGAAGGAAACAACATCAGTTGGATGCCTTTTGGGCTGAATATAGGCAAAAAACTCTAGGGTTAAGCGTTTTTTACCTGGGAAAATCTAAGGATGGGTGACCCCATGGGAAGTTTGCGTAGGCCCATCAGGGTAAGTTGTCCCAGACTTTCCTATCGCTCGATGCGAGGTGTTATAAAAATGTGTGTCAACAATTTCTATCTTAGTCGAATCTATTATCACTTTTTTCAGCCGATATCACATGTCCCAATAATGCTACTTAGGTGACCCAAAATCACATTTTGAGAATTTTGCTTATAATTCATGTCTTTTAAGGGTTTCTAGTACTTTCTTTAAGTGTCCCTTGTGTTTTTCCTTACTAGTTGAATACACTAGTATGCCGTTAATGAATATAATGTCAAAACTTGCTCAAATAAGGTCCGAACATCTTATTCATGAGGTTCATGAATGCAGTTAGTGCATCGATTAAATTGAACAACATTATTAGGTACTCGTAATGCTCATATCGAGACCTATATCTTAGGTATATCACCTGTCTTAATTCTTATTTGATAATATTTAGATCTCAAGTTAATCTCTGAAAGACCTTAGCCCCTTGTAGTTGGTCGAATAGCTCATTGATCCTTGGAAGCAAGTATTTGTTCTTGATCATGACCTAATTCAATTATGGGTAGTCATTGCATATTCTCGAGATTCTATCTTTCTTTTTCATGAATAGTATTGGTACACCCATGGTGATGTATTGGGTCAAATGAAGACTTTATATGTCAACTCTTGCAATTGCTCCTTTAATTTTCTCAATTCGGTTGAAGCTATCTAGTATAGAGGTATGGATATGATGTTTGTCCCTAGTACCAATTCAATGGAGATTTCAATTTCTCTTGGTGAAGGAATACACGGTAAGCCTTTAGGAAACATGTTAATGTAGTCATAGACTATCCGTACCTCTTGAGGTTTAAGAGTCTTCCCTACTCCTTATATTTAAGCTAAGTACCCATATGCTCCCTTTTCTAATGGACGGACAACGCTCAAAGTTGTGATCATTTTCTTTTCTTGAATTGCCTTAGCCTCGAAATTTGGTCCCTATTTCGTTTGGCCCTGTTAAAGTAATTGTCTTGGTTCTACAATCTACCTTGCATCATATTTGGATAGAAAATTTTTCCTGATAATGTTGTCAAAATCTTGGATCTCTAAGAAAATTAAGTCTGCTAAGAACTTGGCGTCTCTTATTAATGATACCCCATAACTCAAAACACCATTTATTAGTTTTTAGAGCCTTTCCTATAGGTGTGGTGAACTGGTGATCATCATTTTGTACTGGAGTATTTTAGATTTCAACCTTAAACTTTTTGTTAAGACACATAACATGAATGAATGTGTTGATCTTAAATCCATTAATGCATGTACTAGGGGTACAAAGAATAAACATGGTACCTTGAATTATGGTTGGCTTATCATGTGCATCTTCTTTAGTTAAGTTGTGGACTTGACCACATTAGGTCCCTTTGAAGTCCCTTGCCCTTGTGGTATACTCCATCCTCCTTGATTTAGGGCAATTCTTCGAAATGTACCTCGATTGCTCATAGTTATAGCATTTGATTGCCTTGGGTTTCATGTAATCTTAGGAGAGATTGTTGGATATGAACCCTTAAGACTAGTTCTTAGTGACACAAATGAACTTGATCTTGTAATTCGTTAATTATTAATAAAAATGCAAGTTTTTGTTTTAATTTAAATTACAATATGGTTTAAATTAAAACATATATCCAGTAATATAATAAGGAGTGGATACCATCCTTAAGAGTTAAGAATATGAGTGACGATTAATCCACAGTGCATTATGCTATAAACATGTTCCTAATTATAGAGTTCTTAATGTGGATATATAATAGCAACTCATAAAAGCTAACACGTTGTCTTCCTTCTTGTTTAGTATGAGATGTTGAAAATAAAGGTTGGTGAGTCTCATGTCATTCTATATGACATATGGAAGAAAGATCAGTGGGTGCTCATTACATGAACAAGACTATTAACATCGAATCACATGGGTCATTACTAAAGGGCCAATGATTTAATGTTAGTTATGTATGCGCAACTAGTCATTGGACCTAAGATGACATACATGCCTATGCATTGGTGGATTAGGAAATCAATGATGTTATATAATTGTTCTAATCAAGAATAATTAAACGTATCTATGTGCTTAATTTAGTGGTGCATGAGGTATATGTACATCAGAAATAGAATCTATTACCTTGGGGTATGCAAGGAGAATATCATATGCAATCCAATAATTACTTGACGACAAATCCTTGGCCGATGTATTATGACGATGGAAAGTGTATTCCATGATTTTTGTCATATTAGTTAAGAAGGATTTTGGATTTGGTCATATAACAAGATTGAGAGATTTGACATGTTATCCATGATCTCATATCTTGTTGAGATATAGGATGATAGAGAGACCACATTACACAACGTCGTAGTAGAAATGTTCACCATACCCGTTTTACATTAAATTGGATAGTCATCAGATATTGTAAGATATCACTCATGATTTACAAAAATTAATATAAGATTATTCTTATTATCAATTTAATTGTGAACTTAGAAAGTCCCCCCCCCCCCCAAATAAATTACTTTAAAAAAGAAGAAGAGAAAATTAGCATTTATTTTAAAAGAAATAAGAATAATAAATTAATTTTATTATAAATAAAATTACTAATATTATTCAAAGTTAGATTATGATTTAATGCTAGCACATTAAATCCTAAACCAAAAGCGCTCTAGGGTTTTGTGTGTGAGTTCCTTATAAATAGGAACATAACACATAATCTTAAATTCTAATCTAATAGAAACTTTTGACAATTTTTTTTTTATTCTTCTTTTTTCTTGGATCTCTCTTGGATTAAGGTGATCTCGGATGGATGAACTTGGTATCCTACGCTTGGAGAATTATATGGCAGGTGAACATATATTGCAATCTGATTGCGTCGAAAAGGTATTTATTCATTTTATTCTTTGTTTAGTAAATTGTAAAATAAAAAAAGGTGATACCTAAAATTAATGTTGGTCCCTTGGGGTATGGCCACTCAAGAGTGGAGTTAATTGAGTGATTAAATTTTTTCTCAATTTTAATAAATATTCTTGATTAATTATTTTATTAGAAAATATATTTGATAAATATAATAAATTATGTTTAAAATTAATAATAAATGTAAGCCATAAGATATAAGAAAAATAAATAAAATGAGGCATAAGACAATTTATAGTGGTTCGGTATCTCTACATACATCTAGTTCACTCTCCCAAAATCTAACCACCTTTAGGGTTCCACAAAACCAATTTCACTAAGGTTTCCATACTAACTCACATTGTAAACTAGATACACACCTAGATTATAATAGGTTCTAGACAATCACTACACCAAGGTTTTCACCCTAGCTTACCTTGAAAACTATATTCACCTAGATTTTAACGATTCTAGGAAACCTATACAATACTCTATGATAATTTAAAAGTTTACAACTAATTTGTCAACATTTAACACAAATAAGCAATTAAGAACAAATTATATAAGACAAATGAAATATAAATAAAGTAAATAAATTTGTAATCTCAAACGGAGAAATTCGGATTTATCGTAGAATACTTAAAGAACGTTTCTATTTTTTTTTTTTTTTTTATCAAAGGTAAATATGTATAGATCAAAAAGTGTACAAGATATCCCTGGGCATACCCAAGACGATACAATGAAAAGACTCAACGCAAAGCCAATGGCCCGAGAGACACAATGAAATAAAAACATACAATACAAAGAAGCAATAACTTTGCAAATATGTTTAAATCCGCCACACAGCAACCAGCGAGCCCAATAGGAGCCGGACCCACGAGCATGAGCAAAACCAAACATGAAGGCCCAAATCAATTCCAATCAGGCCCACGTGCAGAAAGCCCAAATGTTAACCCAAATGACATCTCCAATCAATCTGGATCCCTCACATCATAGCTGGAAAAGTCAAATGGTAGCAGCCAAATAAGATGCCAAATCAAATGGTCAAAAAACTGCCAACACACACGGACAAGACCAAGCACTCGCCAAGGCAAGACGCAATGAAAATTCAAGTTTGAATTTTCAAAACACGCCAGATCAGCCGCGAATTTTCAAAATGCATTAGATCAGCCGCGAACACCAGGGAACAACTGGGCCCTACCAAGTAGGACCCCACCATGGAAGTGTCCACGAGCAAACCTTCAAGCTAGCATGAGACCTGCTGGATAACATGAAGCACCAGATCTGATCATCACGCAACAAATCTGGATGTGCAATAATATTTCGAGAGTCTCAAATTGCTTAAAAATTAGCTTGAGAGCTTTCAGAAACTTTTGAGTGCTTTGGATAGGCAATATGGGTAATGGATACTCTCCAAAATGAATTTGGAACTATTTATAAGCATTTTGAAAATTACTGTAATGACACTGTAGCAATGGTCAAATTCACTGTAGCAACAGTCAAGTTTACTATAGCAACGATAATGTGTACTGTAACAACACTCAAAATTTTGATGTTGGAGAGCACTGTAGCGTCACTGTAGTGGTACTATAATAATAGTGAAAAATCAATTTTTTTTTTCCAAATTTAACAAAGTTATTTTTTATACATTTTAGAAATACTTTGAAAAATAATTTTAATAGAAAATAACATTTTTGAAAATACATACACTATGAAAAAATATTTTATAAATTAATCAAAAATAATTTGGTACTATAACTAATATATTTAAGAAAAATACTCTTTTTGTTAACCACCAAAAATACTATAATTTGTATATTAAAAATTTTATTTTTATTAATGATCAAAACTTAATTAATATGAGCAAGTTGGCTCAACAATTAATTTTTTCGTTGCATACGATCTGATCTAACCCAACAAAGATACCTTTCATTGCACAATTGTAGCACGTAATTGAACTTTTGCATGGCTTTCTAAGGTATATGTTCTTACATTTGGGGCATGATTTGCCACCTCCCTTCTTGAATTTCCTCCGTTGTGATCCTAAATTTTATTTGAATTTGTCTACATTCATTTTGTTTTCTATCATTCAAATCTTAAGCTTTTCTATTCAAGTGAGATTTGTCTATGTGGACATAACTTTATAGACTACGTCAGCATAGAATTGTACATCCAAAATGCAACTCTTCCTCTTCTTCAATTGGATCCTCTTTAGATTTTGTGTTTTTCTTTTAGTAAATGTTCAACAAACTGTTGGTAGGTTAGAAATGCATCCATATGTTGAGCTATTTGTGCCACCTTTCTCCAATTTGGGTGTTTATCTCATTTACATACCTTATTCATAGAATGTTTAGGTTGTTTGTCACAACATTGACCACAAGCTTTAGTGGAAAGTCCATCGTCATGTGCTTGATGGCATCTAATATGTTCATTGGCCCTCATTATCTTGCCATTCAATCGGGTGGTCTACTAAGCTATTTTTCAACAATAAATTTCCTCAATTTCATTTGGATGTCTTGCCATCCTACCACCAAGCAAAATCCACATTATAATTTCAAGGAAAAATTGCATATTCTAGCAATTTTTAGTTAAAATTCTAACAATTATGGGGTTTCTTTCTTCTTGCAAACAATCTTTCAAGCTTGATTATTTTTGGGTTCAAGGGTTAATTGTGAAATCTAGTTATATTGTTGTGCTCTTGGTTATGCTTATTTTGACTTCTATCTTTCGGTTTGTTCTAATCTGAGCTCGTTTGAATTTTATTCAAGTTTAAAGTAGGCTATCCAACCAACTTATCATACATTTCAACCAACTTTAACCTAGAATAACTTTTAATCTGATTGTCATTTTTCGACAAACTTAGGTCCCATGAGTTCTTTGTACCTCATTTATAATGCTTAAAGTTAGGCTTAACCCAATTTGATTTTGTTTGTTCTGACTTTGCATTCAAAGTTGGTTCATTAACTTAGCAGGGGGATGATTCGGGTATGGCCATAGGGGTCTTTATGAGGCAATGAATAATTCAATTCATTTTCAATTAAGTCTTGCTCTAGCTTTTATAAGGTTATTACTTCCTTGTTAGCTCAACACATGTACTCTTTACCTACTTATGCATTCATAGCACAAGACTTTACTATACATCATCCTTTATTTTATTAGTCTACAATTAGATTGAGGTAAATCCATGAATTCAATTCAATTATTCATTCTTATTCGTACTAAGCCTAAGCATTTGAACTAACAAAAAAAAATAGTTTAAGAAAAGGGTGAATTAAGTACAAAAAAACAAAATTGGTATTTAATGGCACAAGAAATAAATGTAACAATGTAATAAATAGAGAGAAAGAGAGAGATAACACAGTCGGTTATAATAGTTCGGCAATAAATGCTTACATCCAATATCTTGACTCCTCATTAAGGACTTTCAAAGTCCACTCAGAACGCCTAATTTGAAAGACGAGCACTATCATTTTTACAGTGGTAGCTTTTCGTTGTTTTAACTATAACCTCACTTTGCTTTTTTCTAGGGATCAAGTGATAACCCTTAGAGTGCTTTTTCACTTTAGGGTTGAAGCAATAACTCTCTTACAAGATAGAATAGAATATAAATGGAGAGAAAAATACTTTTAATACTAGGGATTCTCATAAAATAAGCTCACATAAATAGGAAAACACTCTAGATTTTCACATAAAGACAAAAATGGAAGAGAATAAAGAACTTATTTTCTATGGATGAGAAAGATGGTTCTCACTTAAGCTATTTTTCCTTTTTTTTAGCTTGTTACTTGCTCTCTTGTTCTCTAATTCTTGTGCAAGGTTGATGTGAATATATATCTAAATTTTCTTAGCATTTCAAGACACTTTTGTAAAAACAACTCTTTTTCCTGTAGATGATCAAAGAAAACATTCATTTTGCAAGTAAGCCTTGTTAATACATGTAATTTCAAGGAAATCAAAGGTGTATTTGATTTGAGTGAATTAAATGTTGTTTCATACTACATTAAATATGACCCCCTGACTAGAAAATTCAAATTTTCAAGTTGAGCAAGCTACGTTACTCTAGTAATGTCATAGTCTTAGTCAAATAACAATCTATCTATTATTTCAAATTTAAAAATCATCCTTTAGTTACTTGAATAATACATTCTGTAATTCGAATAATCTTTTGAAGCTCTATGTTTCTCTATATATTAGTCGAGTGATATTGGATGTTAATTGAATAAGATCTAGATAGTTCATGTTTCTTTATTTATTACTAGAGTAAAACTTTTTTTAGTGCTCGAGTAATTCAAATTGTCCTAAAAATGATTCTCACTTTCTAGCTAATTAGTCGAGTAACAATATATGTTACTCGAGTATGTTTTTGGAACTCTCTGTTTCTAGAAGAATTAGTCAAATAACAATCTTGATACTTGAGTAAGACTATCTTTAGTAGAAATAAATTAAGTTCTTTTTGTTGTTACTTGAATATTATAATTTGATACTCGATTAAATTTTCAACCTTTTCGATTTCTTAGTAAAATACTCAAATAATATTTCTCAATATTCGAATAAGACTTGTATATATAACATTTGTCTTAAGAATTTGCCTTAGATAGTCTAGTGACATTCTTTGACTTGGGTAAATTCTTGAGTGACAATTCTCATAGTCTTGATATTTGATTATTTCATTTGTTTAGCCTTTGATATTTGATTTATTCTTATCAGCCTTATGATAATAAAAAATATTAAATCTCTAGAGTTCATTTTAAAATCTTTTAAGTACAACCTTTAAGTTTATTTTGTTAAGTATCAAACTTAGGAGAATATCATTAAGAATCATGAAGCGCATTCATAGAATCATGCACTAATTCAACATAAACTATGAATCCTTTTACAACTTATCAACTTATAACCTATCAATTAGATAAATATATTTTTTGAATAAAAGTATTCTAAGGAACAACTAGTTTCATCTCTTGTTACTAGTTGATCCTGGTTCAGATCTATTCCCTTGTTCCATCAATTAATTTTATTCTTGGATCTTGTATGTGATCTTTAGAAAATGAATATTTTTATAAATTTTTCTAATTTTATGTATATTAAACTACTACATTATCATAAATTTATTTATTTTACTTTTTTCATCTTCTTTTAGTGAAAAATTGGCTTATTTTCATAATTTTTAACCATTTCCACTTTAAGTCAATTTCTTCATGAATTCACGTTTAGATCTTCTGAATTCCTTCCAAGGCTTGATAATTTGCCAAATTACCACTGAAACCTCTTTTCAAGTATAATTTCAATTAATTCAAAATTAATTTTTAAATATCCTTTTTTTTATATTACATAAATAACCCTTTAACAAATTTATTTAAAAATAAATCTTTTATTTCCCCTTGCTACTTTTTGAAATACTTGACAACTTTGAATATGATGAATTAAATGTTGAATCATTTATGAGGATTTAAAAATAATTTTTCGTCTATGACAGATGTTGTAAGTACTATCATATATGACCATATAAAGATAGGCTAATGTTAAACGTCAAATAATATTTTTTCAACATTTTATGGCAAAGAACAATATCAAATTCATCCAAATGAAATGACAACTAGTCTTAATATCACCTCTAATCAAATACATGATAGGGATTATGTGAACATAAATAATTTTCACATCACAATCATGAATATGTTAGCACATATGTAAGCAATATAAAGGAAATTAATTAATTTAGTGGGCGAACCACTCATCTATTTTTGGGATATTGATCTTGTTACTTATGGATATTTCAAATCTGGATATCACCATAATCTCCTTACTATTGAAATTAACAAAAATAAGGATTTATTGTTACATTTTATATACACATATTTATTCTCAGGAACGGATTTAGCAGTGAGCTGCCCTGGGCTTCAGCCCAGGGCAGCCCACAACAAAATTTACATTTGTAATATAATTTTTTTAATTTTTTAATAATAGCCCATTCTAAATTTAGTCCAGCTCACCTCCAATTTTGCTCGGCCCACCAGCCTAGATCTGCCCCTGTTTATTCTTCTCTTTTTAGAAAACTAGGACCCACCATATGTCCTTACACATCTATGTTTACAGTTCCATGCCCTAGTAGTGCTTAACCTTCTCTCATCCACCATCCTCTCATTGAAAAAAATCAAATTTTGGGCATTTTTTTTTCTTATCCCTTTTTATTTCTATCCTTTTCTACACTTTTGTTTATTGCTAAACTAATTTGAAATTTGTAGATCTAATCAGTATCTCTCGACTTTGGCAAATTGCAAAATTCTGGGGATTCTTAACTTATTTTTCAAATCTCACCAAAAAATCCTTCAATCGATGTCAATCAATTGCTCATGAACCCCAAAGCAAAAACCTAACTTAAATCCTCTTAAAAACTTTTTAATTTTTCTAAGAAGTTTGCGTTTTCTCTACCATGGTAGTGACCTTATTTCTAGGATTTTTTCAACCACCTAACCTCCTACATCCACTAATGGAGGTCAAAAATTCGTCAATCATAGAATAATCAAGTACTCTCACCAAGGTTAGAAATTCACCCAACCTTTAAATATATACTTTATTTTCTACTTGGAAGTTTTAAGTCTTGTCTTCAACTATCAACATATGATATTTGATGATTATAAGCCATTTTGATTTGTACTTGGATTGTCTTGATTTTTCTTTTTTTTTTTTTTGTTATTTCTTGGACTAGTGCAAGTCCTAACAATATTTATTCTTCTGCTTCAATCCAACAAAATAGTGATCGACATCTTTGGTCATATAATGCTCTTAAGGAGACATCTAAAGATGTTGCGATGATTATTGTTGTAAGTAAATTCCACGAAAGTAGGTGCTCTTTCCAATCTCCCATGAAATCCATCATGCAAGCTCTCAACATATCTTTGAGGGTTTGTTTGGCTCTTTTAGATTACCCATCAATTTGAGGATGGTAAGTTGTGTTGAGTTAGAGTTGGGTTCCCAAGCGTTTTTGCTTCCTAGAATCTTAATGTGGGTCTTGGGTCTCTATAAAAAATGATGCTTACTGAAGTTGTAACACCCCACTTGCCCTGAGCGTGTTATGTCTTAAGAAATTTGGGTCTTATTTTTTTTTTTAAATTACGTTATTCCAAAATTCCCTAAGACCTATCTAGTGCTTAATTTATACACTAGAGGTAAATACAATCGTATAAAGCGGAAGCTGAATTGAACCTGCTCATGGCATTACATACATAAATAACTGGACATGACATTTATTACAAAGTTATTACATAAGCTTTTGAAGATAAATACAAATGTACATAATTCATAAACTATGCATATTACAACATAACATGGCACATTTACTCGTTTCTTGACGTCTCGCGTCACTACACATCTCCAACCTTGGTATCATCACTGCAAGTCTCGACTGGAACGTTGAATGTTCCAAGGGCGAACCCAAGTTAGATGATGAACCATCTAAGTAATGGTACATAATGTTATGTCATGTGTGTATGCAATGTCTTTCCTCGTAGGTGTCAACTGCACCCCTCATACTACCTACTATTTTAGCGGCCACCTCTTTCGAAGTCGGGGTATATGGGTGCACCCTTGATAAGGCAGCGGTGCTAGTACGTACTCCCTACGGCCTCAAATGCGTGTGATCAATGATATTGACGTGTATTTATGCATTTCATAATCATGTCATGGATGCAGTCTACGTGATGGGTACATATCATAGTATGTCAATATGATAAAAACATTCTTGAAGATAAACATTTATAACCGTACTAAGATTGAAACGGTACACTTACTTCTACGTTATCTCGGAAAGAGTGTTGGCCTCGAAAATCGAGTAGAGCGGCTATTTCTCAATCTTCTTGCCCTCAAGGACTCCTAGAACATTAAATTTATTTTTTCATAATATTACTTTACCATTTTTCATATTTTCTACAATTTCTCTTTGTTTCTAAGCCTTATTTCTTTAAAATTACATAATAATTATCTAGACTTTCATATAATTCAGTTTCTCTTTACTAATATTCTTTAAATAATATTTCTAGCATTCTGAAATTTTCTTGAAAATTTTCAAATTAAATTCCTATTTTTTCTTTATTTTCATAATAGAAAAACTATTTACATGAATGACTAATTTAGCATTTTTCAGAATATTTTTCACAAAACAAGACATAAACAATATTCCAGATTTAATAAAAATTCTTACAAATTTTTTATTTCTTTTATTTTATTTTTCTTTCTATTTTTATTTTTTTTCTATCAGGCGCATACAAGCCACACGCCTTCTTCCTACTCGCGGGCGCGTGGCTACACGCGCCCGACTGGGGGCGTCTTCTTCGGCGGCTACTTCGCCACCGGCGACGCCTCGGCTACTCCGAGCTTCAAAAAAACTTCCTCTCCCCCCTATTTCCGACCTTCTGATTCCAAAAATAGCATTAAAATCGAGAAAAAAACACAAGAAGTACCTTGATTTGTCGATAGAAGCCTCAGCTCCGGCTAATGGCGTGATTTTCTGGTGAACTTGGATCTCCTTCTTCACTACTCCGTTGGCCACCAAAATTACCAGAAACATTGCCCACGAAGCAAAGACTAAAACCCCACTCTTAAATATCTCAAACACTCTCCCAATCGACCGATTTATGCAAGGAAATTTTTGGATGAATGGCCTTGCTCAAACTCAGCTATTTATAGCCAAAATTCCGCCCCAAAACGTCCCATCGAAGCACTCACGTGCCCTAGAAGGTCATCCCGACGTCCTTGGAGGCATTAAAACCCCCCCTTAACCCTAGATTTGTTGCAGGCGCGGCCATGCTCTGGCCGCGCGTCTGCTCTAATTCAATCTAGATTTTCTGGATTTTATATATATATATATATCTATATATATATACACACATACGTACACACATATAAAATAATATACAATTATATATACCTATACCAGTAAATAATATACATATACAATTATATACCTATAAATAATAGCCAATTATATAATATACATATATAATATATAATTTACATATGCATATAAAATATATAATTATATGCCCAACAATTTTTGGTATTTTTAATCATTTTTACTCTATGTATTTATGCAATGTATTTAATTCAACTATATGCAGAACTAAATTCATTTATCATGAAAACATACCTTACCTTCTAGGGTCTAAATACTAATTTATAATGTCTTAGGGTATTATCTTTTGTAAAATGCTTTCAAATGCTCTAATCCTATCTCAAAAAGACCAATATTTTAAGTATTTCTTGTGGTATTTTTACTAAATCCAAATGTTAAAAATTATCTTACTTCTCAAAAAAAATTTCAAAACTTTTAAAAGTTAAATCTTAAATTCTATAAAAAAAAAAATGATTGAAGTTTGGTTGATTAAAGTTTTGTTTTAGTCGACTAAAGATACCCAATATTGCATTTTTAAAGAATAAATGGTTTGGTGGATCAAACTCAAATTCTAGTCAACCAAAGTCTCACACAATATTTGTAATACTCAGAAATTCTTGAGGTTATAAATGGCATTTTATGAAGGTTATAAATGGAATTTTTGAAAGAATAAGGCTATAAGGTATACTAACACAGTTTTAAGAGATCGAATTGACCAAAGGGAGTGCACTAGACCCTAGATATTTAAGGAAAATAGAATAAGGAGTAATTCGAGACATAATTTTAGATATCAAAAGAAATTAGATCGAGAACGATTTTCGGTACAGTTGTGGATCGGGCTGAAAAATTGAATCGTCGTAAGGGACTTCTGAAAAGTCAATAGAATCTTAAGGATGCCCCGATTTTGCATAAGAATCAACTCTGAAGTGGTTTCAGGATGAAACACGGATCCTATGAGGGCTCAAGGGTAATATCATCCTTGTCAAGTAATCTTGAAATTATTAATTATGAATTTTTGACATTTGAATCAAGTAATCTTGGAATTATTAATTATGAATTTTTCACATTTGAATCTAAATGAAATTTATGTATAAGGGTGTAATTGTAACTGTGAAATGCTCAAAGTGGGATTTAGAATTAATTGAGCAATTTATATATAATTTTCATGATTCTAATATATAAAATAATAAATTATATATATATATATGTATATGGAGCAATCCGTGGGGTGCACATTGCTTCCAAGGAAGCAAAGTTTAAATTGGAATTTAAAGAAGCTGCGTGGTGCCCAAGTTGAGTGGAAATGGAGGGCAAAGCATGCAGAAAATATAATATAATATATAAGAGTGGTGGCCAACTTACATAGATTTCTTTAATATACTAAGAGATAGACTTTATAATATATATATTATAAGCATTCAAGTGCATGATGGCCAATCTTCGGCCAAGTATGATTATATAGTATTATATGTATTATAAGGAGGGCAATTGGAGGAAGGGGGAGAGGGAGAGGCAGAGTGAGCTTGGCCGAGTGAGCGAAATCAAGAGAAAGTAAGGGAGGAGTAGAAGAGAAAAAGAGAAAAAAAGAAAAAAGTAGTAGAAATTTTTTGAAAAGTTTTAAAATTTATTTAGAGTTCAAGAAATGTGTTGGGCTTCAGAATCTAACAAACTGGCACCAGAGTTGAGGTTGAACTCGAATTTCAAGACATTTTGAATTACATTTAAGACGAGTGTTTTATCGAAAAATTTGGTTTTGACTTATAAGTGTTCCTACTTTAAACTTGATTTTATTGTGAGTGTTCGACAGGGTCAAAACTTGATTTATTGTGAGTGGTTTTTCCCAAAACTTGATTTACTATGGGTATTTCTATCTTAAAACTTGGTATTTGTGCTACCTAAACGTGTTAAGATTTTATGCAAAATGGTTTTGTTACATGCAAACGATAATAGGTGACGGTTGGTTTCACGAGAGCGATTCGTCCCTAAATGTTTTGTACATATGCATTGTATTCTATAAAATGTTATTTATTTGATACATTGAGTTGTGGTATGTGGCATTGTCACGCATTTTGTGTTGTTCATATAGAATGTCAACCTAGAATGTTGTTTGAATAGTGTAGCCATAATTTTTCCAATGGTGTTGCCGAGATAACATATAGGTGTATCTTGTGCTGATGTGCATACCAGGATAGCCACATTGGTTTCCATGCCAGACTGTAAGGTCAGGGAAGTTGCACTAGGATGACTATATGGGCCATATGGGATTTGAGTTGGGATCGGGTAGTGGTTCCTAGATGCTTTTGAGTGGAACGTAATTCCTGACGTAAATGTGGTGAGTTGGGTTCCTGCGTTGATGTGACCTTTCTGAGCCGGGAGTGGTAACGATTGCTCCCGAAATGTTGGGGAGATGCGTTGACCTTGCCTCTCTTAAGCTAGAACCGTGTCGTGTCGATGTGTCAGTATGATGGCATGGCTTTTAGAGAGATTGCTCATCCCCATGGTAGAGTTAAACGTTGTGTGGGATTTTCTTGGGCCAAGGCTTGTCGGGTTGTGTTGGTTTTGTTTCATGTCTTGCATTCATTCAAGAAAACGTGTTTTTGAACTTGCTTAGATGATTTATCATTTAATATAGAATTTGTCCTTGGAATATTTAAACGTTTCAGGTGAAGGTAGTGGTGCGAAGGGAAAATGGATTGTTGAGGAGTAACGGCGATCAAGGGATAGTTTATAATATGTCGTTTTCAATTATGTTATTTATTTTAATGATGTTATGTAAAACGCTGGTTTGACTTTATGATATGAATAAAGTGATTTTGGTTATATTCTATTGAGGTTTCGATCTAGTTTCCGTATTTGAGGTGATTTACCTGTCTTAGTTTATTAATGATTTTAAGTTGATATATTGAGAAGGTGTAACGAGATCTTCGGGGAACGATTTTTGTGCTGAGTTTTAAATCTTTTAGACAAAGTTTGGTTGATTAAAGTTAAGCAATATACTTCTTTATTCGGGATCAACTCAAACTTAGTTAACTAAAATTAAGGTTTGGTTGACCAAACTCTTCTATAATGTTTTGGACACCTTTAAGAATTCCACTTTAGTTGACCAAACTTTGCCTACAATATTTATTCTCTATGAAAGTTTCACAAGTTAAATGGAGATTGTTAACAATTCAAACTTTTCCATTCCTTGTTCTCTAATAGTTGGAACCTAAAAAAAGGTGTATAAAAAAACTTAACCTACTAGCATTGAAACTCAGTAATCAACCCTCAAACTCGCATATTCATAGATGAAAGATGAAGGTGTTCAAACTTTAATTAAGTTGTACGATTGTTATTATTGTCTTTATCCTTAATTTTTCTAGATTGTAAATTATTTATCTTCGTTGTATTTGATTCATTTGTACGTGTGAAGGAATCTCAAATTATTTGTAAGATATTTAATTGTTACAAAAAGTGTTATTATTAGTAAGGGGATTATATCGAGATTCGTGGACAAAAACTAAGGTTATTAACTTAGTACGAAAGTATTCTTATCCCAAAAGGTGAATCGATCATCTCAGACGCTCTTACACCCGGCTTGATAGAATGTGAGGGGGTTAATCATGGTGATTCAGTCGGGCACGGTGGCTAGACCAGTGTTCACTGCGCACAAGGAGCCCCCTCATTTTGAGAGATTGCTCCCACACTGTCGCTGACGAGACTCGATCCTTGTCCCAAACTTCACTTCAGAAGCACTTTGTGCCTTTAGCTGTGACCAGCTGAACTATCCATGCAGGCAGTACGAAAGTATTCTTGTTAACAAGAAGATTATAGCAAGATTATAATTCTTAGACAAAAGTTAAGGTTATTAATATTGTTCTATAGTTAAAGCTTTCGAGTTTAAAATATTCAAATTTTTAAAAAACTCAATTCACTTCTATTAAAACATTTTTATGAGCAACATCTTTTTAAGATGATGAATTGCTCTAGTTGTCGAAGGTGATTACGATGATGAATTTGTCAATGAATTTGGTTAATAGTCTATTGTAAATTTAATATTAAATATATATCTAATTACCTCAAATTTAATTTTAAATCTGATCAGAGATGGTTTAAATATAATTTTATTAGTTTCAATTTAATGTAAATTATAACAATAGTCTTTGAAATTTGCATTTCATAAAAACTGATCTTTATATTTTAATTTTAGTCATTATAGACACTAAAATTTGATTTTTATTAAAATTTAGTCCATATTTTTTGATTTTCGTAAACTGTTATTTATAAAAACTGATGTAACATGCATAAATATAAAATTTAGATTTTTATGTTAAAATTAACTTAAAACCCATAATTAAATAATTTTCTGATTTATATTATACACGTCCAGTTAATTTTTTACTAAGAGATTTAACTAAAAATTAAGAAATAATTAAATTTTAATAAAAAAAGCAAGAATTAACAATTATAACGATAAAATTAAAGTAAAATAATTAATTGATTATAAACTATAAAATTTAAGAAATAATGGAATTTACCCTTTCGACTCGCATATGATCCCATAGCCAATGAACTTTGCAAATTGTGCTCCAGAGCCAAATACCCAATTACCCATAGAACCCGACCCACTTCACTCCATCTCCTTCTCGAATCAAGTCCTAGGTCTCTCGTTCTCAGGCATTTTGTAAATCGCGGCAAAATCATCTAGGGCTCGAAGTTCATCTACAGCTTGTTCTTGGGTTAATCGGTGCTTCCATTGTCGGCTTCTCGCGTGTCGAACGGTGTTTGTGCTTCCAGCCCTCCATTCCATTCCAAAATCATCTAGAGCCCCGATCTGAGAACTAAAATAACCCCACCGGTATACGGCTCCCTCTCGGCCTTTTAATTTAGGTTACGCAGTTAGCACTTTTCTGTGTTACATATGGATGTTTGTACGTGCGTCGGTGCGTGCATACGCGTATAGGTTGATTCAACTGTACGTGTTCTTACGAGTTTTTTTTTTGTTCAGTATATTCGTTCTTACGAGTTCAATTAAATAAGTTTATGTGTTCCTCCAATATTCAGGTATCAGTATTTGGGGCTTGTGTTCAAATTAGCAAACTGTGGGAAGCTGAGGCAGAGTTCTAAGCTAGTGCCTTGCGCTTATTTTGCCTTGGCGGTGTAATTTGGTTGCAATCAGAACGTGCATGGATAGGTTAGAATTGAGGCGCGAAAGAAGTGTTGAAACAAGGGATCGTGGTGACTCTCCATTGAGAGGGAGGTGGGATGCAGGATTTGATGATTTGGAAGAGAGTGGCATAGATAAGTCGAGAGACTCAGGCAAGCATCGTAGGAATGAGAGGAGTAAGAGCAGCCGAAGAGAAGAGAAGGATCCTAGAAGTAGAGACCGTGACCGGCCAAAAGCTAGTGACGCTTTGAAAGACAGAGAGAAAGAAGGGAAAGATTATGAGAAATTAGATCGAGCAACTAGTAAAGACAGGAGGAAAGAAGATAGAGATGATTATGACAAGGAGCGGATTAGAGATAAAAGAAAGGAGAAAGAATACGATCGAGAGAAGTACAAAGATAAAGAGCAGGAGAAAGATAAAGATCATAAAGACCGAGGGAGGGAAAGAGATCGTGATGGAGAGAGAGGTGGGAAGGATGGTGAGCGATCAAGGGAGAAGGAGAGAGCAAAAGAAAAGGGCAGAGAAAAGGATAAAGAACGGGAAAAGGAAAGAGATAGGGCAAAAGATAGGGAACGGGAAAAGGAGAGAGAGAAACATAAAGATAGAGATAGGGAAAAGGTAAGTGGCAAGGATAGAGATAGAGATGCAGCTGAGAGAGAAAGGGTCAAGGAGAGAATCAGGGATGAGGAAGCAAATGAAGACCGAGAGAGACCTAGAGAAAGAGATAAAGTGGGTCGAAAACATCAGGATGAAGGTCATGATAGGGGCAAGGATGCAGGAAAGGAAGATATGCTGAAATTAGACCGCAAAGATGATCAGGATATGGATATAACCAAGCGGGGGAAGGTTTATCTTCATGGTGATGACGGCATTAGGTCCATTAACCATCAACAGCTTGCTAATGGAGAACCCAGTGGAGCACAACCGCCGGCCTTGGAGCTTGTACAACGTATTTCAAAGTAAGTAATGCTTCATCTGGGTAGCTTTTCTTTTTCAATGGTGGGCTGGGGTGGATTACTGCTTTACTGTCTGAAGTTTGATGTTGCCCGTATATGTATCACTTCCTCGATGTTCAAAATTCTGTTCTTTCTTGGACTTCTACAAGGTTGATTTTAATTTCCTTTTGGTTTTTTGTGGCATACCCCTAACATAAATGCTCTGGAAAAATGCAAGCAGCCATGTAAAATTTTAACTGTATTATGCCAATAACATGTTATGGGAATTACAAGAGGAAAGGATATACTTGAATGGTGGTTTTGTCCAAAGGATATATATGGAAATATTGTAAGAAGAAAACTAAATGCAGGGTTATTTTCTTTCATTAGGATGTAACATGTTCAAATAAATATGGGAGCATGACACTTGAGCTGCTTTTCACATTGATAGATAGAGGTAAATGTAATAGAAGCTTCGATTTTGTAAGTAGAACATAAGATGTGTGCAAGAACATATTATACTACATATTCCAAAAATGTGGTGCAACAGGTGTTGACTTGTATAAGATATTTATGAAATTAATATGTTTATGTTGCCAAATTAATCTTGTAACACTGTATTTGCATGGCATCATAGCTAATTTTTGTACATTCTTCTCATCAACACTAAACCTCTCCATATATGGTGCCTAGTTATATTTGATTTTAGCTTGTTAAGGAAACTATTATAGGAATAAATACAATCATAATTTTAGGATCACTTTGCACCATTAAATATGTCATTTTAGAAAGTAAGTACCAATTAGTGAATCACTAAGGGGTTGTTTGACAAAGCTTTTAATTTCTTATTTTTATTTTTCTATTTTCATTTTTTATTTTTTGTGTTGAGTTCATTTGACTCCCCTGGCTTCCCCTCTAGTTGCCCCATGGAAGCGTACAACTGCAAGCTGGAACACCCACCTACACACATGGCATCTTGGCATAGGATCACGGGAAACCCCTTAGGCCTTTCTCCCAGTGTTTTGAAAAGCTCTAAGTGCAGGAGGCCTATGGAGCGTAAACACTCTTTGTGGGTTTGTGTTCTCCCAATTTAGCTAGCACACTGTCAAGCCCTTGCATAATCCATGTGAATCCCAAGCATTTGTAGTGATTGAACATTTGACTACCATTAGCTACAGTAACAGACAAGGGGGTCGTGGCTGTCAACGGCCACTTTAGGTCTATAGCGGTTGTTTCGCTAAGGAAGCTATGGGTGCTTCCACTGTCAATCAGCACCATTAACTTTCTTTTTCCCACTTGGCCCTTCACTTTGATTATCTGTCCAATCGGGCTGCCTTTTAACGCATGAAATGAGATCTCCCCTTCTTCCTCCCTTTGCACTTCTTCATCTTCTTGCAATCCTTCTCCTTCTGCCTTCTGCCACTTCTTGTTCTTCTTTTTCTACTTCTTCCTCTTCACCCATTCCCTTTATCTTCATTAGTTGTCTTTTGCACTGATGGCCAAGGCCGTATTTCTCACCGCATTTGAAACACAACCCCAATTGCCTCCTTTGTTCTATCAGACTTCCTTTCCCTCCATTGCTGTTTACTACTGGCTTGGTCGTTGATTGGTTAGGCCATGTTATCAAGGGTCTAGAGCTCCCTCCCCATACTGTTCGGCCAGGATACTTGGCTTATAAGGGACCTTATGTTTTTTGAAAATGGCCTCTAAGGTCATTTCTTGAAGCCTTGCCCTCTCTGCCGCCTGACGTATTGTTGTTGGAGTCATCATCTTTACCATGAGCCATAGCTCCTCCTTCAACCCACTCACAAAAATTAATACCACATACTGCTTGGTAAGTCCGAGTTGAATCGTACATACCAATGATCTCAATTCTTCGAAACGGGCAAGGTACTCCATTACAATACCTTCTTACTTCAGCTTACTAAATTCTTCAATCACATTCATCATCTTCTTCTCTTTGAACGTTTGCAAAGGCCATCTGCAAACACTCTCCACCCCCCTTGCTAACCTCCATCTTGGACCCTCCCCTGGTACCAAGAATTTGTTACTTAGTTCAAGTAGGTAGTCGCTAGAGTTAATTTTTGATCATTTGTTGTTTGATAGAGTTGAAAGAATCGTTCGCACCACCTTAGCCACCACCTTAGGCTCTTTCCCTCAAACAGTGGTATTTCCAACTTTGGCATGGGTGCATGGCCGTGTGCCATTGATTGCACTGTTCTTCCCATGTTTTCTAACTGCTGCTCCGCCTCCTCCATAACTCCTTATGCGCCCAATCGATCACCGTGATGCAGGAAAATCGATGCTGACGCCCGTCTTGGCGGAAATTCCGGTGATAGCTGGAATTGGGGCAGAGAGGCTAACATATTTAACATACTGTTGATCCTCTGGCCTTGTTGTTCCATAGTTTCCTAACACCTTTGGATCGATTCTTGGCATCTTTCGACAGTTTCTTGCTACTTTTCTGAGGCCGCTTGCATGAGCTCCTTCCACTCGGTCAATTCTTCCCTCGTTTGGCGCAGGGCCTCGTGGGTGTTATTCACGCCAAATTCCATGGTTTCTAATCTTATCTCTAGTTGCCTCAGGCGTGTTCCTTTGGCCATTGCTTCTTGATCCTCGATTGTATTGGGCCGCGCTTGTTCCTTCCGCTATTGTTGCTACTACCCATCACCGGACCGACCGGCTCTGATACCACTTTGTCAAACCCTTGAATTAGGGCTTGCAATTTGGTAATATACGAATGTGAGAATTGATAGAAAGAAAGAGAACAGAAAGAAAGAAGAGAGAAAGAGAGAATCAAGAGAGAGAGAAATTTATTATCCACTTCCAAGATATATCTCAAAGCGCTATAGGTCCATGTTTATAGGACCTCTAGCTACTAACTACCCATGGGCTTTAGTTAACCGTTCACAACATTTCTACTAACTCCCTTATTTCCCCATTTAGACCCTACATTTTACAATATTACACACTACTCCCTAGGGTCGTGACACACACCCTTTTAGTTTATTTCTAGGATCATCATCATCATTATCGTCGCAAGCCTTTATCCCACTAGGTGGGGTAGGCTACGTGAGTTATAGTTATTCAATCATAGCTTTGTATGACCACATTTGTAAGACTGTTGTATCTCATGTCATGTCTAAGCGGGGTTTTCTAATCAACTTTTCTTTTCTCTTTTTTTTTGACCGACCTAACTTGTTATGTGTTTATTGGTGTCCTTTCCATATGTCTAAATCATCATAATTAGGGGGTATACATGATTTAGTTTGGTTCAGTTTATTTTTTTTTTAAAAATGATTCGGTTTTCAAATTTTTAAAAATAGGGTGTTGCCAAATGATTTAAATTAAGTAGACGATTGAAATTAAGTACATTAGTTTAAATTAGTGAACTGGAAACCCAATATGCTTCACCACCCAAGAGACATAGATTAACTAGAAGAGTTATACATTAACTAGGAATTCTAGAAGACATTTCTAAATTAAGAAGACATCTCAAAAGACATTTACAAATTAAGAAGTCCAAAAATTTTTACCTTCAAAAATTAAAAAAAGAGTCATAATAGAAAGATCTATGAATACTTAAAATATTGGGCATCTAGATTTGAGGTTGATAAGTTCTTAGTTCCCATGGGTTAGTGCTAAACCTTGACGTAATAGGATCAAATCCAAGCTATGTTGAATCCCAGAGATACAATTGTTGAATCCCTTGCATAATGGGGGGCTCCCACTATCTTCAAGAAGCTTCATCGCATCTCGTAGCAAGAGATTTGACATTTCTTACAAGTTTCATATTCTTTAATTTGTAACACAACCTATATTCTCATAGTAAGAGGTTTATGGGTTGTGTTACAAAATTTGAAGTCGAATCATAACTATAGTATTATATTATATAATATCTCCTTAGAAAATATTTTAATGATAAAGTTTTTACCCAATTTTTTTCTTAAAAAAATTATACAAAAGTTTTATGCAAAAAAATTGTATTGATAATGAAATAAGCTAAAGTCTTGAAAGCTTACTTGAGAATTTATTGAATCCAAAGGGAGCTATTTATACAAGGTAAAATAGCTTAGAAAATAGGAGCAAATTCAAATTTAGATAGCAGTAACTAATATTCTAAACATGTTGGCCTTTATCTTCTGGTTTCAAGCTTGAATCTTTCCCTTGAATCTTGGAGCTTTATCCTCTCTTCCAGGCTCATTTTTAAATCTTTATTTTATCTAACCACCTTATCTTTCTTTTCTAAACTTGAATACCTAATCTCGTTGAACACTCCCCCTCAAGCTAGAGAATAGATAGTCATTCCCAGCTTGCCAATTAGCAATTCGAAACCTAGTCTTGCCATGGCTTTTGTAAACACATAAGCCACTTGACTTGTTGTAGGAATATAGGATAGGTTAATTCCTCCTTCCTCAATTTCCCTCTTTATAAAGCTTTTATCTATTCTCACATGCTTCATGCGATTATGCTAAACTGGATTTTTAACAATACAAATTGCTGATTTACTATCACTGTACATCTTTGTTTACTGTGATAAAAGAATATGCAAGTCTTCCTTCAGCCTTTCTAACCAAATCATTTCACAAATTCCTTACTTCTCCATGTAACCTCATTTCCCCATACTTTGGTATAATAACTTGAAGTTGATTGGCCATCTTCAATAGACCCCGCCCAATCTGCATCAACAAAGTCCTCAATTCCCCTCTCCTCGATTTTCTAAAATTGTAATCCTTTTCTAGGTGTCCCTTTTAGATACCTTAGGATATGAAACATAACATTTATGTCTTTGAGTGGGAGAATGCATATATTGACTTATCACACTCATTGCATAGGCTATTTCCAGCCTTGTAAGGGATAAGTAGATTAATTTTATGACCAACCGTTGGTATCTTTCCTTTTCTACTGGGGCATCATCATTGATTTCTCATTTCTCTAGATTTTCAGTTCTTTTCTAGGGATGTTCCAGCAAGTCTACACCCTAACATTCCTGTTTCTTTCAATAAGTCCAGTGTATATTTTCTCTATGAGATGAACAAACCTTCTCTACCTCGAGCCACCTCCATTCCTAGGAAATACCTCATTGTTCCTAGGACTTCAAATTCAGCTCTCAATTGCTTCTTCAAGCTCTTTATTTCTTGCATGTCATCTCCTGTCACTATAATATCATCTACATAGACAATTAATATAGCCTTCCTTCCATTTGCTGTGTGTTTTATGAACAAAGCATGGTCTACTTGCCCTGTTTATACCCTAACTGATTTAAGGTCATATTGAACTTCTTGAACCAGGCTCTTGGTGATTGCTTTAACCCATATAGAGACCTTTTAAGTTTACAAACCTTTCCACTATCAACTTCATGCTCAAAACTAGGAGGAACCTGCATATATATCTCCTCATCCAAATCTCCATTAAGAAAGGTATTTTTAATATCAAATTAAAATAAAGGCTACTCTAAATTAACAGCAATAGAGAGTAATGCCCTAATATAATTCAGCTTAGCCATATGAGCAAATGTCTCTTCATAGTTGTTCCCTTAGGTTTGTGTGAACCTTTGGGCCACCAATTGAGCCTTATATCTTTCAATACTCCCATCTGTATGATGTTTTACTGTTAATACCCACTTACACCTCACTACCTTCTTATTTGAGGTCAATTATACTATATTCCATGTATTATTTCCAACCAAGGCTTTCATTTCTTCCAAAACAACGGCCTTCTACTTAGGATCCTTCATAGCACATTGGATAGTTTGGGGAGTTTCAATGTTGTCAATACTTGCAACTAAAGCCCTGAACTAAGGAGACAATTTTGTATAGGTCAGATGATTAGAAATAGGGTACTTAACACATGACCTTACCCTTTTCGTAGTGTTATAGGAACAACCCAATCCAAATCATCCATCCTTGTAGTAGTGTTGTCCTCAGATGGACTAGCCTCTGGAATTGGTGGTTGACTGTGTTGAGGTTCTTGATGGCCTTTAGGCCGTCTGGAAAAAACTAGAAGAGGACTGTTAGTAGTTGGAATTGGAAGATGAGTGGCAAGGATTGATTTATGAGTCTGGATATTGGGCATAGAGGTATCAGGAGTGTGTGGATCAGGGTGTGAATCAGGAAGGTGGTGCAAAGAGGTATCATAAGAGGTAGGAGTTGCCAGCATGTTGTGAGGAGTTGATGCTGATGATGCTCCCCCTTGAGAACATACTGGCAGTGTAGAGTCAAGCAAAGGAAGAGAGATGAGAGGATCCCAATGCCACTTTGTATTGTCAGTCTCCTCTAGAGAAGATGTAGGAGGATAAAATGGGTGATCCTCATAGAATATGACATCAAAGCACACAAAAAATTTGCGGGAGGAGGGGCAATAGCACTTGTATCCTTTTTGGGAAGGAGAATACCCAACAAAGATACGCTTAAGTGCCTTTGGTTCGAGAGGGATTGGTGTTGCGAACATACACAGTTCAACCAAAGACCTTGGGAGAAAGATAAGTGAGGAGATGAACATTTGGACACATATCACAAAGGGTGTTGAGAGGAGTTCTAAATTACAGGGCTTTAGAGGGAAGCCGATTGATTAGATAAGCAGTTGTAAGAACAACTTCCCCCAATAGGAATGAGGAACATAGGTAGTGAACATCATAGCTTGTGCCACCTCAAGCAGGTGTTTGTTTTTTCTCTCAACCACTCCATTTTGTTGAGGGGTGTACGGACATGAGTTTTGATGAAATATGCCATGTTTAGAGAGATAGTCAGTGAAATCATGAGAAAAGTATTTTCGGCTATTATCAGTTCGAAGAACATGAATAGGAGTTTGAAACACATTCAAAATGAGTTTGTGAAACCTTTTGAAAGTGTTATTGGCCTTTGATTTTTCTCTCGTAAGATAGACTCAACAAACTCTAGTATGATCATCAATAAGGGTGCGTTTGATTGCAATGGTAGAATTTGAGTGAAAAGAAAATGAATTCCAGAGAATTGAATTGCCTAGAATTAAATTCCAGGCAAAATATCAATTGAAGGTGTTTGATTGGCTTAATTGAATTTCAAGAAATTGTCTAAAAATAAATTAAATATATTACACAATATTTAAAAAAAATATATATATATACATATATATATAATAAAACTTGAGGATGCCATGGCCACTGTTGCCCCCATGGCCGCCGCTGCTACCTCCATCGCCGCCACCGTCAACATCGTCGGTCACTGACTCCATCACTCGGTGCAGATCTTGTTGCCTCCATTGCAACCATTCACAACAATCATCTCCGCCCCCACCACTGACTCCTCCTCCTCCTCATCTTGTTCTTCCATCCTCTCCGTAGATCTCGCCATCGCCATCATCTTCTCCTCATCTTCTTCTACTTCCATTCTCGCTATAGATCTCGCCATTGCCAATGACACCGTCCATAACTCAACTCATCTCTGCCATCGCTACCGTCTAGATCGCCATTTTTGGAGTCCCTCTTCGTTGATTTTGTCATTCGCCAATGACACTACTACCTCCATTGCCGCTGCCGAGCTTCCCCTGTCGCCATCATTGCTGCCAAGCTTCCCCTGTCGCCATCGCCGTTGTCCCCTCGGTCGTTGCCTCCCGTTCGATCGCCCTCTCTCTCGCTCGCCCTCTCGTTCGGCCACTCTTCTTCTCCTCTGCCTTTGCCAGATCGCTCCATCTCTCCTTGCCTGGAAAATCTATTCCAGGCCCCCCCATGGGAAAATGAATTCCAGTAAAAGTGGAAAAAGAGGGTCATGTGAGCTAAAGTGAAAAAATGTTTTCCATGGAAAAATTGGTTAATCAAACACTACAAAAGCTAGAATTTGGGTTGAAATTGGCCATTTTTTATGAAAAAAGTGTGCAATCAAACACACCCTAAAGGTTATGAACCATCGAGAACCCGAGATATTGGGATGCTTAGAAGGACCCCAAATATCAGTATGGATCAAGTTAAAAGGTTTAGATGGTTTATTGGGCTGTATAGAATAATGAGAACAAGGTTGTTTTGCAAGAGTACACTGCTTACATTTAAAAGATTGATTTCCTTATTAAGGAAAAGGTGAGGATACAAGGATTTTAGATATGGGAAACTAGGGTGTTCTAGGCATTTATGCCATTACAGAACATTGACATTAGTTGTTACAGTAAGAACAACTTTATTAGTTGAAGAACTTGTAACATCTTATGTCATATTGTAAAGGCCATCTCTAGCCTTAGCATTGCCAATTATTATTCCCGAAGCCTGATCCTGAAATATACAGTAGGATGGGAAAAATGTTACACTATAATTCATATCTCTTGTAAGTTTACTAACTAATAATAAATTGCAATGCAATCTCGGTACATGTAGAACAAACTTCAACTTTAGTTTTGATAAACACATTGTTCCAGACCCCAAGGTAGGAGAGGTTGTGCTATTAGCCATAGAAATATCAATAGTTGTGTTACAAGGTTTATAATACATCGTAGAGTTAGCCAAACTTGACATATGATCATCCACTATTCAAGCATGTTTAGGGAGCTTTTGTGAGACTAGGGAGTAATGAGGAATACCTTGTAGGGCTATTGAAGTTGTTGGCTGAGGAGTAGGAGGACTTGAGGGGTGCCTTGATTTAGCAGCCTGTATAAGGTTTGAACCTGCTTTATTGATAGGTTTAGATTCGAGCTCTTCCTAGATTCAGTGGAGACTTAGGCAACATAGGTTGATCTGGTTCTTTACCTCTTGTTTCTGTTGGACAGAATTAAGGAGCTGAAGACAGGAAGACTTTTAGCTAAAGGAGGAGTCTAGTAGATGTGGATAAATTAGAGTAGATAATATTAAATTTATATAGTGTAAATCTTGTTGTAAAGTTGGATTTAATTCCTAAGTTTTAGGAGATAGCTTTTCTATTTTTTAGGAGATAGATATTCTAAATCTTCTCCTATTTTCTAGGAGGAAGAATAGGATCCTAAGTTGTATATAAACTCCTCTCTTGAGTTCCATTAATTTATTCAAGTCTTTAATCTTTGGAAGATCTTTGTGACCACCGATGCTACATTTTATGAAGATCTCTCCTTTTACCAATCATCCCATTGTTAATCAGCCATCTCCTTCCCAATTACTCTCCATTGATCATCTTCTGCTAGTATGCTCTCAAGGGGGAGAATTACCACCTGAGAACATTCTGGCATAACAATCTCAATCTTCTTCCCTTTCTTCCTCCCCTATGCCGAATGTAGCCATCTTTCCTAAACCCATGTCTTGTTCTAGTGTTGATAATCTACCGCCTGGCTTAAGGGCTGATGATCCTTTACTGGTGTACTCAAGACGTCCTTAGCCTAAACATTGCCGGTCATCACTTCTAGAAGTTGGTCAAGAAGAGGACAACTTGAAAAAGGATGAGACAGAAACTGACCAGTCGACCAGTGACCAGCCTGCCAGTGGCCAAGATGATCTTGATTGGGCTATGCCAATTGCTCTAAGGAAGGAGGTAAGATCATGTGCAAAGCACCCTATGATTAATCTTCTGTCTTATTCTAAATTGTCTCCCCCGTTCAAAGGTTTTGTGGCACAAATTGATAGCATTCGAGTACCAAAAAATGTTCAAGAAGCTATGAGTGATCCCAAATGGAAGAATGCTGTTATGGAGGAAATGAATGCTCTTATAAAAAACAATACTCGGGACGTTGTTACATTACCTGCTAACCAGAAAGTAGTAGGATGTAAATGGGTTTTTTTAGTGAAGCATAATGCTAATGGAAGTGTGGAACGATACAAGGCTAGGTTGGTAGCCCAAGGTTTCACACAAACCTATGGGATTGACTAAGAAGAAATCTTTGCTCCAGTGGCAAAGCTTAACTCTATTCGGGTACTAATTTCCCTTGCTGTTAATTTGGATTGGCCCTTGTTTCAATTTGACATTAAAAATGCCTTTTTAAATGGTTACTTGGATGAGGATATTTACATGAAGATGCCTTCTGGTTTTGAACAAGGTGTTGGCTATGATACAGTGTGTAAGCTGAAGAAATCTTTGTATGGACTTAAACAATCCCCACGAGTATGGTTCAAGAAGTTTAGTATGAGTCTAAACTGGGTAGGATATAAGCAAGGGTAAGCTGATCATACCTTATTTATAAAACACACGGCAAGAGGAAAGAAAGTTATATTAATTGTGTATGTTGATGATATTATTGTGATAGGAGATGATTTGCAGGAAATTGAGAGCTTAAAACAACAATTAAGGGCAGAATTTGAGATAAAAGACCTGGGAATCATGAGATATTTCCTAGGAATGGAGGTTGCTAGGAGCAAGGAAGGCCTTTTCATCTCACAACGAAAGTATACTTCAGATTTACTAAAGGATACAGGTATGATGGGATGCAGGCTAGCTGGAACTCCCTTAGAGAAGGGCTGGAAAAATGATGAGGAAGGAAAGGATATTCTTATAGACAAGGAAAGGTACCAAAGATTGGTTGGAAGGCTCATATATTTGTCACTAACAAGACCCGACATAGCCTATGCAGTTAGTGTGGTAAGTCAGTATATGCATTCTCCTACTCAAAAACACTTACAAGCAGTGTTTCATGTTCTTAGGTATTTAAAAGGAACACCTGGAAAGGGCCTATTATTTTGGAAGACCAACGAAAGAGGGATAGAAGGCTTTGTGGATGTTGACTGGGCAGGATCTCGTGAGGATAGCAGGTCAACCTCAAGTTATTATACTAAGCTATGGGGGAATGTGGTGATGTGGAGGAGCAAAAACAATTAGCGGTGGCTTACAACAGTGTTGAAGCTGAATTTCGAGCCATAACTCATGGAATTTGTGAAGTAATTTGGTTGGAAAGCCTGATGGAAGATCTAGGGATACCCTTAACTCAACCAACCAGGGTTTATAGTGATGGCAAATCAGCTATGAGCATTGTAAAGAATCCAGTGCAGCATGACTGAATGAAGCACGTGAGGATAGACCAAAGTTTTATAAAAAGGGAGATAGAAGAAGGAGGGATTAGTTTGTTCTATATTCCTACAAAAAACCAGATAGCCGATGTTCTCACAAAGGTAGTTGCAAGACCGAGTTTTGAAGAGTTAATTGGCAAGTTGTGAATGACTTGCATCTATTCACTAGCTTGAGGGGGAGTGTTGGACGGAATTAAGGAGCCGAAGGCAAGAAGACTTTAAGCTAAAGAAGGAGTCTAGGAGATGTGGATAAATTAGAGTAGATAATATTAAATTTATATAGTGTAAATCTTGTTGTAAAGTTGGATTTAATTCCTAAGTTTTAGGAGATAACTTTTTTGTTTTTTAGGAGATAGATACTCTAAATCTTCTCCTATTTTCTAGGAGGAAGAATAAGATCCTAAGCTGTATATATACTCCTCTCATGAGTTCCATTAATTTATTCAAGTCCTTAATCTTTATAAGACTTGCTTCAGTTTCATGGCTTCCAGTTTGCTGGTTTGCCATGAATCTTCTAGCAGGTTTCTCGTGTATGGTAGGGTTTGTTGCAGTGGTCACACCATTGCTTGTCCTTCCTTTGATTTCTTGACAAAGTATCCACTTGTTTGATAGTAGCAAGAGCAGAGTTTTGATGATTTAAAATGGAGTTTGTCTGTTGGGTAAGCATCACCTTATGCCTGTTTTTCTCTCTTTTTACCTCAACAAACACTTCTCTAAGTGTAGGTAAGGGTTTAGTACCCAATAATTTTCCACGAACTTCATCTAAATCAGAGTTAAAACCATGGAAAAAATAAAAAACATGATTTTTTTCTAACATTTTATTTTATTTTGTGCTATCAGCTGAACACTCTCAATTAACAGTGTAGAATAAATCCATCTCATGCCATAACACAATCAAAACGTTATAGTATTATGTAACATTCAGATTACCTTGTCTAGTTGTACAAATGGTTGATCTGATCTCAAAACATTGAGAGTTATTCACAAAATCTGAGTACATTTCTTGGATTGGATCCCAAATCTCCTTCCCTATCTCGTAGGAGATAGGTTTTCCCGATCTTTAGCTCCATCGAGTTGATCAGCCATGCCATAATAGTTGAGTTTTCTGCTTCCCAGGTGCCATAATTGGATGCTGTGGTTGGTGGAATAGGAATTGCTCCTATCAAGTATCCAACTTTTCCTTTCCCTTTGATTACAAGCAATATCGATTGAAACCATTATCTGAAATTACTCCCATTTAACTTATGTTGAGTAATCTGTAGAGGATGGTTATCAATAGGATTTGTGGAAAAATTTTGGTGGAGAATGAGGATTAGGAGAATTCATGGCTGAGGCTTCGCTTATGGTTGGGTTTGGTGGAGTTTTGGCCATGATGTTGTAAACAGCCTAGACCTCAAGATCTAGGTGACCATGATTTGGCTTTGATACCATAAAATAAGCTAAATTCTTGAAAGCTTAGAATTTATTGAATCTGAAGGGAGCTATTTATAGAAGGCAAAATATCTACTCTATCTCTTAGAAAATAGGAGCAAATTCAAATTTAGATAGCAGTAACTAATGTTCAAAACATGCTGGTCTTTATCTTCTGGTTTCAAGCTTGAATCTCTCCTTTAAATCTTGGAGTTTTATCCTATATCTTCTAGGCTTCCTTTTTAAATCTTTATCTTATCCAACCACCTTATCTTTCCTTTTTAAACTTGAACACCTAATCTCGTCCAACAGATAATTTTGTGATAAAAACAACATTCATTAAAAGGAATCAAATAAATTTTTTATTATAGCTTTTCTCATACATTTTTTTTTATTATTACTCATATGCATAAACTGAAAGCACAGTAGCAAGAAACCTTGTTGCACAATTACTTAAACATTTATGAATTATGAGTTGAATTGTTTTTTGCAAGACTTAATCTTTATGTGTACGTTGTTTGAATGCTATTGAAGCAGCTTTATATATATATATATATATATTTTTTTTTTTTTGTGATGAGATATTTAGAATTTTAAATTTGTATTTTGTGATGTATTTGTTATTGCATTGGCTATTATATGAATTTTAATTATTTTAAATATATTTTATTGCTTTTTTTTTTTTTGAGTTTACATTGGAAGTTAAAAGATTTTATATAATTTTTATGTAATCCAAATTGTGGTTAAACCAAACCCTACCATAATTTTATGTTTTGATTTGACTACTAAAAGTGGTTTAGTTTGGTTTGAAATTTATGCAAACTGTAGTTTACAGTTTGGTTCTCAAACTAGACCATGCACACCCCTAATCTGAAACATGTCTTGCTTATCTTTAATAAGTTCCGTTAGTATGGGTATCTCATTTCTAATTTTACCTTTTTTCATATGGTCACACGTCTATAATTCATGTAGTAGACCTCACATAGTGGGATAAAGGTTTGATACGTTATTGTTCTATATGGTCACACATCCATTTAACATCCCCATCTCAATTACATTAATATTTTGCACAAGTTGGTACTTAAATGCCCAATGTTTTATGCAATAGAGATGGACATGTAGTTGTCTGATAAACCTTCTTTTAAGTTTTGAAGGGATTTTGTAATCACATAAAATGCTAGATGCACTTCTTCACTTTTGTGTTATACAAAAAAGATGTTCTTGTAGTCATCTACTATAACTTCTTTTTAGTTTTGTGGGGATTTTTCAATCCCATAAAATGTTGGACACACTTCTTCACTTGAACTGTTTTGTGTTGGTTCTTCACTTAAACTGTTGATTGGATTCTTCACTTACAATGTTGGATGCACTCCTTCACTTAAACTGTTTTGCATTGGTTCTGTGAATAACATCCTTAATAATCTTCCATTCTTTTTGAACAATTTATTTGAGCTGTCTAAACTGATGTTTTTAAAGGAATAATTTGATTTTCAAGTCTTGCCGTGACATCATTCACTCTTCATTTTTTACTGAACTTACATTATACACCATATATTTGGTTATCAACCTACTCAACTAGTTTAGGTTCTAGATTATTTAAAGAAAGAAAAAGAATGTAATTAACTAATTTATTAGATTTCCAGTTTTTTATACTTTGTTTAACATTCATACTTCTTATTTTTTCACTTCGTAGTGTAGCACATATATATTCTCACATTTTTTTATGTTATTTAGTCTTGTGATGATGTAATGGGAGAGTTATTCCTTCCTGGATTTGTCTTGCCTCACTGGGCTTTGAAGTTCTCAATGTGTCCAAGGGGTGTGAAATGCTGCAAAGAAATAATCTTTTGAGCCCTTTATGATTAAAAAAACAAATTTGCACTTGTGCTTAGGGCATATGGGAAACTATGTTCACTTTGTTTGTGATTTTATCTAAAAGGGGATTGTATTTATTCTTTGCCTCCACAATTCTTCCTCAGGATGAAGGAAGAAAGACTGAAGACTAAGTCTGAAGGAGCTCCTGAAATTTTAGCCTGGGTTAATAGAAGCCGCAAGCTCCAAGAGAGGAGGAGTTCTGAGAAGGAGAAAGCATTGCAGCTGAAGAAGGTGTTTGAGGAGCAGGTTAGTTTTATCTTCTTCTTCTTCTTCTCATTGTTTTTTTCTGGGTGCTTCCTTCTCTTTTGCAAATCAACTCTTGATCATAAATGCAATGTTTTTCAGGATTATATTAATCAGGAAGATATTGAAGATCAGGCTGCATTTCAGCAAACTAGTATGGTTTCTATTCACTTCCATTTTATACTTTTGTTGTTATTATTGCTCCTGAATGTTTCATAGGTAATTGATTGAGCAGTTGGATGTCATGTGAAACTTGTGTCAGTTAATTGTTACTGCATAGGATTTGAGCAAGCAAGTTGGTGGATAGAAACAAACTCATTTGAATTCTTTATTTTGTCATTCTCACTCATAGGATGTTGTGCACATGACCATCCGGTTCCCTTGAGACATCCAAAACATCACTTCAAAGTTTGTGGTGTTACATGTAGACATCATGCTAATACTGAAATAAGTATGACTGGATAAACAAATTTTTGCACTATAGATTTTAATGATCTTACTCCTACTGAATGTAGACATTCTAGTTTCCTTGAGACAGCTGAAGACCAATTTGGATAAATACTCTAGATATTATTTATGTTGTTCTTGTGTTGCACAAGCATACATGATCTAGGAGTTTGCCTGAGTGTAAACACCAATTTGAACAGTAAATTCAGTTTTATGATGCACCCCCCTGTTTTCTACCATTGCTAGGTCTATAATTCTGTGTGGAAAAGTTTGTTAATGAACTTCATCTTAATTGCATTTGCATTATGTCTCCCTTTTTTAATAGTGTCCTAATAGTTTGCTTATGATTACCTTGAAAGTTTCACTTTCATGGTATGACTCAATTGTGTTCACTTTGATTTTAAACCTATTGACAGAAGATTTAGCGGGGGTTAAAGTTCTTCATGGGCTTGACAAAGTAATTGAAGGTGGGGCAGTTGTTTTGACACTCAAAGATCAGAGCATACTTGCTGATGGTGACATCAATCAGGGTAAAACTATTTTTTTCATACCTTCTTCTCCCATCCCATTCCTTTTCTCCTTCCCTCTATTCTTAGATGTTATGTTACTTTCCTCGTTGAGATATCCTAAGGTGATATTACATTTCATTTAGCAGAGATGGATGTGCTTGAAAATGTGGAAATCGGAGAGCAAAAACAGAGAGATGAGGCCTACAAGGCTGCAAAGAAGAAAACGGGGATTTATGATGACAAGTAAGTGTAATATTAATGCTAAGTGATGTTGTAATAACGATACCTAACTACCCTTTTTGTTCATTGTACAATATAGGTTCAATGATGAGCCAGGTTCTGAAAGGAAGATACTCCCACAATATGATGATCCAGTTGTTGACGAGGTTATATCCCATCCTTTTGTTTGTATGAATGCTCCGCAATATTGTGTTATCTTTTTTACTTAGCTACTTGCTTTTGCAGGGTGTAACTCTGGATGCAAGTGGACGTTTCAGTGGTGATGCAGAGAAGAAACTAGAGGAGGTATTTATTCTTGCTAATTTTGTAATTGATGAATGCCACTCAGGAGCAAATTTCTGGTGTCATCTTACTGAAATTTGCAAGTTACTTTGCCAGCTAAGGAGAAGGATACAGGGTGTTTCAACGAACAATCAATTTGAAGATCTCAGTTCATCCCAGAAAGTTGCATCTGATTATTATACCAATGAAGAAATGCTTCGGTTTAAAAAGCCAAAGAAAAAGAAATCCTTGAGGAAAAAAGAAAAGCTAGATCTAGATGCCATTGAAGCTGAAGCTGTATCTGCTGGTTTGGGAATTGGGGATCTTGGTTCTCGAAATGATGGAAAGAGGCAGGCCATTAGAGAGGAGCAAGAGAGATCTGAGGCTGAAATGAGAAGTAATGCATACAAAATTGCATATGCCAAAGCTGACGAGGCTTCTAAAGCTCTGCGACTGGAGCAAACTCTCACTGTCAAGACAGAGGAAGCTGATAATTCAGGTTTTGGTGATGATGACGAAGATCTCCGTAAATCATTAGAAAGAGCAAGAAAATTAGCTCTCAAGAAGCAACATGAGGCAGTAGCATCTGGTCCTCAGGCCGTTGCCCTGCTTGCCTCTAAAACTGCCAGCAATTCAACTGCAGATGATCATAACCCTGCATCTGGGGAGAGCCAAGAAAACAAGGTTGTCTTCACAGAGATGGAAGAATTTGTCTGGGGCCTTCAGCTTGATGAAGGTAGGCATTTAATGGTTTGGTTCTAACAAAACACCTTATACATATGAATTACTTTGATTGTGTGATTAGAAATCAAAGTGGTATATATATTGGGTATCGTACCAAATTTTACTAGATGTTTGGATCCAAAAGATAGACCCAATCAAATGGATTTAACTCATTAATCTTGCTGTATTGCAATATTACACTTTTCTTTGGCATATTGCAGTCAGCCTTGAAGCCATATTTTGTCTGTTTGCAATATAGCATTTTGAGTTCTTTTTTTTTTTTATTTTTTTTTTCTCTGTAAGTTACTTGGGTGCATTTCCTGCTTCCATTAATGCACCCATCTCTTTGGTTCCTGGTCCATTGTCCTCCAAAAGTGTACCCTGATGCCTTTTGCATTTTTATGTAACTCTAAACTTCTATTTACATCTGCTACGTATTCTTGTTATTATGCAAGTAAAGGCAATAACTCTTTTGAAATCACATGTAGACCCCCCATAATCTACTTATATGTCCCAAATTTATTTATACTGTCACTTCTGCTCTTTCAGAAGCCCAAAAGCCAGATGGTGAAGATGTTTTCATGGAAGAAGATGAGGCCCCAAAAGTCGTGGATCAAGAAATAAAAGATGAGGATGGTGGTTGGACAGAGGTAAAAGATACTGACAAAGAGGGATCTCCTGCTTTAGAGGGGAAAGAGGAGATAGTACCAGATGAAACGATTCATGAAGCAGCTGTTGGGAAAGGGTTGTCTGGTGCTCTCAAGTTGCTTAAAGACCGAGGGACACTCAAAGAAACTGTTGAATGGGGTGGCAGAAACATGGATAAGAAAAAAAGCAAGCTTGTGGGCATTTATGATGATAGTGGACAAAAAGAGATAAGAATTGAAAGGACAGATGAGTATGGACGAATTGTAAGTACTCTCTTTCTAAAAGTCAATTAATTTGAGTTTCATAGTTTAGCAATAGAATTTCTGTTTTGTGCACTCAGTGCATGGGTGTTGGGCTCCTTGTCCTGAGCTAATACTTAGAAAAAAGGATTTGTAGGCAAAAAATTACCTGATGTGTAGAACAAAACTGAAAAATGTAGAGCAAGATTGAAAAACTTGGTATTTCTTTCTCATTTACTTCACTAGGATTGATTACAATATATAGGAGAAAGAAAACAATCAAATCCCTATAACTAAGGAAAAAAGGAAAGAATCCTAATTATATCAATTACTAATTTATATTAATCAATCAATCTCAACAATTAAGGTTGATTATAATAAATCCCATTGATTGAGGGGTAAGATTGATTATAATCAATCTCATAGATTGTGGGATAATTGGGATTGATAATCAATCCCATAGATTGTGGGATCTTTCCACATGCACACATAGATCCCCATATATCACGAACATACTAGCTCATATAATCCCACTATTCACAACACTCCCCCTCAAGTTGGGGGAGTGAATGCCAATCATACCCAGTTTGCTTACTAGAGTTTCAAATTGAGTACTAGGCAGCCCTTTGGTAAGAATATTTGCTACTTGATGATGGGAGGGAACATAGGAAATTTGGAGAAGACCAGAATCCAATTTTTCCTTAAGAAAGTGCCGTTCAATTTCAATATGTTTTGTCATGTCATGTTGCACAGGATTATGAGTAATATTAATAGTCGATTGATTGTCCCCCAAAAGTTCAATAAGTCTTTGCACCATAACTTTTAAATCTTCTAGGATAATCTGTAACCAAAAAAGCTCACACACACCGAGGGCCAAGGTTTGAAATTCCGCCTCAGCACTGGATCTAGCAACCACCCTGTCACGATCAGTTCGTGACAGTCTCGTCCTTCTAATTCTGATGTGAATTAGGAGGCTCAAGAACAGAACAAGAACAGAGAGGGATAGAAAGAGAAGAATACAATAGAGAGAGAGAGAGAGAAGAGAGAAATTCAGAATTCAATTCAATGATCGTCTCCCAAGAGAGCCTTGGAGAGAATATATGCTCAACCGTGGGAGGGTAGGCCCGATGCAACAGATCCTACTCCCTCATTCTATTGCAACCAACCTTTTTGTCTTTTTCTAGCCACTACATGTGGGCCCTAGAGGCTAACTAATTCTCAACAGAAAATGACAGCAAGATAAACTAACAAATTACAGTAGTAAGGAAATAACAAGAGTTACAACAATAAAGAAATTAAAGATTGGTAAGTTGGGTTCTTCTCGTGACAATTCTTCCCCCTTAATAGATTTCTTGTCCTCAAGAAATCATGAGGAGGCTGGCAGCTCTCGGGAACTGTTTGAGCAAATCAGGTAAGTATTCCCATGAGTTGTTCTTTGCTGATCTTTCCTTCCATTTTACTAACACTTGAATGAGTGGGGCTCCCTGATTGTAAATTACCCTCCTGTCCAATATAGCCTTCGGCTCTTCCACCCTATTCCCTTCCCTAGGAAGGGATGGCAATGCTGTATTCACTGGTTCAGTACACACTGCCCTCTTTAAGAGAGAGACGTGACAAATTGGGTGAATTTGGGACTCTTCAGGAAGCTGCAACCTATAGGCCACCTTTCCCACCTTAGCCAATATAGTAAAGGGGCAATAATATTGGGGATTGAGCTTCGATACCTGCCCTTGTGTGATTGATTTAAGATGGGAGTGTTTTAGCCTCAAATACACCTTCTCTCTCACTGTAAACTCTCGATCACTCCTCCTCCGATCCGCCACTTGCTTCATTCGGTTCTGAGCGGATGCCAACTCCTGTTTCAGTTGCCGTAATACCCCCCTCTTCTATTGTAAATACTCCTTAACTGAGGTTGCAGAGGTATGATTCCCTATAACAGGTAGGAGAGGTGGTTTATACCCAAAGAAAGCCTCGAATGGTGACATTTTTAGAGAGGAGTGGTGGTTAGAGTTATACCACTACTAGGCTAAAGACAACCACCTATGCCAGCCCTTGGGTTGTAGGATACACACATCTCAAATATGTTTCCAAACTCTGATTCACCCTCTCAGTTTACCCATCCGATTGAGTGTGATAAGCTGTGGACATATTCAATTTAATTCCCAGTGCCTTCATGAGTTCCAGCCACAATAGGCTCGTAAAAATCTTGCCACGGTCTGAAATTATTGTCTTAGGAACCCCATGTAATGCTACCACACGATCCAAGAAAACCCTAGCCACCTCTTTGGCTGTGTAGGGATGGGTCAGTCCTATAAAGTGGGCAAACTTGGTTAACCAGTCTACGATTACCAAAATGCTGTCCTTCCCTTATGATTTTGGTAATCCTTCGATAAAATCCATTGATACACTCAACCAAGCCTATTCAGGTATTGGCAGAGGCCGCAATAGTCTTGGGTAAGCTATATTTTCATACTTGCATCTCTTGCAAGTGTCACAAGCTAACACAAACTCCTTTACTTCTATCTTTAACCTTGGCCAATGGAATAGTTGTTTCACCTGTAGATATGTGTTTTGAATCCTAGAATGTCCCTCCGGAGATTCATGTAGGGCTTGCAAAATCTTACTCTTGAGGCTGGCACAATAACCTATCACAATCCGGCCTTCATATCTCAGTAACCCATCCACCAATGTATACCCCTCCAATTCCCTAGATCCCACAGCCAATCTTTCCAACACTTCCTCCACCTTTTCATCCCCTTCATAGCTGTGTATTACCTCTAGGCACCAATTCGGAATTACAACAGTCATAGCTGCATTATTGCCTTCTTCATGACACCTCGATAGTGCATCTGCTGCTTTGTTTTCTTTGCCTTTCTTATACTCGATTGAGTAGTCCAGACCCATTAACTTGGCCATCCCCTTCTTTTGCAGCTAGGTTTGAAGTTTCTGTTGTAGTAGAAACTTCAAACTTTCATAATCGATTTTGATCACAAATCTGTCTCCTTCTAGGTAATGTCTTCATCTATCCACTGCCATTAAGACCGCTATGAATTTCTTCTCATATATGCTGAGCCCTTGATGTTTAGGGCTCAAGACCTGACTTAGGAACGCCAACGGTCTTCCATCCTGTACTAACAGTGCACCAATACCAGTCCCACTTGCATCCGTTTCCAACACAAAAGGTTTAGTGAAATCTGACAGTCCCAATACTGACACCTTGCTCATGGCTTCTTTCAACTTCTCAAAGGCTTCCTCTGCTGCAATACCCCAGCTGAACCCCCATTTCTTAAGCAACTCGGTTAGAGGTTTGCTAATGGTCCCATAGTTCTGCGCAAACCGGCGATAGTAACTGGTTAATCCTAGAAATCCCCTTATGGTCGTCATCGAGGTCGGCCTTGGCCAACTTAACATAACTTCTACCTTCTTTGGGTCGATGCTAACTCCTTCCTTTGATATAATGTGTCCCAAATACTCCACCTGTCCTTGTCCAAATGCACACTTAGATTTCTTAATAAAGAGCTGGTTGAATCTGAGGATATCATGGGTGGTTTTAAGATGAATCAAATGTTGATCAAATGTAGGACTATAGATAAGTATATCATCAAAGAATACAAGTATAAATTTTCGAAGATGGGGTTAAAAAATTCTATTCATGAGGGATTGAAAAGTAGCTAGGGCATTGGTGAGCCCAATGACATCACCAAGAATTCAAAATGCCCATGGTGTGTCCTAAAAGCTGTTTTTTAGATATCTTCGGGTTTCATCCTAATTTGGTGATAACCCGGACGTAAATCCATCTTAGAAAAGTATTGAGCATGATGAAGTTCATCCAAAAGGTCCTCCACCAAGGGTATAGGAAACTTGTCCTTGATGGTCATGGCATTAAGTTGGTGATAGTCCACACAAAATCGTCATGATCCATCTTTCTTTTTAACTAATATGACTGGAGAAGCAAAAGGACTTTGACTAGGCCGCTAGGTCGAATGATAGATTGTTGAAGCATGTCTCTAACCATCTTCTCAATCTCATTCTTTTGAATTGGGGGATAACGATAGGATCTACTGTTAACAGGTTCCATATTGGGTTTTAAATGGATTGAATGGTCAAACAATCTGGTTGGGTGTAGGGATTTAGGTTCAACAAAAAGATCCTCATAATCTACCAGCAGTTTATTAATGATCTCTAAGTAGTGTACCTGGTCTGGACTTCCCTGGGGTGTGCTGACAGTAAGGCTGATCTCACCCTGCATCATTTGATCTTTCGATCTTTCCTTTATGGCCACCATTGAGAAAAATTGTGCCAATTGAGTCCATCTTCCTTTGAACACTTTCTGTAGCCTTTTTCCAGAGATCATCTTTCAAGTTCCAGTCTCCTTATTGCTCGATATGTCATCATCCTCCCTTCCTTCTCAAAGGATACCTCCATCTTGTTAAAATCAAAGTTGACGGGGCTTACCCCCTTCATCCAATCCACTCCAAGAGCCACATCACAACCCCCCAACTGTAGCAATCTCAAATTTGCCTCAAACTTCTCTCCCTGCATCTCCCAACAAAAGTCGTTGTCGGATGACCTGCTCAACACCTTTTGGCCATTGGCCACCATCACACTCAAGGGAGGTGTTCCCAAGAGTGGACACTTCTTCCGCCTAGTCGTGCTTTCATCAAGAAAACTACGGGTACTCCCATTGTTGATTAGGATCATAAGATTGCCTCCCTTGACTTGTCCCTCCACCTTAATGATTTTGTTGTTAGCTGCTCCCTTTAAGGCATGAATGGAAATCTCGCCATTATCTTCTTCTTCCATAACCTCACAATCCACTTTCTCCGTTCCTTCTACTTCCTTCTCTTCATTCCCTTCTAATAGGAGAATCTGTCTTTTGCACTGATGCCCAATGTGGTATTTATCCCCACAGCGGAAATAGAGGCCAGCTAACCTCCTCTGTTCTTATTCTGTTCTTGCACCTTCCTAATTCACATTAGAATTAAGAGAGCAAACCAATCACGGCTAGACCGTGATAGTGTTGTTTCAAGGATAGGGACTAGATGCTCAAGTTCTAAATTAGCTTGTCTAAGAAATTCCTCCTGATGTCTAGATGGAGGAGGATAAAAGAATGATAGGGATTCAATAAAGGTTACATCTTTTGAGACATAGAACTTGCGAGTGTTAGGGTGATAACACATTTATAGCCTTTTTGAGTAGGAGAATACCCAAGAAAAACACATCCAAGAGTTCTAGGATCTAATTTGTCCCTATTTACTTTGGGTATGTGGACAAAACAAACACACCCAAACACTCTAAGATATAAGGGGGTATCAAGATTAAGATTAGGGAAAAAAGATGCTAAATGCTGGAAAGGGCTTTGATTATTAAGAACCCTAGAGGAACCCTATTGATAACATAGGTGGCTGTTAACACAGTTTCACCCCAAAAATGTTTTGGACATGGTGATGATGGAGAAGGGTTCGAGTGACATTGAGAAGATATCTTATCTTCCTTTCAGCTACTTTATTTTGTCGTGGAGTATCAATGCAAGAGGATTCATAAATAATGCTTTCTTGTTGAAAGTAATGATGCAAGTGATTATTGAAATAATAACTTACATTATCAGTCCTAAACTTCCTGATAGGAGTGCCAAATTGAGTGTAAATCATTTTGCAAAAAAGAGTAAAATATACCCAATGACAGCCTTATCTTTTAGAAGAAACACCCAACACATACGAGTACAATCATCAATAAAGGATATGAACCATTTTGTCCCAGAATAATTTGATATTTCAGGTGGCCCCCAAATATCAGAATGAATCAGATTAAATGGTTTTGAAGAAAATTTATTGATGATTGGATAAGAGACTCAATGATGTTTAGCCATAATGCATTCATCACATTGAAAGTTACTAGGATCTAGAGTATTGAACAAAGTAAGAAACATTTGTTTTAACAAAACAAATAGGGAATGACCTAATCTAAAATGATGCAACCAAATAGTAGAGAGATCAGAAGCTGCTTGGGAGGAATAAGCCATTCTATGCTGTCTCCTTTGAGAACATTTATTCTTTCTGTCATGACCCCGAGAATCCCCAAGGATAAAGTAGGAAATATGAGTATTTAGCTTACATGCATTACTATACTTTGTAATTTCCTTTCTTCTTTCTGTTATAGCTAATTGTTTTAGCTATAGACAGTTATAGTCATTGTTGTAACTGCACATGGGTGCATGTGCAAGGCTGTGAGGCTATATAAGCCACAGCTAGAGAGGATGGAAGGCATGCTTGAATTGAACGAAAGAAACTCTAATTCTCTCCCTAACATTTTTCTCCAATCTCCCTCAAGTTCCTTCCCCTTTCTCTCAATATCTCTCCCTCTTTCTACTGATTTCTCCCTTCCTACAATTCTGATTTCTTCCCCCAATTCCTATCACAACCCTAACTAACCCTAGGGTTGTGACACTTTCCTTCCAAGATATAGAGCCCATTGTGTTCCTTAGCCACACCAATCATCCTCCCCATGTCCTTGGCCTGAAACTTACACATATGAGGAGAGAAAATAGCAAAGCAATTCAAGTCTTTAGTATGAATAGAATCAGACTTGTTAAACTTGGAACATGAAGGACTTATTAAGTGGCAGCTGAGGGTTAAAAAGAACGTTGCCTTTTCCATAAATAGAAATAGAGGCTCTGTTTGTAATGGTAATTTGTTTAGTGGTTTCAAGGGTTTCATAGGTTTCAAAAACATGGAGATGAGGGGTCATATGATTAGTGGCTCCTAAATCAAGGATCCACATGTTATTCCCATCAGATTTAGAAGCTGAAAAAGTCTCATAGGTTAGAGTTTTACCTTGCTGCACTAGTGAGCAGGATGCTCCATCTTGGAATGACTGAAGAAAGGCCTTTAGCTTGCCTAGCTCCGTTGGATTTAATTGAGTAGGATCAGCGTTAGTTGGGTCTCCTTTATTAGCTACTTCCTCTGGATCCTTATTGGAGAGATAGCTTTGATGATTCATGTTTTTGAAGCCTCCAATTCTGCTTCTTTCCCATGCAATTTGAAGCATGTTTCCCTAGTATGTCATGGCTTCTTGCAATAAGTGCACCATTGCCCCTCACGATTAGAACTACGATTTTGGATTGCTGACTTTCCAAATTTGACTCCCTTCCTTCTTTGTTGCTAATCATCAGTGCTAAACCTTTAGAGGTATGCTCTGTAAGCATGGCACATCTTTGGTTTTTCTTACTCCTAATGATAGCAAAAACTTCATTCAAATTAGGAAGTTCCTTACTAAGAACTTGAATCCTTACTTGATCAAACTTAGGATTTAGACCTGCTAAAAACTCAACAATCTAGTCTCTTTCGAAGATCTGATTGAGGGTGGCAGCATCCTTGCTACACACCATCTTTATAGCTTGATAGTGATCAAGCTCCAACCATAACCCTTTCATCTTATTGTAGTACTCAGTGATTGTTAACTGACTTTGTTTAGTAGAGCTTATCTTAGTTTTTACCTCAAAAATATTGAAACATCCTTGACCTTGGAGTATGTTTGCTGAACTGTCTCCCATATCTCATTTGCCGTGCTCGAGAACATAAAATTCTTGTTGATTTCTGGCTGCTATTAGAATTCTGATTATAACAAGCAGAACTCCTCTTAGCTGAGAGGAATTTAGAGAAAAGAACCAAAAGGATCAGGAGAGAGAGAGAGAGAGAGAGAGAGAGAGAGAGAGAGAATTGGCAGGAGAGAGAGAATGAGTATATTGATAATTCTCTAGATGATTTGGGAGGATGGCATTAGAGCTATATATACTGCCCCTCCACCCTTAGGCACCAAAGGCCACTTGCCTTATTTACAAAAATTTGAAATCAACTTGCTTAACTAACTAACCAACATTCCCGCTTCATTCTACAAACAACTAATTACACTTGAGCCCCCCTTATTCAATCATTCCCATGACAACTACTCTCCCCTTCAGCAACTTCTTGTCCTCAAGAAGTTCACAGTAGGCCATACCTTTGGAAACTGATTAAGTAACTAGGGAAGGTGCTCCCAAGTGTTATTCTTCGGATGGAGATGGGACCATCGAACTAGAACTTGCATTAAAGGGGCCCCATGTCGATGTATGATTCGCCTATCCATAATAGCCATAGGCTCCGGGGCCTCTGTAGGATCGATTAGGAAAGTTGGTGGGGTAGTGTTGGCTGCATGAGTCCCTATAGATTTTTCAGTAGAGAGACATGGAACATGGGATGTACTTGGGACTCCGGGAGTAGCTGTAGTTTGTAAGCTACCCTGCCTATCCTTGGTGCAATAGGATAGGGGCCAAAATATTTTGGACTCAATTTGGAGTGCTGACCTGGAGCCAAGGTCTGCATGTGGGCCTTTCTGAACTTTAGGTAGACCTGATCTCCTACCTCAAACTCCCAGTCAATCCTCTTTCGATCAACAAACTACTTTGTGCGATTCTGAGTACTGGTTAATTCCTTTTTCAACACCTGCAATACTTGTTGTCTTTGTTGTAAGTAGGATTCCACTATCTTGACTATTGCTTCCCCTGCTATTGCTGGCTGTAGAGGGGGTTTATACCCATATAAGGCCTCGAAAGGGGTCATCTTGATAACACTGTGGTGGCAAGAATTGTACCACCATTGGGCCAATGATAGCTAGCGATGCCATCCATTAGGCTGTAGGAAACATAGGCATCTCAAGTACGTTTCTAGGCATTAATTCACTTGTTCAGTCTGGCCATTTGATTTCGGGTGGTATGCTGAACTCATGTGTAACTTAGCTCCCAAACTCTTGAATAGCTCCTTCTAGAAAAGGCTGGTAAAGATTTTATCTCTTTACGAAACTATGGCATGGGGAACACCATGTAGTTGCACTACTTTGTCGAGGAAGAGGCGGGCCACCTCCTGAGCTGTGAAAGGATGCGTTAGGCCAATGAAATGGGAGAATTTAGTGAATCTGTCAACGACTACTAGTATGTAATCCCGACCTTCGACTTTGGTAATCCCTCCACAAAGTCCATTGAAATATTGGTCCATGCTTGGTTAGGAATGGGAAGCGACTGGAGTAGCCCGGGTTGGGCTACTGTTTTGTGCTTGCACCTCCTACCTGTATGACATCTCAACACAAATTTCATAATGTACTTCCTTAGCTTAGGCCATAAGAACATCTGCTTTACCCTTTGATAAGTGCCCTGCACCCCAGAATGGCCTCCTAGTGGAGAGCCATGCAGTGTCTCCAAAATCTTGTCCTTTAACTCCTCATGATCTCCCACTACGAACCTTCATTGATATCTTAGCACTCTATTTTTCAGGGTAAACCCGGGTCTTGAGATGGGATTTAAAGTAAGTTGCTCCATTATCCCCTTGGCCCATTCATCTCGTGCATAGCTATCATTGACCTCTTGATACCAGTCAGGTACAACTGTTGTGATGGAGGTCGCCATTGCCTCTTCAACACATCTGGACAGTGCATTTGGTACCTTGTTCTCCTTTCCCTTTCGGTATTGGATAATGTAGTCCAACCCCGTTAATCTTGCCATCCCCTTTTTCTATAGATGCGTGTGCAACCTCTGTTGTAGGAGGAATTTGAGACTCTCATGGTTTGTTTTGATGATGAATTGTCCACCCTCCAAGTAGTGGCGCCATTTATCATTTGCAATTAACACCGCCATCAACTCCTTGTCATAGACACTGAGTCCTTGATGCCTCGGACTCAAAACTTTGCTACTAAAAGCTAAGGGCCTTCCCTCTTGGGATAGTACTGCTCCTACCCTAGTACTGCTAGCGTCAGTCTCCAGAGTGAAAAGCTTAGAAAAATCAGGGAGATCCAGGGTAGGGGCTTCACTCATTGCCTTCTTAAACTTCCCAAATGCCTCTTCTGCTTTCTCATCCCACCAGAACCCTTCTTTTTTCAACAAATTGGTGAAAGGCTTGCTGATTGCTCCATAATCCTTTACAAACCTCTTGTAGTAACCTATGAGGCCCAAAAATCCTCTCAAGGCCTTTACTGGTGTGGGCCTCGGCTATGATATCATTGCAACTATTTTTTTGGAATTAGTGCTAACTCCTGCACCAGATATGACATATCCCCAGCATTCTACCTTTGGCTGGGCAAAAGAACACGTAGACTTTTTAATAAATAGTTGATTGAATCTTAGAACCTTTAGAGCAGTTTTCAAATGGTTTAGGTGTTGTGAGAACGAAGGGTTGTAGATGAGAATGTCTTCAAAAAATATTAACACAAATTTACGGAGGTAGGGTTCAAATATGTGATTCATTAAGGCTTGGAAGGTAGTAGGAGCATTGGTTAAACCGAAGGGCATTACTAGAAATTTGTAATGTCCTTGATGAGTAGAGCAGGTTGTTTTAGAGATATCATCAGGGTTCATCCGTATCTGATGATACCCTGATCTTAGGTCCAATTTGGTGAATACTTTGGTTAAGCTTATCAAGGAGGTCTTCGATTATAGGGATAGAGAATTTATTTTTTACGGTTTGAGAATTGAGCTGGTGGTAGTCTATGCAAAAGCGCTAGCTCCCATCTTTTTTCTTGACTAGTAGTATGGGTGAGGAATAGGGGCTTTAACTTGGCTGAACAATTGACCTTGCCAACATATCTTTAATCAGGTTCTCGATTTTCACTTTTTGTCTAGGGGGATATCTATAAGCTTAGATATTGATAGGTTCGGTGTTTGGTTTTCGAACAATAGAATGATCAAAAGGTCTGTAAGTTGGTAGTGATTGAGGTTCATCAAACAGGTCCTTAAATTCAAGCAAGAGTTTATTAAGAAAGTTTATTTCGTGTACCTGCCAAGGTTGTGGTTGGGTAATAATCTCCACTTCCACTCGCTCGGTATTCCCTTCTCCATGTTCCACTGCCTCAATTGAGAATAGTTGGGCCACTTGAGTCCATTTCGATTTTAAGACCTTCTGCAATCTCCTTTCGGTAATCATCTTACAAACTCCCGTTTCAGGACTCCCTGTGAGGGTCAATCTCCTGCCATCATTTTCAAATGTAACTTCCATTGCATTGAAGTCAAAGCTGATAGGGCTCACACCCTTCATCCAGTCCGTTCCTAGGACTATATCACAACCCCCTAATTTCAACAATCTTAAATCAGCTTCAAAAGGCTCTCATGCATCTCCCAACAGAACCCTTCACACGCAGATCAACACATCACCTTATTGCCATTGGCTACCGTTACTGACAAGGGTTGAGTCCTTATTAATTCACACCTTAACTTCTTAGTCATCCCCTCATCAAGGAAGCTATGAGTGCTTCCACTCTCTATTAAGACCATTAGCCGATGGTCCTTGGATTTCCCTTCCACTCGTATAATTTTTCTGTTGGCAAGTTTGCAGGGGGCATGGAGGGATATCTCTACGCTTTCTTCCCCCTCTTCACTACCCTGGGGAAGCATTTCTTCCTCTGGCTCCTCGATATCTTCATCTCCTTCTATGAGTAGGAGTTGCCTCCTACACTGATGTAGGGATGGGCCAATCCTATGAAATGGGCGAATTTGGATAATCTATCAACCACAACTAATATGCTATCCTTTCCCTCAGACTTAGGCAATCCCTCAATGAAGTCCACAGACACACTAGACCAAACTTGGCCAGGTATCGGTAGGGGCTAAAGGAGACCAAGGTAGGCCACATTTTCATGCTAACACCTCTTGTAGGTATCACAGGCTAGAACAAATCCCTTCACATCTGCCTTTAGCTTGGGCCAATGGAACAATTGTCTCACCCTAAGGTAAGTATTTTGAATTCTTGAGTGTCCCCCTAAAGGAGACTCATGCAGGGATTGTAAAATTTTTTTCTTGAGGCTTTCACCGCCACCAATGACAATTCTCCCTTTAAATCTCAACATATCTTCCACCAGTGTGTAATCCTCAACTTCCTTAGATTCCACAACAATCCTTTCCAAGATCTTCTTCACTTGCTCATCCCTTTCATAGCTGTCTATAACTTATGGGCACCACTCAAGAATCACAGTGGTGATAGCTACAACATTCCCCGTCCTCATGGCACCTCGAGAGTGCATCCGTGACCACATTTTTCTTGCCATTCCTATATTGTATCGAATAGTCCAGCCTTATCAACTTGGCCATTCCTTTCTTTTGCAATTGAGTTTGTAATTTTTGCTATAACAAATACTTCAAACTCATGATCCATCTTAATTATGAACCTCCCTCCTTCTAAGTAGTGCCACCACTTCTTCACGGCCATCAAGACTGCTAAGAACTCCTTCTCGTAAATGCTCAGTCCAAGGTGTCTGGGGCTTATGGTTTGGCTTTGGAATGCCAATAGCCTTCCCCCCTGCATCAGTACTGCACCAATGCCTACCTCACAAGCATTTGTCTCTAGTACAAAAGGTTTGCTAAAGTCCGACAATCCTAAGATAGGCACCCCGCTCATTGCTTCTTTCAACTTGTCAAAGGCTTTCTTAGCCTCTTGCCCCCCAAATTTTCCTTCTTAAGGAGGTTAGTTAGGGGTTTACTAATGACTCCATATCCTTTCACAAATCGACGATAATACCCAGTTAGGTCGAGGAATCCCCTCAAGGCTGTCACTATTGTGGGTTTGAGCCAAGCCAACATGGCTTCCACCTCCATTGGGTCGGTGCTAACCCCATCTCCTGATATCAAGTGACCCAAATACTCCACCTGACCATGACCAAAGGAACACTTAAGACCTTTTGATAAAGAGTTGGTTAGATCTAAGGACCTCTAGGGTTGTTTTTAGGTGATTCAAGTGCTGGTCCAATGTTGGGCTGTAAACAAGGATGTCATCAAAAAATATCAGTATGAATTTTCTTAGGCATGGCTCAAAGATTTGGTTCATTAGTGACTGAAAAGTGGCAGGGGCATTGGTGAGCTCGAAGGGCATCACCAAGAATTCAAAGTGTCCATGGTGAGTTCTAAAAGCAGTTTTATGGACATATTCTAGTTTCATTTTGATTTGATGGTAACCCGAACGAAGGTCAAGTTTTGAGAAGAACTTGGTAGTATGTAGCTCATCCATTAGATCTTCTACAATGGGTATGAGAAACTTGTCTTTGATGGTCAGGGCATTTAGTTGGAGATAATCCACACAAAAAATGCCAAGATCCATCTTTCTTTTTGACTAGGAGGACTGGTGAAGCAAATGAACTTTGGCTTGGTCTGATAAATGATTGGTTTAGCATTTCTTTCACCGTTTTCTCAATCTCTATTTTCTGGATTGGGGAGTAATGGTAAGTTCTAATATTTATGGGTTCTAAATTTGGCTTAAGGTTAATCGAATGGTCCAAGGTTCTAGTAAGGGGTAAGGCGGTAGGCTCGACAAATAGGTCTTAAACTCTATTAGCAATTCATCAATAAGGTGTTGAGGGTGTACCTGACCAAGCTTCCCTTGCTGATTGCTAAGTGTCGGGCATAGTTCCCCACGCCTCATCTCTTCGAGTCCTCCCTCTACTACCATAATCGAGAACAATTGGGTTAGCTGGCACCATTTGTTCTTGGTTACTCTATGCAATCTCTTCCCAGTTATCATCTTGCAAGTCCCGGTTTCTTTTCCCCCTGCGAGAGTCATTTTCTTTCCCCTCTTATCAAAGGCCACTTTCATCTTGTTGAAGTCAAAATTTATGAGACTCACCCCCTTCATCCAATCGACCCCCAATACCACATCGCAACCCCCCAATTGCAGCAGCCTAAGATTTGCCTCAAATTCCTCCCCTTGCATCTCCCAATTAAATCCATGGTAGGCTGACTTACTCTGCATCCTATTGCCATTTGCCACTGTCACACTCAAGGGTTGTGTTCCCGTGAGTGGACACTTCAACCTCTTAGCAATGCCCTTATCTAGGAAGCTATGAGTGCTTCCATTGTCAATCAAAATCAACGAGCTGCTGTCCTTCAGCTTTCCCTCCACCTTAATTATTTTGTTGTTAGTCACCCCCTTTAATGCATTGATTGAAATTTCTCTATTATCCTCTTCTCTTGACTCCCCACACTCTTGTATTTCTTCCTTTTCTTCTTCCTGACTTTCCACTAGATCTCCCTCCAATAGTAACAATTGGCACCTACATTAGTGCCCAAGATAATACTTATCCCCACACCTGAAACATAAGCCCTGTTGTCTCCTCTAATCATTGTTCTTTCCACTTGAGCTGGATCCCCCCAAATTCTTCACTCCTGGGTTGCCTCTAACCTAGTCATGATGGAGTCTTCTTCCTTCTTGATTAGAATTCTTCACTATTATGGCCTTTTGCTGTAGTCTTTGCTTCTTTATCAAGGCCTCCACCACTTTCTCCTGCAACCTTGCACTCTCCAGAGCTTGTTCAAGCGTTCGTGGCCTAATCATCTTCACCATAGGTCTTAAATCTTCACTGAGACCACTTAAGAAATTGAACACAAAATAAGCTTTGGATATGTGAGGGTTGTGATTGATCATCAATGATCTAAGCTCCTCAAACCTCCTTAAGTCTTTACTTCACCCACCTGCCTTAACTTATTAAATTCTTCGATAATATCGGACATACTTCTCTCCCCAAACCTCTCACACAATTTATCAGTAAATTCTTCCCAGGTGGGATTATCCCTTACTCTAGTCCAACCCTGGTACCAATCATTTACCATATCATCAAAATAAGCAGCTGCTAAGGCTACTCTTCTCCCCTCTGGTATGTTGTACCAGTCAAACATGCACTCACACTTTCTCACCCACCATCTGGGGCTATTTCCTTAAAAAACAGGGATCTCCATTTGAGGCATGGGAAACCCGAGATGTTGATGATGTCCTTGCATTTCCCAACCCCTATCCATCATGGTTTCTACCTCATCATCTTGCCTCAATTTTAGAAGTCCCATGCCTTTGGTTCATTCCATTATCTCGTAAAATACGCTCTGTTCTATCTCTAGGGGGGAAGTCGGGGGCAATTCTTACCGAGTTATGGCGTGTAAACATCACCCTGAACTGTTGAAGTTGCGCTCCCATTTCTTCCCTCATCTGTGTGATATCCTCGTGCATCTGAGAGAGATCCTCGTCTAATCTCCTTTCTAACCCTCGATAGAGCCTTCATGGTTTTGTTCATTCCCTGGCTCCAGTTGGTCCACCCGACTCTGGAACTCGGACATAGTAGAGCTGATTTGCTGCAACTGCGACTCAAAGTTCTTCATATGGGTTCCTTCCGCCATCGTCTCACCCACGAACCGAACTATGGCTAGGATCGAGCTCTGATACCAAATTGTCACTGCTGGGAGGTGACAATAATTGCTTTTCTGATTTGGTGAGAATTAGATAATAGCAACAGAGAAATAACAATGGACATTTAGAGAAGAGTAGGAAAAGAGAGAACTGAGGAAGAGAAGGGAACTGAGAAATTGAGAGAGAATTCATATTGTTCTTCCAGAAATTCGATAATCCTCTCCAAGAGTGTCTCGAAGAGTATATGCACTCTTAGCAAGGGGGTTTCCATAGCAGATCATACCCTTCAGGCAGTTATAACAACCGCTTTTGTCCTATTCTAGCCCTCATCTGTGGGCCCCCCTAGGCTAACAATCTGATGACAGAATTACAGCTAGGAAATGAAATAACAAAAATTACAGTAACAAGAAATATCAGCAGTAAAATGAAATAAAAATGACAGCAAGATAAAAAGAAGAATTCAAATTGGGTATCTCGGTCGAAGCTTGTGACAAGCTGTAGCCTTTATCCTCCTTTTATTCAATCTGATTTTCTTCCTCTTATTTCGGATTTATTCAACTTGATCTTCTTCCTCTTATTTCGGATTTATCTCCTTCCCACCGAGACTTCTTCCTCAACACGTCTTTAGTAATTTGTATATAAGCAATTCTAACCTTCCGTTTTTGATTGGTAAGTCCATCCACAACTTCTTTAGGAACTCTGTCATAGAATTTTTCTAAGTTATATAAATGCCATTTACAATTCCTTTGTTTATCTCAAATTCCTTGTTTTTCTTTCTCTTGCCTTAGCTAGTTTATATTTATCTCTTTTCCCATATTTTGTGTCAAGTTGTTATTATAAATTTTCATAAGCTTTTGGCTTTGCTTCACTAATTGTCTTCTTTGCTTTTATTTTTTTTGGGTCCAAGATATACCTCTTTAAGTTTTCTTTGTTAGAACATTTATGTAATATTTTCTAGCAAGTTGTCTTAGTTTTGATTTTTCCTTGTATCTCTTCATTATACCAAGACTCTTTTTGATTTTGGACTTCTCTTTGACTCTCTTAGAACCAATTTTTTTGCTGAATTTTGATTACTATACCAATGGATTTTGATATAAATTTATTTCTTCATATAATGTGTTATGATGGTGTTATTTAACATACAATAAAGGAAATTGTTAAATCTTGACGAAGGTTGATAAAGTTACTTGAGCCTTTGATTTTCAGAGATATAGTGCAAGAATCTTCATTTGGAAAAAATGCCCATACATCTTTTAATAGGTTAAGAATGTTGGCTAAAAAAAATACTATAAAGACCTCATTAGTCCAAAACCAAAAAGGGGGAAAACAAAAACAGAAAAGAAACTAGCAAAGGTGATGATCCAAAGGCTTTAAGTTGAGTATGTTGAAAATCAAATGTATGAAATGTAATTTTAGTAAAAATAGAAGTGTGGATTATGTTGTCAGGCGCAAAGATCAATCTATTTCTAGAAATGATCTGTTTAGGTTTCTTAAAACAATTGTTCAAAAGAATAAGAGATTATTGAAGATGTTACTCATTGAATCAAAGTGAGATGGTTAAAATGAAGAAGTGCGTCTAGCATCTTGGGATCATAAAATTCCTTTAAAGTTAAAAAGCATGTTTTCATGGACAAGTATAAGACCATATTAGTTACATGGCTTGTATTGTTGCAAAGTTGAAGTACCATTATGTATAAAATATCAGTGTGGCTGAATGAAAATGTGTAACCATAGTAGAAAAGTAAATTAGAAATTAGAATTATTCATGGTAATAAGGTTGGGTGGCAGATGTTAAAGAAAAGAGTGTGAGATGTGATTAAGATGAATAGGCATGCGAAAAGAGGATAAATAGCTTTACGGTGAGTGGTTGGAAGAAAAGAAGGTTGTAGTGGAAGAGGTATTGATATGATTATGGCCTTATGGAAATCCTTATACATGACATAGGGTATAATTGCCTTATAGAAGATATGATTATTGATAATGATTCGAGAATTAGAATTTATGTAGCTGACTACACCTAGTGGATTTAGGGTTTATAATGATGATGAACAAAAGAGACGGGGCATGCAAATTGGGTTCATTGCCTCCAATTGGCTTGGCCAGGGCCTTGGTTGAGCCACCTTGAGCATGTGGATTCTGGCTTAAATATGGGGTTCCAGTAACTATCTGTAAATTAGATACTAACTGGAAGATTTGTGATACATCTGTTGAAGTGTTGATTTACTTGGTGAGGAGGATGAAATTTGGTGAAAGAGATTGAGGCAAAGAAACCCCTTATTTCCCTTCCTATTTATCCTAGTCTTAGAAATATTCAAACCTATGGGGATGAAGGTGGAGATAGATTGGGGATTAGAGTCTTCAGCATGGATGATAGGAGCTGTTGTGGAGCCTTGTTTTGTACACTCGCTCTTTTAATATCTTTTTATTTCCTTTAGTTTGCAGAATCTTTATTAGATTGGGATTTGGATCAAGGAATCCTAGTTAGAGTAGATTGTTATCTATTAGTTGCTTATTAATAGTCCTTTTAGGTTGTAATTGAAGACAACATTGATTATTGACATTGGTTAATGATATTGTTTTTGAGTAATTGGGATTACTCTTGTTCTTTTGTTTCAGGTTTGCATCATATAGTATTTTAGATCTTCTGTATGGACTATGTCGATTGGATATACTACAGCTTTTGGTCTTTATTTGTACATGGGGGGCATGCCATTGATGCTTTTAATGATGCTTCTTATTACTTTTGGAGCAAATGGCTAGTTATAATAAGATATACACCATTCTTTGTAGTCTAATGGTAGAAAAGTGTAGTAGCATGTTCTCGCAAGATTTTGTATCAGGATTATGCAACTACCCTGGTGTTCTATTAAGACGTGACCACCTTTCTATAGAGATTGAAGGTTTGTGGCCTTAAAATTTCAAATCCTTTATTGCCTCATAAATTCTGTTGTAAAATAGCTATTTCCTTTGTAACATAACTACTATGAAATGTTCATCCCTAATTGTGGTGACTTGTATGGTTAAAGGGTACTGTTCGGCTACTACATTTGGATGGTAATTATTATGGTTTCTCATTCTTGTCTGTTCACATACATGCTAGACTGCTAGCAGCTATATTATACTTGATAGGAACTAAACCATAGTAGTAACCATTAATTCTTTGCTTGTTGCCAGTTGACCCCAAAAGAAGCTTTCCGGTTGCTTTCACACAAATTCCATGGCAAGGGGCCTGGGAAAATGAAACAAGAGAAGCGCATGCGCCAATATCAAGAAGAACTGAAGGTAAAACAAATGAAAAATTCTGATACACCATCATTATCTGTGGAAAGGATGAGGGAAGCTCAAGCTCAGTTGAAGACACCATATCTTGTTCTCAGTGGGCATGTTAAACCCGGGTACCTTTTCTTTTTTGATGACTACTTATTTATTTGTTGACATAGTTGTGGTTGCCAATATATTTACTGAAATTCTAATGACATTAGAGTAGCATCTGATAGGGATAGCAGGACTTCTGGGCACTAAAATGTTTTGCTTATATGGCAGCCTCATGTAGTGATTTCTGCTTGGGAGCTGCTTCTTTGTCAATACCAGTGCTTTTATCTTATTGATGCCTAAATCTTGCCATCACCCTTTTTAGGCACTGTCAATAATGGGTCATCATGCTTTGTTTAACTACTTGTGTGGCTATCTACTTGATGGAATATGTATATTTCCTTTATCTATTTCAAAGAACATCATCTATGCCTAAAAAGTACACTTCTAAGAAGCATGTGTTTATTCTGGGAACTAGCATCTGTTGACACTGCACAACATACATTCCAAATGTGTCATGTTGTACATTTGGAGAATACATGTACACATATCAGTCTGGGGATAAACATTCACTTCATAGGCACATAAAACACATAGGTTTACGAACTTAATACGTAAATATTAATTATAAAATATCAATTGGCGTGTGTCAATCTCTCTTCTTTTAAGCTTTCAATTTTAAAAATTTGAAAGCCAAAATCTCCATTTTGTTTATGAGTAAAAGCTTCAATATTAAGATTCTTCATTTTGCAGAACAGATAAAATGCAGAAAATTAATTGATTTTGAATATAAGTATGTAATTTTGTAAAGTAGAACTGAAGTAATTAGTAGTGTTTCCTTCCAGTCATTTGTTTGTGAGTTCTTCAATATTGTGTTATTCACATAACAGTGTCAGGACATATCCTTCTCGTGTTTGTATCTGTGCTTAGATATGCTCTTTCCAAAAAATCAAAAACAAGATTGATTTCTTTGATATAGTAGAATTATCTTTGGAGAACCTACTTTCATGCTCTCCTCTAAGCTCTTAGGCTAAAAAAAAATTGATTACTGTATTATAATAAAATGATATTCTGGAGAACGTGCTGAAGAATACCAAGAATGAAAATGAGGATTCAAAAGTCTAAAATGATGGTCTCTTATCCTATGACTGAAATTAAGAGATTAGGATAAAGAGATAAGAAGGAGATTAGAACTAAGAGATAAGAATCAAGAGATAAAGTTAGTTGGAGATTAGAATCAAGTGATAAACCCTGCTGTAACTGATGTACCCTATCTTCTTGTTTTTTCAAAATTTCTTTCCTATCTTAGGAGATGTAGGATATTTCTTGCATAAATACCCCATTAAAGAGATCAATTAATCAAGCTTCAAACTTCCCTTCATCAGGTAGGTCTCTTCCTAATCGAGTAAACTAATTCCAAGTTACTCAAATAAAGGTTTTTTCCTGTTTGTTCAGAATGTACTCTTCATGTTCTCCTATGGGCTTGCATGGCTCAGGTTACGGTAATGTATGTGGGGACAAATGGTATGCTTGTAATGTGGTTGTTAATAAAAACACAAGAACAATAAAGATGTCATTACCAAAACCTTTTATGTTTCTTTTTTTTTGTGTGTGTGTGGGGGGGGGGGGGGGGTGTGTAGGGTGAAATGAAATCATGCACAAATTTGTTCCAGAATTGTTTGCTTCGTGAAATGCAATGAAGTAATTGTGCCATTCTGATAATTGATTTTCTGGTATATGAAAAGCCTTTCAGTGAACCTCCTCTCTTGGCTTTGATCCTGAACTTTCCTATAGCAAACATTGTGCTGTCTAAGAAACAGATAAACTACTCCTGCTCTTAGAAGTTATCCTGTTCCCTGTGGAACTTGGCCTAGTTAGAAGTTATCAAGGGCGTGAACCTTGTTGGGGGAGGGGGGGGGGGAGGATAATGTGATGTTTTGCCGACTTCCAATAGAATTGACTTGCCTTTGCTCCCCAAAGTTATTGGGGGTAATAATGGCACTAGCAGTGCATGTGGGAGGGGGATGGGATGGAAATCAAGGTTGTTAAACTTGAGATTTTACAGTGGATCGAAAGAGAGTCCATAAACTCATATCGTAAAATCGTGAGATTTTAGGAACAATTAAAATACCCTTTAATGTATGTAAATATATGTTCATAATGACATAATTTTATAAAAAATGAATTAATATTACTTAATAACATGATTATTACAATTTACAACCTTATTTCTTATGAATGAAATACATGTTTGTACCTATTTTTAAAATAATTTCATCTATTAATTTCAAAAATATTAAATAATATGAAAATTCCAAAAATTAAGTCCATTTGTCATCATTCATCCATGATCCATCCACCATCACGTTGTAATGTAGATTCTTAACAACATAATGTAGATTTCTACTAATGATTTACTTGGATGTTACTTTTTTCTATGAAAATCTGAGTTTATAGTATAGAATCACGAGTCAATTCCGATTATTTGAAAATTTGAGTTTATAAGCGAGTTGACTTGTTTAAAGTTTCGTGACTCGTAAACTCATACGAGTTAGACTCACGAGTTTAACAACAATGATGGAAATAGATGGATGATAGTTATTCTAATTTAGGAGAGGCAATAGTAATGGAATGGAATGGAAATAGATGAAATTGCCATCCATTCTCTTGCAAAGCTTTATTTGTCTCCTCCAAATTGGGGAACAATGGATGGAGAACTTAATTTTATTTCTTGATGACATTAACCTTAATAGTTTTTAAAACTTTGAATTTTCCCTTGAAAACACTATTTTTCCCTTACCAACGTATTAATCATCATAAGCTTTTTCTAAATCTATAAACATCATATAAAAATCCTTTTGTTATCTCTGTAACTTTCTATTAGGCACTTCAATAAATATATAGTTCTATTTTTGACCTACCAAGCATAAAACTAAATGGGTTTACAAAACAGGTCGGCTTCTCTTCTTAATCACACTCACCCAAAATTTTCTAGTGTGGTTCATTAGCTTGATTCCTTTATAACTTCCAGAACTTTGAACATCTTCTTTATTCTTGTAACTGCCCTTACATTACACTTGTTTCTCCACATCCATTAATTATTTTTGAGAAATACTCCTTAATCTCTCCTTGATCACCTCCCTCTCATTTATTAATTTTGTTTTGGTTTTTGTCTTTTATACATTTTACTTTACTCAACTCCCTTTTTTCTTTCTCTTGCCTTGGCTAATTTATATGTATCTCTTTTCCCATCTTTGGTGTCACGTCTTAGGTGTAAATTCCATAAGTTTTTAGCTTTGCTTCTCTAATTGTCTTCTTTACTTCTTTTTTGGCCAGGATATACCTCTTTAAGTTTTCTTCATTACAACATTTATGAATGTGTTATAGCAAGGTCCACTAATTATGATTTTTCTATATAGCTCGCCATTCCACCACCAAGACTTTTTTTCCATTTGGTGCTTTCCTATGTGACTCTCCTAAAAGCATTTTTTATATATTTTGAATAGCAGTAGCTATTTCAATCCACATTTGATTTCCCGATCCTTCATTTCAATATTTTTTACCACACTTTTTCCTTTAAAGTAATTTATCTTTCACCTTTTAGATTCCATTATCTGATTCTTGAGGTTCGTTTTGTATTATTTTCTTAGAGATTGGCAATGGGGAGGTTATGGCGGTGTCCCCCTCTGCCTGTCCCTATACCCGCATCTCTGTTCTTGGCCTAATAAGTGTACCCTTGGGGTATTTTGTTTAACCCTTTATCCCTATTCTTGTATGGTAATGAGTAATGGGTATCCCATGAGTACTCATATACCTAAGATATTTCATTCTAACAAATTCACATTTATAAATAAATAACTTCACACCAATTTGATAACAAAGAAATCTAATGTTAATACAAGCAAAAAGATATAAAAGCAACAATTGGAATATTGTAAATTGTTCCAATACATTAAGTAATAAAAAATACCATGCTTGTTTGTCAGTGACAAAGGTGAGAGGCAAGATAGGCTATAACTAGGTTAAGTTTCAAGTTTGTGAGAATGTTTGTTTTGGATTTTTTTCCCTTGAATCTATGAATTGTAATACAAAATTAGATAAAATTATTTATATATATATAAAATAACTGTATCAGGGTAAGGTATGGGTAGAGGACCCTATCTTGCCACCCTACCTGTATTTGGCGAGTATTTTCAATACCTTACCCGTCTCCCCATGGATATTCTTTTATACCCAAACCCTCCCCTAATGTTTTGACAGGTACCCACAAGGTAGGGTAACCATTGGCATCCCTAAATTTTCTCTTTCATTTTTTATGAGAATATCAATGATAATAAGTTTATATTGGGTGGTTAGGATTCTCCCAGTATAGCTTTACAATACGAATGACATAAGTGGTTGTCTTGTCTTATAAGTAGTCTATTTGGGCAGTTGATATTCCATTTTAATATATGACCAAGTGCCCATCTCATTTATTAAACCTAGTATTGGCTATGATGAGCTCATATGTCATGGCAAAATCCATAATTGCTTTACCCTCTTTATTTCTGTCTCCAAATTCATAACTTCCATGTACATCTCTAAGCCCATTACTTTCTCTACTCATAACCATTTTAAATCACCTTTTATAATTATCTTCTGTCCTCTAGGTATTTCTTGTACTGACCCCTCTAAATCTTTCCATAAATTTGTCTTTTCATCCTCACCTAACCCAGCTTGTGGGGCATATGTACAAAACATATATATAATCTATTTCTTATAACAAGTTTAGCTGCAATAATCCAATCTCCTATTCTCTTTCACATCTATTATCCCATCATTTAAAGTCTGATCCACGATAATATCCACTCCATTCTTTGCCCCATCCTTCTCTGAATACGAAGTTTATATCCAAATTCTTTCCTCATTTTAGCCTCTCTTCAACCCATCTCATCTCTTGGAGGCACATAATATTAAATTTTCTCCCAATCATCATGTTCCTCGCTCATAGATTTTCTTATCAAAGTCCCAATATTCCATGATTCAATTCTTAATCTATGATTCTGGAGTCTGGACTAACTTCTTTAGTAGCATTCATCTATGATTGCAAGAATGCAACACTATATCGGGGCATTGATGCAACAACCCTAGCTCATTTTTCACAACATTCTTATAAGCAGCATGCTGATATTGGGTTATGCCCCCAATGATTTTCTATTTGTCTAGAATTTATGTTGTTTGATCTGATGAGTTTCATGTTGGCTATTAGCTACTTTTAACGTAACCCTCCTTATCTGAGCTTCAGACCAGCTGTAAATAGTGATCCACAGGCAGGGTTCTCATCATCCATTCAAGCAGCAATAATTTTATTTTTAGCAAATATTAATGCGTAATCCCAACACTGCATTGCAATGAAAGCACTCTCAATTCTCTCTCCAGAGGTCTCAAAATAAAAAGAGCATCATCTGTGATGCAAAGATGCATGGCACCAATGTACTTACCTGTTCTATTGCTTACTTCAAAACCTTTTCACCCATCCTCTATTCTTTTCCTTTCTTTCTTTTTCTTTTTTTTTCCCCCCCAGAGCATAATATAGGGCCACCATATCAGAATGAAGAGAAAGGGGAGAAGGATTTTCCCAACAATGCTGGATTAAGCTAACTTGTACAGTTCTTCCTGTGATCAATCTGGTCACTGGTGGAATTCTCGTAGCTATATTTTTTTAATTATAAATTTGTTCTTTGTTGCAATGCCATTGTTCATGTCTTCAATTTGTTAATTTTTTCATCTGCAATATAGAAAGTATATTATGACATGGAGATGCCAGCACAACAATTTTAAGGGAAACAAGGACATGGCTTTGTAAAGACATCAGTAGATAAATTATTTGATAGACAGATGTAAAAATTATTATTACTTATTCTTTTTTCATGTTACAAACACAATTCCAATTTATTAGATAATGAAAATTTGTTGTTACATTTTCCCTTTTTGGAATAAATATAAATAGATATTCCTAATATCTATTTTAGAAAGCACAATTAATAAATAGGTTAAAAGATTTTGGATTTAAAATTATTGAAATTAAAAAATTTTGCTAAAAAATACAACTCATGTTTTTGTTTCGTGATTGATTTCTACTTGAATTTTTTAAACTTGTAATTTTGTATTATTTATTTAAGTGGTTGACAATGTGTACAAGTGCCCCCCCCCTCCCAAAAAAAAAAAAAAACACACACACACACAAACAAAAAGCTAGTATACAACCTGCTAGGATGCTGTTTGCCTAGAGGAACAGGATGTACTAAAATAGTGAAGCTTAATTTTGAATGTGGTATCTGTAATAAAGATATGTTTCTGGCTGCAATTTATTCATCTGACTTACTTTATTCTACTTGCTTGCTTTCAATTGACTGCAGGCAAACTAGTGATCCTAGAAGCGGTTTTGCTACAGTTGAGAAGGACCTTCCTGGGGGCTTGACACCCATGCTTGGAGACAGAAAGGTCAGTGTACCTTTTCTTATGTTATTTTTTCCTCGTCCGTGTCTTTCTATGCACATGGAGACTGACCTTATTCTGATATGCTTTTGGATGCATTAGTAATGTGGGTATATATGTCATGATTACCCACATGGTACACCCAGTACTAGGTCAGCAGATGCCCATGATTCTATAATCTTTCCCTTCAAATGTTGAACTTCCACATATGACGACTTCTACTCTCAAGATAGGATGTGGATCTTCCCAACTTCTTTATTTATTTGGGTATCAGGTTTCAATTAAGGTAGCACATACTCAGTACTCTGTCAGAGCCGAATTCTGACGGTTAATTCTTCTCAATCCGAGAAGAATCAAGGGAATTGAGAGGGGAAAACAGAGAGAATTGAGAGAGAGAGAGAATTGGCGGGAAAGAGAGAATTGATGAATTGGTAATTCTCAAAAGATGCTTCAGGAGAGAGGACTCAGTGTATTATATACTGATCCAGCTCCCCTAGGCACCAAGGGCCACTTGGCCAATTACAATTATTCAAATTCAAACTTTAGGCCTAACTGCCTAACCACCATTCCTGCTTGTTCTACAATCAACTAACAATTGACTAATTACAATTAAGCCCCCCATAAACAATCGTTCTCATGACATACTCATTTTGGATAGCACATTCTCAACTTTAGTTATTTGGGATGAGGACTTAATTTGAGATAGCATGTAGATCTTCACAATTTCCTAGTATGTTGTTCCTTTGATAGAACAACAAACTTCAGCGTATCATTGCCCCCCCCCCCCCCCCCCCCCCCCTCTCTCTCTCTCTCTCTCTCTCTCTCTGTATGACTGTCAAAATATCTTGCTTAGTGCTACAAGGTTTTTGTCCATGGCGTCTGACCATAATTTCCAAAAGGCATCCCCCTCTATCTCCTCTCTAACTTATCCACAATGCATGTTTGGCATTTGTATAAAAAAATTTATGTTCTCAAATGAGACAAGAAAATTAGTTCAATACTTCTACATATCATTGGTCATGTTGGAGACATCTCTATTTTTCCCTTGGAAAACCTCTAGGATTATCATTGCTTAGCTTTTAATTTGTATCTTACCATCAAATGAAATGTGAATAACTGTCCACTCTTTGAAACAAGGGATGCTCTTGGTTTTGTTGGTGCTAGAAACAATTTTGTCTTCTCCCTATTATTATATCTCTAGAGTCAGTAATTTTATATGAGCAACTACTGAACTCACTCACTAGCTGCTCTTACTCTTCAATTCTTTGTTTAAAGTCTGTCCTGTGAAAGTGTTTTTCAAGAATCACTAAGGCACTTTGTGTAGTGTTTGGCCAAGTTATTTAGGAAATGCTTTTACGTTTTTTTTTGTATTGGACCAATGATTGGAAAAAGAAGGCATTTTTAATAATCAAATTAACAAAAAGGGAATTGATAGAAACACTTTTATACGACCTGAGATATTGTCTCCCAATTATTGCTTGTTAATTCTAACTATATTTGCCATTCTGTGGCGTATTGACACCCTTTGGTCTTTCCCTCATTGCTGAGATTGATGACCAGCAATAATTCATGTAATTATTCGAAGGGTTTTCAGTTTTCTGTTATTAGTAACATTTTGGTTTTTATTTTTTTGTTTTTAGTTAGAAAAATGAAATCATTTTTGATAATTTTATTTTGCTTTATATTTTATTTGTTTATTTCTTCTCCCTCCTAGTTATGTTTCCATGTTATACTGGTTAGTTTCACAATATCAACTGTGTTGAAAAATGACATTATCTTCATTCTAGCCATCTTGTGAAATTTTTCCATATGACAGTGATGTTTGAACTTTATCTTATCATTCCCTCATTAGAGGGTTGTGTCAAGAAGGGCATCCGGTATAAAATTTTTCGCAGATTTGTATTGTCTATGTGACTTTTAGAAGTCAATTGACATAGTGAATGCAAATCACTAGTCCTAGCTTGGTTAGGATAAAGTGTATTTGATGATGATAATTTCTTCTCCCTCCTCTCCATTGGCAATGTTTGGCAACTCCCACTAGTGGTGGAGAAGAGCCAGTCGTGGGAAGGGAGAGAGATCTACAGGTAGGCCCATACGGAAGGGGAAGGGAAAGAAATAAAAACAAAATGGTGTTCTCATTTTCTCAAAATATTTTTATAACTTCTGATCTTTTTTGAAAACAAAACAAAGAAAGGCTGCATAGGGGAATGACCTTCCCCCTATCCTCCTAAAGTGGAGACCTTCATGCATTGGAGATGTTATTTTTGAAAATGAGAACAAGTAATCACACGCAATCTGTTATTTTCACTGTCAAAATTTTGAAAATGAAAATTGAAAATAAATGCCCAAGGAAACGGACCCTAACCTTTTGCATGCATGAGGTTGATTGGGATGCTAAGTCAATCAAGTGTTATTTATACTCCTATACAAATCTGTTTCTAAGTCTTGAAATTTTTGCTGTACTCTTTTAGGTCGAGCACTTTCTGGGGATAAAGCGGAAGGCAGACTATGGAGATATGGCCCCTCCAAAGAAGCCAAAAACGTGAAGTTTCATGTGGTTGTCCACGGCTGGATGACATGCACATTTTTTGAGGCATTCATTTTGAGTAGCTAATCCCAGCAAATGGCAATAAAGCACGCTGCAGTTGCTAGCCTGCCAGGGGCATATGTTGTCTTCACTCACGTCTCTGAGCTACTTACTGTATATAACATACTCTACTTACAGGAAGAAGTTGCTCTTGGGTGAAGTGCACAACTTATCTGGACTCAAAAGGTGTAATGCTAATTTGGTTTTCTGCCCAACCAATCTAATGATTTCGATCAAGGCTTTTACACTAGGAATCTCAAGTAGTAATTACTCCTTCCCAAGTAATGGAAAGATTATGTTTATTTACGTTCTAGTCATAGTAAAGGAGTGGCATGATACTTCCCACCTGTTTCAGTAAAAAAATGTAAGAAGTTACAGTTGAATCTCGACTAGAAATCTGAGCTTACGATATTTTATGGATTTTTTTTTTATTTGATTTTAGCTAGATGAGATTCATATTCTGTTCATTGGTGAGAGGTGGAGTAATATTTGGCGTTCATCCATACATCTGATAAAGTTATGGGTTTAAATTCTCATAAAGAACAAGAGATGTGGCAGAAATATATGAAAATCTAGAATTTATATAACTGATTTCCTAAAGGGTGGATATGTTGTTGTAAAGAACAAGAAACGTGGCCGAGGTAACTGTACTAAGCGTAGCAAATGACATAATAGTTTACTGGGGCACTGGAAGATTTGGAAAGATTGTGATACAATCTGCAAATATCGTATAATGTAAGGACTGCCGGAAAAGTCACGGGTCCTGGGCACGGCCACTCTTACTCGGTCGTACAATTGGGCCTCTTCAGTGTCTAGATATGTGTGTGTGTGTGTGTGTGTGTCAAAGGCTTGCTATGTGTCATGGCAGTATCTCAACGGCCCAAATAGCACACTTATTTGATAATCTCGAAAATTTTCAGGGAGAACCTGAGAATACTGTATTGTGTAGGGTCCAATGAGAAGGTCTCATGGTTGCCTTGACAGTCGTGAAGAGGCCCGATATAATCACTTCAGTTCATCTGGAGATTTCCTCCGGCCCAAAATTAAGAACTGGGAAGAGTGGAATTTCAAAAAATATTTGGGGGGGGGGGGGGGGGGGGGGGGGGTGGTAACGTCTGAATTAGAGAAAAAGTCTTTTGAGTCTTTTTGGGTACAGTTTAGAAGAAAGAAAAAGACCGAATCACACGAAAGAAAAATTTAACAATATTTTGTCAACGTTTAGAACTGTTTTTAGTTTTCAATTCTAATTCTATAATTAGCAATATCCGAACATTTTCAAAAATCTGTAGCATTCATTTTAAGAAAATATCAAAAAAGTATGTTTTTTAATTCATAATAAAAATTTCAAAAAAAAAAAATCAATGAGAGATTTAATTATTCAATAAAAGGTTAAAATAAAAAATTAGAAATATTTTTTACAACTGAATATATCCTAAACATTTTCTTCCTTGAGTCTAAATAGGAAAAGTTTAGGAAAAACTCACAAACTAGAGGGTATTGACTAATTTTAGAAAGAAAAATTTAGCCATCGTGAAGAACTTTTATAGTTGTTATGGGGTGTGTGGCCTTTACCAATCTGACTGGATTTGATGTGATATGGCCTAGAAAAGGAGCCACTTTAGTACCGTCTCCTTTAATAGTATATTTGGTTGGATTTGAATTCTGACATTAACAATATAAAAATTGAGAAAGAAAGGGGTGTAGGCCCTATTATAAGGGAGGTGAAACCCCGCCGACAGATCATCCCTCTAGAATCAAATATCAAGTTGTGTTAAGTAAAAATGGCCCAATAATATCTAAATGAAAAAAAAAAGAAGGGCCCGGCCTATTATCCTAACCCAACAACCTCCCTAGGCTGGGAACTACCCTCCCATGGAAAGTAACCAGCAATTGCACTGGCAACCTTTTCTTGCGTCTCAATCCTAACAATCCGTAAAATTGGACCCTCTTTTCAACCCAATACGAAATCAACTATCAGTTTCTCAGAAGGGAATTACCCAGGAAACAACGGATACTTTGATTAGGCAAACGCGGCTGATGATGATATATTTCTTGTTTTTATTCATCTAACTAACCCCTATATATATATATATACTTCACCTGGTTAGACGAAAGAAACCATGTGGACGCTGCTTATTGTTTAATCCTGAATTTAATTCCTCAAATGAAATTACGTGTACGATAACGTTGTCGTATATATATATATATATTTTGTGTTTATGCAAACTTGAAGCCGATTTGCATTTTCTTGATCACGCCTCTCTCTAGATCAGGAGCTTTGCGAATATGTGAATATATATAATCACTTCAATTCATCAGTGGATTTCCTTCAGCCCAAAATTAAGAACTGGCAAGAGTGGAGTTTCTAAAAATATTGGGGGGAACTTCTGAATTAGAGAAGTAGTCTGAATCTTTTTGGCTACAGTTTAGAAGAAGAAAAAAAAAAAAAAGACCGAATCACATGAAAGAAAAATTTAACAATATTTTGTCAACGTTTAGAAATGTTTTTAGATTTCAATTCTAATTCTATAATTAGCAATATCCTAACATTTAGGGGTGAACAAAAGTTCGATTAAATTGAACTAATTGAATCGAACCAAAAAGTTCGGTTGATTCGGTTTGGTTATTTTGTTAAAAATATTCAAAAAATTGAACCGAATTGAAGTTGTGGCAAATACTGAACGCCCACCCCCCGTCCCCCCTGCGTCGAACCGAACTGGTCACACCTCTCTCATGCAGGCTCGACACCGCATGGGCCTGTCTGTACTTCTCTTCGTTCTTCTCTCTCTCTATCTCTTTCTCGCGTTTCGCCATTTCGACTTCGTGTTCTCTTCTTTTCAAGTTTGAGTCTTCATAGATCTGGCAAAGACGAAAGCAATTCGCTGGCGAAAGATAAAGGCGATTCGATGGTGATGGCGAAGGCGAAGGCTCTTCGATGCTTCGTAGATCAGGCACTGGTCGAAGGCTCTTCGTCTTCATCTCTTTTTTCTCCTTCCACCATTTGTCGCCGTCGCCAATGGCGAAGAAGAAGACGAAGGTCGAAGACGAAGACAACGCCGATAGTTTTTCAGTAAGTTTTCCGGCTACTTTTCTTTTACATTGAAAGTTTGAAACCTAGATTTACTAAAATCTAACCATTAGATACTTTTAATTTTTGGGTACGTGGGTCACCGTGGTTGGGGGAATTCGATGATTTGTTCCGAGCATTGGAATCGTCGCCCGGCTAGGTGGTCAACAACAATAGCAAGGTCGATCTTTGGGTTATTTTTTTCTTCCAGTTCAATTTTCGGTTCGGTTCTCGGTCATCACAATTTAGGTTTTGGTTAGTTCGGTTTGTTGGGGTTAGTCGATCGATTCGGTTCAGTTATTGTATATAGTTCGGTTTGGTTCATAATTTTTGATCAATTTGATTCAGTTATAATCGATTTCACTCTTATTAGCATTTTAAAAAATTTGTACTATTCATTTAAAGAAAATATCAAAAGTATGTTTTTTAATTCATAATAAAAATTTCAAAAATAAAAAAAATCAATGAGAGATTTAATTATTCAATAAAAAATTAAAATCTAAAAATAAAAAAAAAATATTTTTTTCAACTGAACATATCCTAAACATTTTCGTCCTTAAGTCTAAATAGGAAAAGTTTAGGAAAAACTCACAAACTAGAGGGTATTGACTAATTTTAGAAAGAAAAATTTAACCGGGGGTGTGGCCTTTATCAATTGGATTTGATGTGATATGGCCCAGAAAAAGAGCCACTTTAGTACGTACCATCTCTTTCAATAGTACATTTGATCGGATTTGAATTCTGATATATAACAACAAAAAATTTATTGGCTGCAAATAAGTTGAGAAAGAAGAGAGTGAGCCCTATAAGAAAGGTGGAACCCATACACCAATTCCCTTACAGATCATCTCTCTCGAATCAAATATCAAGCTCTTATGCTCGAAGGGCATAGTAAAGTGGTAAAGGGGATAGACCGGAAACTTGTCTGGAGATTTTTAGTGTGAGTTCGATTCTTGAGTGAAGTAAAATACTTTCTTTTAAGAGAGGATCTTAGAAGTGATATTAGTGGTGCTAAGACTTATCATCTTGATCATTTGGGCACATCTTTCAATTTACTTCCTCAGTATAATTTTAGGGACAGGGTAGTTGAGAACGTCAATAATAGAGCATAATCCAAAAATATCAAGTTATTATGTTAAAATGAGCCCAATAATATCTAAATGAAAAAAAAAAAGAAAGAAGGGCCCGGCCTATTATCCTAACCCAACAACCTCCCTAGGCTGGGACCTACCCTCCCCTGCAATTGCGCAGCAGTTGCACTCGCAACCCTTTCTTGCGTCTCAATCCTAACAATCCGTAAAATTGGACCCTCATTTCAACCCAATACGAAATCAACTTTCAGTTTCTCAGAAGGGAATTACCCGGGAAACAACGGATACTTTGATTAGGCAAACGCGGCTGATGAGGATATATTTCGTGTTTTTATTCATCTAACCCCTATATATACTTTCACCTACTTTCGTCGAAAGAAACCATGGACGCTTATTGTTTAATCCTGATTTGATTCCTCAAATGAAATTACGTGTACGATAACGTTGTCGTATATATATATATATATATATATATTATATTTTGTGTTTCTGCAAATTTGAAGCCGATTTGCATTTTCTTGATCATGCCTCTCTCTAGATCAGGAGCTTTGCGAATATGTGAATATATATCCGAAGGTCAACGAAATTGGCATCTACAGTTTGTAAAGTCGGTGTTTGATTCGGTCAATTACTTGTGGCCGCCAGACTTCTCCTATGGTCTTATATTTCATATTGTCTCGAAGTTTGAAAGTCATTCAGGCCTTGCTATATATGTACAGAATTGCAATTAGTACTATAGTTCTTTGCAACAGGATCAGAGCAGAAAGATTTTTTTAATCTGGGTGTTTTGGGAAGGTTTAAGAAGTTGGTTTTTGTTGCACTTCCAGGGTTTTATTAGTCTGCAAATTGAAGAGCCTAATTGTTATTTATGGGAGGTAGAAGTTCGAAAGGGACAAGCCGGAGGCAATTTTCATTTGGTTCATCATCTTCATTCAATCAAGAATCGTACCCTCCTCCTCCTCCGCAACAGATCCCGTATTACACTCCTCAGCATCACCATGCCTCCTCAAGTTATGGCTATGCAGCTCAATCTCCCTATCCTTCTCGGAATTTGGATACCAAATACTCGAGGATAGCTGATAATTACCAGACGTTGGAACAGGTTAAACCCGAAATCACTGCAATTTTGTTCTTCCCTTGTCAACTTTTATTCACTTGGCAGTTTTGGTGCTTCGCCACGCAAAAACTATGCAGAAGAAGCAAACAATCTTTTTCCTGCCCTTTTGCGTGTTTGTGGACTATTGTTATTGTATTAAGCAAATTCTGAACAAAAATATGCTTCTAGTCATTGATTTCAAACAAACTAAATCAGATTTTAGTATTCCTCCAGCATTCATGGAAGAGGAAAATGAAATATGGCGAGCTCCAATCTCGAAAAATTTAAAATTCTAGATCAAATCAACGATTCCTCTCAAGTTTGGACTCAGTTTATCTGTCATTGCGCGTACATTAATTTAGAAGATCAGCTCCCTAACTGCAACATCTTTGTAACCTCCTGCAGGCTCATCCTTCTAATTTATATTAGTACAGATTCAAACATGGGTGCATGTTTACTTATCTTAACATTCACAACAAAAAACAATTTTATCATGTACTTAGCTTGATGGGAACTAGCAAAAATATCAGCATTTTAAGACTTAAAACGGTATTTTTCTTGTTCCTTCTCTGCAGGTTACTGATGCACTTGCCTATGCAGGACTAGAGTCCTCTAATCTCATTGTTGGTATCGATTTTACAAAGAGCAATGAGTGGACAGGTTCAGACCTATATGTTCATATACTTTGAAATCCTAGTAACTAATTTCCACCGAGCAATCTGATTTCTTTTTCTTTTCTTAACCTCAGGTTCCAGGTCATTCCACCGGCGAAGTTTACATCACATCGGGAATGATCTAAATCCCTATGAACAAGCAATATCCATTATTGGGAAAACTTTATCTGCTTTTGATGAGGATAACTTAATCCCTTGTTTTGGATTTGGAGACGGTAATTATTGTTTGCAAGATAAAGAGTCCACACGTGCTTGCCTAGAATCAGCATTAGGATTTGGAGATGATTTGTGTCTCTCTTGTTTATATTTTTTGCAGCCTCAACCCATGATCAAGATGTTTTCAGCTTTTACCCAGACGGGAGATTTTGTGATGGATTTGAGCAAGTGTTGAGACGATACAGAGAAATAGTTCCACATCTTCGACTTTCAGGACCTACTTCTTTCGCACCCATAATCGAAATGGCTACGAGCATTGTTGAGGAAAGTGGAAGCCAGTACCATGTGTTGCTACTAATTGCTGATGGTCAGGTGATTCCCCTGACAGAGACTTCATCTTGGTTGTTGATTTGTTTCGTTTCAGCATCTTCCAGATTTACTAGCCATGAATGCTTGGAGTTTCTAATAATTGTTAGTTAATCTTGTAAAGAAACAGATGAATACGTTTTGGCTGAAAATTTATACTACTAGGATTAGTAGGAGCAAGTGAATTTGATCATCATCATACGTTATTCATTTGCTCACTTCAATATTTATATATGCTTCATGGAAATTGCCTGTCCATAGGTCACAAGAAGTATTGATACGCCAAATGGTCATCTCAGCCCACAGGAACGAAAGACTATCGATGCTATTGTCAAAGCCAGGTAAAACGTTTTCCGTAGCTTAAGCTTTTGATCATAGTTAGAAAGACCATCAATGCTCTTAGTTATGATGAGCTATAAAGGCTTCACAGAGGATGAAGACCCCAGATAATGGCAATAAGGCTTGATACGTTGTTGTTGTTGTAACTGCAGCGAGTACCCCTTGTCAATTATCTTAGTTGGAGTAGGAGACGGACCTTGGGACATGATGAGGGATTTTGACGATAACATCCCTGCTCGAGCCTTCGACAATTTTCAGGTTTGCACCAGCTAGTTTGTGTAATTTGAGTAGCAAAATATTGTGTCTTCCCATGTCAACAACTCTTCAACACTCGCTTAATTGATCGGGACTGCTTTTTGTCTTTGACAGTTTGTGAATTTCACCGAAATAATGTCGAAGAAGGTGGATCCAATAAGGAAACAGACGGAATTTGCTCTTGCTGCTTTGATGGAAATACCTTCTCAATACAAAGCAACAATTGAATTGAACATATTGGGGTAAACTAATTCTTTCATTTAGAGTTTAGTCTACAGTTGCAGAAACAAATCTACTCATATATTTTCTCTTTGTTTTCTAAGCAGTCAACAGACGGAGGATGCTCCAAACAGGGTTGCTCTTCCCCCACCTCTTGCAGCTTCTCTTGGCAATAGCTCAAAGCCACACCACTCGAGCACTTTCCAGCATAGTTTTAGAACCCCTCTTTATCCAGAATATGACACAGTAACCGGCAACTCTCTCTCCAATTCTGTTAATGATAATCGAGTAAGTAAACGTTCACATATAATGTAGTCCATCCCATTGAGTTAAACTAGCTGCTTCCCCAATCTGCGACGCCAACAAAAATCACATTTTCTATCCTCCATAATCACCGTGCCGTAGGGATGGGGTTACTAATCTTTTACATATTCTTGTTTTGTTAAAGGTTTGCCCGATTTGTCTCACTAATCTAAAGGACATGGCTTTTGGTTGCGGACATCAGGTAAATTACTCTCTAAACATAAGAGGTTCTCCATTCTTTCTTCATGACATATTTCCTCTTGGGTTTTTAGTCTTACTGAAAAGCAAATCGCAGACATGCTGTGAATGTGGAGAAGACCTTGGACTGTGCCCAATTTGCCGTGCCCCCATCAAAACCAGAATAAAGCTATATTAGTAGGCTCTTGGACATCGCCGAGATCTGTTGCTGCTCTTGGTTTCAGCAAAGTTAAATAGGTGGATGGATGCATCCAATGGCCATGACCATTGACCAGAAGCAAGAGAACGTTTAGCTGTCGAACAGTTTCTCTTTCCATCTTCATTTCTGTTCTCGGACTTCTATTCAAGGCTTATTAAGTTATAATGACCTGAATTTACCTGTTCTGGATGGTCCAGCAACACTATTGGTTCTCTCTTCTGGCATACGGGGGAACTGGAAGTCGTGATGAAATTGATCGATCAAATTACTAGAGGTGGAACGTTGGCTGATGTGAAATGGCTGGAATTCGTGCTTGCTGCTTAGTTCTTAGACAGTGAAGATTGGGGAATGAAACCCCATGCTCATCCTATGATATGCTCCTATGCAGCTGCTGGGCTGCTTGTTGGAGGAAGATTTTAAGGGATTGGGTTTTTAGTTTGTGAATGAAGTTTTGATCTACTCGTTTTCTTTGCTTCTTTTATGTGTTTGTTTATTTATTGGGATTTTTTTAGAACTTCAAATTTTCATACTGTTCACAATTTAGAGAGAAACTAGAAAATAGGAATAGGAAATTGAGTGTAGGGTTGTCAATTCTTTTATCCCAGCAAAGACTGTAAACATTCTTCACTGTTCTGTAAGGTTTACAACCAACAAATTCTTGATGTATGAAGCATTCCGACTTTCAATTATACATTATTTGTGAGGGTCTCTGCTCTAATTTTGGATCTAGAATACAGCCCGCATAGGTCAATGGGTCTTATGCTTAGGACCCCCAAAAAGTGGGGGCCCCAAAAAATTTGCAGAGGTCGCCAACCCTGCCCAAAATGAGGTCGTTGGCCCCTATAGTAGGGGGAGGGGGAGTTTGCTAAGGTGGTCGTCCTTGTCTAGGAGGCCACTGACAAGCAACGACCAACTAGTTCTTGGCCCCCAAAAAGAGGGGCCCAAAAAATTTTGTAAAGGTCGCTTACTTTACCCAGAAGGAGTCGACCGACGGTCGACCACCCAGGGATATGGGCGTCGGCGAGAAAGAGAGAGAGAGCCTGTCGTCCATGGCAGCTCTTTTTTTTTTTTTTTTCAATTTTTTGGTAACGCCATATCACGAGCGCCCTCATCTACTAGCCCCAGAGTATGGCGAAGGAGTTAAATCAAAGAACTTGGTGGCCCTCGGTTTCGATCCCAGAACAACACTCTGACTATGATGGAAAAGGCTCCAAACGAAATTGTCAAGACCACCGGGCTATGCCCTTGGGGTGTCCATGGCGACTCTTTTAGTTCTACAAAAGTCTTGGTAGAGTCTTCCCTTTGATACTAAAAAAAAAAAGATAAAATGGCATCCTAAATAAATGAATATGAAAGGGTAACAAATTAAATCAAGGTTTCCCTAACAGATTGATAACATAATCTTGAACTTCTTTGGCTTCCACTGTGGATGCAACCGACACAAGAAAGATAAATCAGTGAGAGGTTAAAGATATGATAATTAATCTAATATGCGCTTAATCTCCCTATTGGCTAATTCGGCTTGACCATTGGTTTGGGGATGGTATGGTGTTGTAACCTTGTGCAGAACATCATATTTCTTCATTAGTTCTGCCACAACTTTATTACAAAAATGGGAACCCCCATCACTGATGATCGCTCGTGGCATCCCAAATCGACTGAATATGTTTTCTTTCAAAAATTTCACTATAGTCCTATGGTCATTTGTTCTGACCGGGATCGTTTCGACCTATTTGAACATATAGTCGACAGCAAGTAAGATGTATTCATGTCCAAATGAATTGACAAATGGGACCATAAAATCCATACCCCAACAGTTAAAGACTTTTAACACTTGGATCGGATGTAATAGCATCATGTTTCTCCTCGACAGACTTCCTAACCTTTGACATCGATCGCAACTTAAACAGAACTTGTACACATCCTTGAACAGTGTTGGACAATAAAATCCACTCTGAAAATTTTTTGCAACTGTTTTCTTGACAGGAAAATGGCATCCACATGCAAGAGTGTGACAAAAATTAATGACACTCTGTTGCTCATGATCGAGTATGCATCTACGGATGATTTGGTCAGGACAATATTTGAACAAGTACGGGTCATCCTAAAAGAATGTCACCACCTTCCGAAATTGTTTTTGCTTATCTAACCTAGACCAGTGATCTGGAATCTGTCTAGTGACTAGATAATTTGCTATGTCAGCATACCATGGAAGGATAAGTGATGTAGAGTGACTACTTATTTGAAATAATTGTTCATCTAGAAAGGAATCATGGATTGGGCTCTCAAACTGATTTAGCTCTTGACATGGTAGACGGGACAAGTGGTCAGCCACAACATTTTCTACCCCTTTTTTATCTTTTATTTCAATGTGAAATTCTTGCAAAAGTAAGATCCATCGAAGGAGATGGGGTTTTGCATCTTGCTTTGTGAACAAATACTTTAGAGGAGCGCGATCGGTAAAAATGATCACTAGTGACCCTACGAGCTAAGATCAGAACTTATCTAGGGCAAAGACAACTGCTAGTAACTCTTTCTTTGTAGTGGCATAATTCTTTTACGCCTCGTTAAGAGTTTTGCTAGCATAGTATATTACATGAGGTTTCTTATCCTTCCTTTGCCCTAACACAGCTCTTACCGGGTAATCACTAGCATCGCACATAAGTTCAAACGGGAGGGACCAATCAAGGATTGAATGATAGGTACTGAAATGAGTGCATCTTTCAATTTATCAAAAGCATTTTGACAAGCAGGAGTCCATTCAAACGGAACATCCTAAGATAGCAAATGGCACAAGGGCTTTGTTATGGTGCTAAATGAGGCAATGAATCTCCTATAAAACCCTACATGTCCTAAAAAACTTCTGATGTCTTTCACATTCCTAGGAGTGGGGAGTTTTTGAATGGTTTCAATTTTTGACCTGTCTACCTCCATCCCACTAGATGAAACGATGTGCCCCAAGACTATGCTCTATTTCACTATGAAGTAACACTTTTCCCAGTTGAGTATCAGATTTGTTTCCTCACATCTTGCTAAAACCTTTTTCAGATTCTCCAAACATGCTTCAAAGTTACTTCCATAAACAGAAAAGTCATCCATGAATATTTCAACAATTTGCTCAACTATTTCACTAAAAATGCTCATCATACACCTTTGAAAGGTGGCTGGAGCATTGCATAACCCAAATGGCATGCGCCTGTAAGCAAATGTCCCAAATGGACATGTGAAAGTAGTCTTCTCTTGATCTTCTAGTGCAATTTCTATCTGATTATACCCTGAGTACCCATTTAAGAAGTAATAGTAGGCTTGGCCTGCTATTCTCTCCAAAACTTGATCCAAGAAAGGTAGAGGAAAATGATCTTTCCTTATCATAGAATTGAGCTTTCTATAATCAATGCACATACGTCATCCTGTCTAGATGCGCGTGGGAATCAGCTCATTGTTCTCATTTTTTACAATAGTAACTCCAAACTTTTTTTGCACTATTTGAGTTGGACTTACCCACTTAGAATAAGAGATTGAGTAAATTATTCCAACATCCAACAGCTTAAACACTTCTATTTTAACAACTTTTTTCATGTTGGGATTTAATCTCCTTTGCATTTGCCTAATTGGTTTTGCTCCTTCTTCCAAGAATATCCTATGAGTACAGATCAAAGGGCTAATACCTTATAAATCTGCGATGATCCATCCTAATGACTTCCTATGTGCTTCAGAACTTCTATCAGTTGTTGCTCTTACTGAGGTGTCAAACTAGAAAAGATAACCACTGAAAATGCTTCCCCTTCTCCTAAAAAGACATACTTCAAATCACTGGGCAATGACTTTCTCTCAGGCGTGGACTGATGGCTATCAGAAGCCGTGAGCTTACTGTTCAAGTTTCCTAATGGCTCTAAACTAGGCATCCATGTAGGCTTCTCACTCTCTTTACCTATGACTTCCACTTCTCTTATTTCCTCAAGATCCTGATTTCCTTCTTTGGGTCTTCTCATGAACTCTTTAAAATAATCATTGATCAGTGTTTGGATCAAGTCTTCCTCCTTCACTTCACTCTCAATGTCCTGATGTTTGGCTACCCTGAAGATATTCATTTCTACAGTCATGTTTCCAAAAGATAGCTTCAACACACAATTCCTACAATTAGTGATAACATTTGATGTTGCTAAGAATGGTCCACCCAAGATGACATGAACATGAGGTTGAGGACCCTGATGAGGCTAAGTATCCAACACTGTGAAATCTACTGGAAAGTAGAACTTGTCCATTTGGACCAATACATCCTCAACTATCCCTCTAGGCACTTTGACTGACCTATCTGCCAATTGTAGAGTGACTCTTGTAGGCTTCAATTCTCCTATACCCAATTATTGATAAACACTGTATGGCAATAGATTGACACTAGTTCTTAGGTCTAAAAGTGTTCGATCAACTTTTTGACTTCCTATGATGCAAGAAATGGTTGGACACCCTGAATCTTTATATTTGGGAGGGGTTTTGAACTGTAGGATAGAACTGACCTGTTTAGTTAGAAATGTTTTTTCATGCACATTTATTTTTCTTTTTAAAATGCAAAGGTCTTTCAAGAATTTGACATATGAAGGTGTTTGTTTTATTGTATCCAAAAGTGGAATGTTGATTCTCACTTGCTTAAACACTTCATATATATCTGCATTTTGTTGCTCTTTTTTCAAATGATTCAACATTTGTGGAAAATGTGATTTGGGTCTGTATTGAATTTATTTCCCTGAAATGTTATTACATTTCCCATCTTCTTTTTGTTTTTCATTTTTTTTAATTTCTCTCATTTTTTTTAATTTTTCTCCATGGTGGGTTCATGATCTTTTGGTTCTTCTTCTTCAACAACAAGTTGGTTTATTCTAGGATCAGTTGGTTTTTCAATTATTCTTCCACTTCTTAGGACAGTCACTGCTTGAATTTGTTCATGAGTGTTGGTTTCATTATTTGAACCTTCTACCTGGTTGGCTTGCCTAATTGGGTTAGGATTAGTTTGGGATGGGAATCTTTCGGGTTCTCTCACACTCAATGTTTGTGTTAACTTGGTCAACTGGCTCTTAATGTCTTCCATGGCTTTGTTTGTTTGCTCCTGAGTTTTGACAACTTGATTATTGATTCCTGTTTGACTTTGGATGAATTGATGCAGAGTGTCCTCTAAAGGTTTCCTATGAGGTGGCTAGTAAGTGTTGGACAAGAACCTTGATTTGGTTGGAAAGATTGTTGTGCAGGGAATGGTGGCTGAGAATGATTTACAAAATCATTTCTCCAAGAAAAATTTGGGTGGTTTCTATTGTTGGGATGATATGAGTTGTAATTTTGGCTATGCCCGTAATAGTTTCCCCCTTGATTTTGGTTTTGCCTACCCTCGAAATTGTGTGGATGTGTGTTATTTGTTTGTCCATACAATACCTCTTTGAAAGCAGGTAATGTAGGACATTCCTCAGTCTTGTGCTCTGTTGTGTCACAAACTGCACATTTTACTTCTACTTGATTAACAGACTGTGTTTTCTTGGTTTTCAGACTTTCAATCTTTCTTGTCAAGGCAGCTATCCTAGCATTCAGATCATCACTCTCACTTAGTTGGTACCTACCTCTAGACTGTGGATTTTCTCTTGAGTCATTAGAAGATATTGGTCCAATCTCCCAGTTTCTAGTGTTTTCTACTAAGGTATCAAAGAACTGGAACGCTTCATCTGGAGTCTTATTATAAAACTCACCATTACACATGGTGGACACTAGCATTTTCAATTAAGGACTAAGAGCGTCATGAAAGAAACTGACCACTCTCTATTGTTCAAAAGCATGGTGTGGGCAAGCATGGAGAAGGTCCTTAAACCTCTCCAAAGTTTGAGAAAAGTTCTCATTGGGTTTGCACACAAAATTCATAATCTGCCTCTGAAGGGTGGCAGTCCTAATGGCTGGGAAATATTTTTTCAAAAATGTTGTTTGCATTTCCTTCCAGGTTCCTATGGACCTAGGTGGAAGAGTGCTCAACCACATCTTAGCCTTATCCTTGAGTGAAAATGGGAAGAGCTTCAATCTTATGACATCTTCATTCACTGTATGATCCATACAGGTGCTACACACTTCCTCAAGCTCTTTCATATGGGTGTATGGTTTTCAGAATCCATGCCATGGAAAGTTGGCAACAATTGGATGGTGTCAGATTTGAAATTAAACCTATGATGGTTGATGGGAAGAATAATGCATGAGGGGGTTGTCTGCCTAGGAGCATGAAGATACTCCTTAAGGGATCTGATCATTTCCTGATTAATGGGATCAGGTTCACCGCGATCACTACCATGTGCAGACATGTGTGCAAGTGGTATGTTCTCGTTGTGTTGAGATATGAGTGATTAATTTTCTATAATCCTACCTGACCTAAGTATCATACATCATGCACAAAAATAAAGTAAAAAAAAAAAAACAGAGTTACCAGATTTATCAGGGGATGCTTATTCTTATTTTTTTTTTTTTTTTGCCTTAATCTCTTCGACAACGGCGCCAAAATTTGACTGCAATCTCACCTTGCAATTAAAACACAATAAAACTTTTATATTTTTTTCTTTATTTTGGTGAGAGGTTTATATTCGTCAGTGTACGAGTGCAGTTATAGTCCAAATTTAAATTTATATTTTCTGGATGAGTTTAGATTGTCCACTAAGAGATTTATTTATGGCAAAAAAAAAAAAAGAATGTCACACACACACGCATCTTGGCAACAAGATTTTTTATGAATTTTCAGATAATGGATGCTAGGAAATAACGCAAGGCAGAAGCTAAAATAAACACTGAATGTGAGAATATAAAATTAGATAACACTTGAGTTAAGACAATTTCAGCACCAACCCGCTGATCCCCAATTTTTAGCAAAAAAATTAGTAATATTAATTTAATTTCAGATATGAGAGTTTGTTATTAAATACAATTAGAGATAATGATAGTTCTAATTTAAGCAATCCCCATATATGATATATGGGATTTTAGTTTAAGCAACTACCATAAATTCGATTGCAATTAATATACAAAACAACTAAATTAATCATCCGGGTTTGAATATGATAGCGTTTCCAGTTCTAGTAACTCTCATAGATGGTATGAAAGCTCTAAGTTAGGCTTACGCTACAATCCAAACCTAGTGATTTCTCAATAATTAATACACACTCATACTGACATTTAAATTAATGTCACTCATTTAAAGTACAGCTTTCTTTGGGAATCATTGGTGTTGGACACTATTCTTGCCTTAACCCAAGATTCGATTTAGCTACTCATCTTCATTTAAAAATTAATTCACAGGAATTTAAATGGCGTAATTTAAATGACAGAATTTAAATGACAGAAATTAAAACAACATAAATTAACCGGCCATTTAGGCGATGGATAATAAAAAGATGTGAATTAAAAATTATAAAAATTTAATAGCAGAAATTAACCGGCCATTTAGGCGGTGGATAATAGGGTAACAATAAATAATATGAGAATTCAAGAGAAGAAAGAAAAGAAGAAAAATCACAAGAGAAGATAAGAAATAAAAGAATAGAGAACAAGAGCAATTCTCAAAAAGAAACTCTAACAACACAACTAAGTTTTCATTCAAGAATAATTAACCTCCTCACAAGTGCACCCAAGTGCACTTGAAACATCCAATTTAATAGTTAACCCAAGTGCACTTGAAACATCCTCTTGACTTCATAATTAGCCCTTGAATTTGAGCAGCAATAATGGGTCATCCAACGTCTTCGATTTATGCCCCTAATTAATTGTAGAAGTTAACTTCCTTGCTTCATCTTGAAAATAATATGTAATGTGAATAATTATTTATTTTAAGCATAAATATAAAACTAAAATAGAGATATAATTCATTAAAATTTAGGAAACATCGACCCCTCATCATGTGGGCGTCGTTATGCGGTAGGGCGACGGTCGGGAGTAGTCGGTGACAGCGGGGCTGGCCGACGGAGGTTGGACGGTGGTAAACGACGGCGTGTGGCCAGCTGCTGGTGCGCGCAGGCGGACGCGCGAAGAAGGAGATGAACAGGGGAGAAGAATAAAGAAAAAAAATATAAGAAAAGAAAGGAAATAAAGAAAAAGAAAAAAAAAGGAAAAATAATTAGAAGATTCCAGAAAATTGGAAACAAATTTTAAAAATTAATTTGGGACTCGAGAAGCGTGTCAGAGGCTCGAAAATGGGGTTTTGAGTGCAAAGTAGCATCCTATGAGCCAACGCCGGTATAGGCGTTTTTTGGATTTCTCCTCCAGATGACTGAGGTAAATTTATTTATTTCTTTTCGAGTTAATAACATTATATGGAATAGTGTGAATTGTGAATTATTGGTTAGATTAAACCCTCAGTTGGGATTGATTGGAAGTTGTTGTTGGGTGATTTTGCGGTGTATGGCAAAAATGAAGGTATTGGTTTAATGTCTGGTATTGAGTTTTGTGCAATTGTGCCTAGGTTCTACCGAGGAGATAGTGGTCCTAGAAGAGTTCAGAGTTCAGTCTGGCGTTCTTGCCTGTGGTAGGAGAGGTTTCGAGCTAGGTAAGAGATGACCCCAATGGTGGCGGCGTTGCAAATGGTTTGTGATATTGATAAATATTGTGTGCAGTTGTGTGTATGGTGCATGTTCTATAGGTGGTCTAGTGGAGTCCTATGGCCATGGGAGAGACAAGATGCATGTTAGGGGTAATTTGGGAGGTTAATGCCTCTAACAGGTGAGTTCGGAGGGCAATGATGCCTCGCCATTCATGCATACTTGTCATTGCATCTCATATATTATCTTCTTTACATTCATTTGCACTCTTGTTGAGTCCTTATGACTCATGAGGTATTATCTCGTGTTGTAGATGTTGCAAGTCCAAATGCAAGCAGAGATTATGTCAGGAGGTTGAAGTGGTGACTAGCGTTGTTGCCCGCATTGTGAATTGTATTATCTCCTACATGTATTCATGTGGTGGTATGTGTATATATATACCCTTGTGGATGAATGTGTATGTTATTGGGCACTGGATTGTATCCAGTTTGTTGTAATCGGTATAATGTAGTATACGATTGTGTAGACTTCTGGTTGTTAGTGGCTTGTTGGGTGGAGCCAAGTTTTATGAACATGTAAGGATCAATGAGGTACTTCCCATAAATCCCCAGTATTCAGTAAATATTAACGTGCTAGTTTTGTGACTGTGTCACCTTTGGCTTGTAGTGAGACGAGCTGAAGAAAGGTGAAGCTCACTCGGGTTTCTGGGTCCCGTTCGCTGTGCTTTTTTTTTATGTTTTGGGACCGACTCCTTGAGTGGAGCGAAGGACAGGACAAAGCCTAGTCCCCACTGAGGGCGTTTCCCTTTGAAACATAGTCCATCTCTTCACTAGTTAGTTTGTTGTGTGAGTAATCCGATCGATTATTTACCGGTAGTGCCCGTAGGTGGGAGTGGGTCGTTACATATTCTTAAGAGCATGGTCGATAATAGGTACTGTTATTGGAGAAGATGGGGGGACATAAATCAAGCACATCTATGGTTGTTGCAATTGCTCGGTCAACTCGGTCAGTGGCTACCGAAGAACCCAGGTCAGTAGCTCAGTCAGTGGATGTTGAGCCCAGGTTAGCAGCTTGGTCAGTGGTTGCCGACCTCGGGCCATCATCATCTTTTGCAGCATACTGGTCTGGAAGTATAGTGTTCCTCAATTCTGATCTCAGTTCCACTGAATAGTCAGTTCAATTTTGATCTTCACTTAGTTTCTCCCCCTGAAGAGTAATACATGTCGGTCTCTAAAAAGGTGACATCCATAGTAACATAAGTACGTCGCGTCAGTGGGTGATAGCATCGATAGTCTTTTTGATGCGCCCCATACCCCAGAAAAACACACTGCACGGCACAAGGATCAAGTTTAGTGCGTTGATTTTTATGAAAATGGACAAGTGCGACACATCCAAAAACACGTGGAGGTAACAAGAGAACTGAAGGTAGTGAGCAAAAACGAGAAAATGATTAGAGCAGAGTCTGAAAAGCTAGAATTTTATAGGGCATTCGATTCATAAGATAAATAGCGGTAACAACAGTGGCATCCCATAATGAGTGTGGAACATGGGCACTAATTAATAATGCTCGAGCAGTCTCTAAAATATGCCCGTTTTTTCATTCAGCGACTCCATTTTGTTGAGGAGTTTGAGGACATGTAGTTTCATGGAGTATACCGTGAGTATGAAAATACTGCATAAAAATATGATTCACATATTCTCCACCATTATCTGAACGTAAAATACGAAGTTTAGTAGAAAATTGAGTCAAAATCATGGTGTGAAATTGTTGAAAAATCGTGAATACATCACTCTTATTTTTAAGCAGGTATAACCACGTCATTCTAGTGCAATTATCAACAAAGGTTACAAACCATCTAATGCCAGTAACAATAGAGACCGGCGAAGGCCCCCAAACATCAAAATGAATCAAATCAAATGGAATAATACTCTTATGATAACTCAAAGGATAAGTCACACGATGACTTTTTGCTAAAACACAAGTTTCACACTTAAAATCAGAATCAGAACATCCAACAAATAAGTTTAGTAGTAAATGCTTTAAGTAACTAAATGATGGATGACCCAAACGATGATACCACAACTATATTTGCCTTTTCTTATCAGTATGTGCTCCATGCACCAAGTTAACGCATCTCATACTAACGTCATCTACAAAATACAAATCCCCCTTTTAGTACCACGACCAATGATCTCCTTCGTGAGAATATCCTAGATAAGACAAAACTTCGGATACATGAGTATACAACAATTCAATTGTTCAATAGCTTGACTAGGAGACATTAATTTATATTTCAAAGAGGGAACTGATACCACTTGTTGCAATCGTAATTCCTCGTAACGAAAATTAATTTTTCATGTGATAAAAAAAAAAACGATTAGGATTCGTTCACTTTTTCTGTGTTAACTAGAAACTAAAACTAAAACACAAAGGAGATTAGGCGGATACCCTTGTAGTGTGCTATAATTCTCACTAGCAATTCCACGATCAAGATTCCTTCCTTTGAGAACTCCAAGTCTTCTCTGGTGTTCTTCAAGAATTCTAAGGGAATCTCTGCACTTTTCATGTTATCACTACTCTACATTTTGTGTGTGGGCACAAGATATAAGAAGGTAGTAAATACCAATTTTGGAAAATCATATTTTCCAAAATAAGTTAGACAAATTAAATATATGAATTCAGGAAGAAAAAGGAAAACTTCCTTTTTTCTACTCCAAAATCACTCATATCAACCACCTAATAAGTATATTCCAATCTTAGCAGATTGGAACGTATTTAGTCATGATATCTGTCTAGATACATTGCAGTCATTTATGGTATTGTCAATGATCAAGTAATTTGTCCAAAAATATCTGACAATTTTAGTGTAATCCCTTTTAAGTTATAACTTTATAATTTAAATCTAATTCTTATTTTGAAGCCACCAGAGGGACCTGATCGGACTCAATTGACTTAAGCTCCAATAATTTAATTTTGACCTAGTCAACTCTTGACTAGTCAAAATTAATTTATTAATTTTGTTCTATTCCACTAAAAGAACGAAATTGCACTCTCAAGTCAATGGAAATTACTGAAGTAATAAAATCAATAATTTTATCCTCTAACAAAATAATCCTACACATGACCCCCGTCAATCATTTGGAATATTTGAAATTGAGATAAAATGACCAGAGAGCGCTTTCAAAATATTTATAATTCCTCAAGTCCCATTTTTTATCTGACAATTGATCGTGATTACATCATAATAATAATTTAACGAGAACTGCCAAATTACTAAGCTCAGATTTAACTGTCTATCGAAAAATCTCTTGAGTTAATGATCGTACCTTATATAGGTGACGAATTCCATATTGTAAATATATGTTCCTCGTTACTTCACTTTAATTCCCAAAGTATCGAGATATTGATTAATAATTTTAATCGCACTCTGATACTTCAAAGAAGTTCAAGTTAATAATCAAAGTCCATTATTTACTCAGAATTAAGGTCTCTTGTACAATATGTTAAATAAAATTTAATTTCACGTGGTCATTGTCGCAAATTAAATTCTACTTGGTCCAGTCCAATATATCTAAAATATACTCTTAATTTTACTGCGAAAGCCAAAAGTTGGTTAGCTTAACAGTTCGATATGAAGGACTTGGGAGAAGCTACTTATGTCCTTGGGATTCAAATCCTACGAGACAGGAAAAACAGGCAGATCGCTCTCTCACAAGCCTCATATATAGATAAAATACTGGTGAAGTTTGTAATGCAAAATTCCAAAAAAGGCCAGATGTCTTTTAGATATGGAATTCAATTGTCACGGGAGCAATGCCCTAAGATTCCTAGTGAGGTGGAATACATGAAACAAATTCCATATACTTCAGTTGTGGGAAGTCTCATGTATGCTATGTTATGTACACGACTATACATTTGTTATGCTGTTGGGATAGTCAGTATCAGTCAAACCCAAGACCAGAACACTGGACTGCTATTAAGCATATACTCAAGTATGTACGGAGAACTAGAGATTATATCCTAGTTTACTCAGCTATGGATCTGGTCCCCATTGGTGATACTAATTCTGACTTTCAGGCTGATAGGGACTCTCGTAAGTCCACATCAGGTTCGATATTTACTCTTGGTAGCAGAGCTATCATTTGGAGAAGTATAAAGCAATCTTGTATTACTGATTCCACCATGGAGGCAAAATACGTAGCAGCCTGTGAGGCAGCCAAAAAGGCAGTATGGCTCAAAAAGTTCCTACTAGATCTTGAGGTGGTTCCTATTGCATCAAAGCCTATAACACTATATTGTGACAACAGTGGTGCCGTAGCAAATGCAAAAGAGCCAAGAAATCATCAGCGTGGGAAACATATTGAGCAGAAATATCACCTAGTCAGGGAGATAGTCTAACGAGGGGACGTGACAGTGTGCAAGATACCTTCGGCTGAAAATCTTGTTGATCCCTTTATAAAAGGCTTACCAGCAAAAGTCTTTGAGGGACACATTGAAGGAATGGGAGTGCTTAACATGTCTCATATACTCTAGGGCAAGTGGGAGATTTGTTAGACCATATGTGCCCAAGAGTATATCTTTATGTGTTTTTGTCGACATTCGAAATAAGTATTAATGTGTATTAATTTTTTTTTATTTTTGAGAAATTGTTCGATGATCGTAAAGATGGTATAAATTAAGTACTTAAGTTGTTAAGTACAAAAAGATTCTATTTATAATGTGATCTAAATTTGTTGTCCATGACTAGTGAATAAATTGCGAACACTTTATTCTGATAAGGTCGTTTTAATTTTACTGAAAGTTTATCTTTGACTTTCATAGTAAAATTAAGAGTATATTTTAGATATATTGGATTGGACCAAATTGAATTTAATTTGCGACAATGACCGCGTGAAATTAAATTCTATTTAACATATTGTACACGAGACCTTAATCCTGAGTAAATAATGGACTTTGATTATTAACTTGAACTTTTTTAAAGTATCAATGAGTGCGATTAAAATTATTAATCAATACCTCGATACTTTGAGAATTAAAGTGAAGTAACAAGGAACATATATTTACAATATAGAATCCGTCACCTGTATAAGGTACAATCATTAACTCAAGGGATTTTTCGATAGACAGTTAAATCTGAGCTCAGTAATTTGACAGTTCTAGTCAAATTATTATTATGATATGATCATAATCAATTGTCGAATTGAAAATGAGACTTGAGGAATTATAAATATTTTGAAAGGGCTCTCTGGTCATTTTAGCTCAATTTCAAATATTCCAAATGATTGACGGGGGTCATGTGTAAGATCATTTTGTTAGAGAATAAAATTATTGATTTTATTACTTCAGTAATTTTCACTGACTTAAGAGTGCAATTTCGTTCTTTTAGTGGAATAGAACAAAATTAATAAATTAATTTTGTCTAGTCAAGAGTTGACTAGGTCAAAATTAAATTATTGGAGCTTAACTCAATTGAGTCTGATCAGGTCCCTCTGGTGGCTTCAAAATAAGAATTAGATTTAAATTATAAAGTTATAATTAAAAGGGATTACACTGAAATTATCAAATATTTTTGGACAAATTGCTTGATCATTGGCAATACCATAAATGACTGCAATGTATCTAGATAGATATCATGACTAAATACATTCTAATTTGCTAAGATTGGAAGATACGTATTAGGTGGTTGATATGAGTGATTTTGGGGTAGAAAAAAGGAAGTCTTCATTTTTCTTCCTAAATTCATATATTTGATTTGTCCAACTTATTTTGAAAAATATGATTTTCCAAAATTGGTATTTACTACATTCTTATATCTTGTGCCCACACACAAAATGTAGAGTACTGATAACAAGAAAAGTGTAGAGATTCCTTTGAATTCTTGAAGAACACCAGAGAAGACTTGGAGGTCTGAAGGAGTTCTCAAATGAAGGAATCTTAATCGTGGAATCGCTAGTGAGAATTAAAACACGCTACAAGGGTAACTGCCTAATCTACTTCGTGTTTTATTTCTAGTAAATAATTGTTTTAGTTTCTAGTTAACACAGAAAAGTGAACGAATCCTAATCGTTTTTTTTATCGTATGAAAAATTGATTTTCGTTACAAGGAATTACAATTCCAACAAGTGGTATACAACAATTCAACTGTTCAGTAGCTTGACCAAGAGACATTAATTTATGTTTCAAAGAGGGAACAAGTAAAGTATTTGGTAGAGAAAGAGTGGATGTAAGATGAACCGTGTCGACTCCCACGACGGGAGAGGCAACACCATTAACATTAGTAATACTCTATTGTTGAGGAGTAGTTTTACAAGCAAAATCATTTGGATCAAAAGCCATATGATCCGTAGTACCTGAATCAATAATCCAGTCACCAGAATTATAATTACCAAAAACTTGTAATGCATATCTGCAGTTACCTAAGGGTTCGAGAGAGCAATTGGTGGGGTTAGGAGCACTGGAAGACTCTACTTGAGGAACCAAAGATAAATGAGAGACTGCAGTTGCAAGAGAAGCTTGTGTTCCTTACCGTGTCATCGCGGCCTCTCTTTCTCGTTGTTTTTTAAGCTTCAAAGGTTCCCACCACTCGGGATACCCATAAAGTTTAAAGTAATAATCTCAGCCATGTTTCTTACTCCCACAATAGGTGCACCCACCTTCAAGGACTGATGGTTTTTCTCGGAGAGTATGAGTAGCAGCCGCTTTTAAATCGACATGAGCAGCAGGTTGTACTTGCAGAGAAGCCACGGTGCTGGTAGGGGCCACGACACCTGTTGGCCTGGCAGTCACAACAGCAGGCGTTGGGGTCGGTGCAAGTCTGGCACTTCACTGGGCCTGGTTGCGAGACACCATTGCAGCACTAGTGGTGTTTCCCATCATAACAGAATGTCGCGTAGCCTCCCGACGAACATATGCAAAGGTTTGTTCAACCGAGGGGAAGGGATCCATGCGTAACACACCACTCTGAAGCTTGTCAAAAACGCCATCCAATCTCGCAAGTAGGACATAAACCCTATCAGTTTGAACAAGTTTATTATATATTTCAATATCATGAGTGCACTTCATAGGATTAGGTCTTCGGTAATCAATTTCAAGCCATAGTGCTTGAAGATCATTATAGTAAGTCTCAATAGAACATCCATCTTGCTTCATCTTAAACACCTTGCAAGTTAGATCGTAGACGAGAGAAATATCGGATCCATCATAGTTGTAACACCCCGTTTTTTCAGGCGCGTTAATTCTTGGGATAATTTTTTTTTTTCCTTTCAAACTAATACTAGATCACATCATTCATCGCATTCATCCCAGAATTTTTAATCATTTTATCTTGAAAGAGAATCATCATACATCAAATGCGGAAGCTAGAATCGAACCTGACATCTTAATATTAATCATAAATCAATTTTTTACATCACTGTTTCTCGAACTTAATTCCCAATACAAGGCTATTCATCAATGACTTAAAACATAACATAAGTTCTTAACTAACATTGATACATAACATACGTCCTCAACTAACATTAACCCTAACTAGGGTTATACATCGTCATTAACCATAAGATTATACATTATCATTCCTCAAAACGTTCAGATTTCAAAGTAGCAGAACTTAAATATATGGACTACATTACATACATTTCATTTATCATTCAATTCATCATGCACTTTGCTAAGTGCTATTTCATGCCTCATTTATCCTTGTATCTGTTACAATCTCCATTTGAAACGTTTGAATATTCCATGGGTAAAGCCCAAGTTAGATGATGAATCATTTAAATAAGGGTACAAAAATCATTTTCGTGCATGGATGCAAAATGTCCTTTTCCATTTCATTTCGATTTGAGCCGACCGTACCTTAATGCTACTCTCCATTTTTACAGCCTCCTTCTCAGGCCGAGGTGTATGGGTGCACCCTTGAAAGAGTAGCGATCCCGGCCCGTACTCTCAAACCCTTATGCAAATGCATGATCAATATTATCGTCGTGAACATATGCACATTTCATCATTAATACATGTAAATGCAATCTACATGACATATTCACATTAAGACATGACAACATGACAAAATCATTTATATCAATTTGGGTTTTGAAAAAATCACTTTCAAATCAAGCATTTTTCATAAAACTAAATTCAGTTTGATAAGTACCACTTACCTCATACTCATCTCATAACATCTCAATTCTTGTACCAGGCTTCTAACGTACTCACTTCGAAACATCAATATATCCTGGCCATGATATTTATTCAATAAATCAATATTATATTCCTTTCCTAATTTTCTCATAATTTCTCTCTATTTCTTCCTATTTTTTCTCAATAAATCCAAACTAATTATTTCTCGAATATTTCTCTATAACCATTCATAAAATATTATTCCTAATTTGCTGGAATTTTCTAGAAAAGTTTATTTACCTTAACTTAACCTCTTAGGCTTTCTCGTGCGTGCCCTAACCTCGAAATGCGTGACTGACCTTGAATGTAGCGCAAATCCTCGATTCTCGTACACTACCTCGTTTCACGTGCATTTTCCTCAATTTTTTTACACCACATCAATTTTTGTGCACTGTCTTGATTTTCGTGCACCATCTCGAAACGCGTGCCCGAATCATCTTCCTCACCAAAGACTCCAAAATATTAATAAATCACTATTTCCCATTTTTTGGGATATCTTCCTATATTTCCTTTCCTATTTTTCTTTTCTTTTATTTTCTTTCTTTTCCTTTCTTTTTTTCTTCCTCGTGTTCTTCTTCTTCCTTCGTGCGTGACTTGTGCCTGCAACTCCATGCCCAAGCCGCCTTCGCGATGCTCCGCTCGTCGCCGGCCATCTTCCCTGGCCGCCACCAGCCCTTGCTGACCTCACCACGCCTGTCGTCGCAAGTCGCCATCAGAGCAGCCCTGCTGGCTGCTCGCGTCGTTTTCCTCACGGACAGCCATGGTTGCCACGGTTGTGCAGCCATCTTCGATCGCCTTCGGCCTCCACCGAGCCCTGCCCCTGCTTCGCGCCAGCACTTGCAACTCCTTCGAGCAGCCCGCGCGCTGCTGCTTCTCCAGCTTGTGGCCATGGCCGCTTGGAGCTTGCGGTTAAGGCCGCTTGCTGCCATGGCTAATTCGGTCTTCTCCCTTCCTCTATCACTCACTCGATCTCTTTCTGTCTCTCGGCTTCTCTCTCGATCTCAATCTCTCTCAAGCTTGCCCTCAGCCTCATGATCTCTCGGTCGAAGCTCTCATAACTCACTGCCATGGCCGAAACTCTCCCTCCTTCTCCCTTCAATCTCTCTTTCTCTCTCTCTCTATATATATAAGCGAGGTAGCTTGGGCGCCACTCGATCGGCCACCACTCCCTCTCGACAAACCTCTCAAATCCTTACAAAACTCTTAGCCCAATTCCAACATCTGCAAGCTTGCTCCCCATGCGTAGAGACAAAAATCTTGAAGCTTCCTTTGCCCCTCACGCGCACAGACAACAATCTGGGGCCCTTCTACGCGTGCATATTATATATATATACTATGTATTTAATATGTATATTACACACAATTAAATACCACAATTCTCCTCAATTGCACTTAGGGTTTTGATAATAGCACTTAGGCCCTCCAACACTTTTATTTAATATCATCGAGCAACCCAATCTCCAAAATTAATAACCAGCGATTACTCGATAAAGGCTGATTTTGTCCTCGGGTCCTCAGCGAGCTATTGATTTATCCCGAAACCACCTCATGATTGTTTGATATGAAAAACCGGAGCCCCCCAAGGTTCCGATGATTTCTCGGAAATTCCCTATAACAATTCGATATTTTAACCTCAATTACAGCTGCATTTTTAACTATACCGAAAATCGTCTCAATTCTAATTTCTTTTACTTCTATAAATCCTATTTTGAAACACTCATCAGGACCATGCTATTTTTTTTAGACAATTACACTCCGAGACATTCCCTCCGGTCGATTCGATAATTTATTTTGCTATTCGGCCAATTTTCAGTATTCTAAAATCACTTAAATTACGTGGTAAACTTATGCCGAAATGGGGTCTCACAATAGTAGGTGTGAGCCACGGCATTCCAAACCTCTTTAGCAGTTGGCAATCAAATAAAATACCCAATTAGATTGGGTTCCATGGAATTAATTAACCAACCTTTGACTATAGCATTCTCCGTTTGCCATCGCGTGTAGGTGGGATCAGTTGTTGGGGGTTGATGGCAACTTCCAAATAAATATCCCAATTTATCCTTGCCTGCAACGAACATCTCAATGATTTGGGACCAAACTCCACAGTTAGCGCCATTGAGTTTGATACCAATTTGTGCAGCGGAAGAATGATGGTGAACAATTTGTGTCATCATCTGAGGAATCGGTGTAGGGATTATATTATTAGTATTATTATTAGGCAAAATAGTAGTATTTGGATTAGGAGTAGAACTAAGGTTTGCAGAGGAAGACAAAACAGGGTTTGCCATGGACTCTCTCTCGGTGCTCTCATCCTGGTACTATAGCATGAGATCCATGGTAGTTTAAGGTTTTGTGTGTTGGCAGAGTAGAGCAAAAATCTTAGGATCTCTGATTTGATACCATGCTAAAATATGTATTAGGGTAAAAAATACATTCAGAGTTGTTTATTCTTCTCTCTTAGAGGCCATATATACAGTACACTGATTCCTTAATTGATAACTAATCTACCCCAATTACAAGAAACAAACTAGGAAACTAAATCCTATAATTACAAAGGACAACTCACACCGACAAACACTACAAGTTTACAATCAATAAAAAAGTTTTAATCAATCATCATCAAGAAGATCATCAACATCAAGCTCAATTTCTTCATCATCCCCTTCAATCACCTCTTCATATTCTTCTTCCTCTCCCAATTCTTCTCCCTTTTCCAAGTCTTCATCATCTTCGGTCTTTGGAACCGAAGATAATGAAACAAAAAAAAACAGAACAGACAAGAAATAATCAAATAAAACAAGTAAAGAACTCATGAGAGCAGGTGTAGAGTTAGTGTATATAGCCTAATTACCACCTTAACGCATATTAACCCTATGCAGAGTCAGTACACGAAGTCAATAAACCCCACCCCTAGGGGTTGTAGAGGGCGAAGCCCCTTACCCGAGGGTTGTAGGGGCAAAGCCCCTTGGCAAAATTTTATATGCAATTTTACAATAAGGGCATTTTGGGTTTTTCACATGTATTTTCATTGCCCTAATTTTGTTTCGATTTTTTTTCTCTCTTCTGTTATTTAGGATTAGGACTTTAATCCTAATATAATGGATAGTTAAACAAAAAAATTCACTGAAAATTGTAGCAATGAGAGTAATATGTCTATAAAACCCAAGTTTCATGAGGCATGCCTCACGCCCCAGTGCCTCGTCGGGCAAGGCGAGCACCTCCCAAAAAATGCCTCGCCTCGACCTAGTTGAGCTGCTAAACTAGCATCTTAAGACACCTTGCCCCTAGGCGCACCTTTAACATTTATGACATATAGATGCCCCATGAGGGTCATCCCGATAAGGTTACCCAAAGGATCTTCCAAGAAATAGTGGACAAGGTTCGCGGATGGGTCTTTGGCACCAAGAGAAGGTCTTTAGCAATGAGGCCTTGGGTAGTATGGAGGCTCCGAGGAAGTCTCAACTATCCGAGAGAGTTGACATGACTCGAAAGAGCTTCGAATTTGCAAGGCAATAAATAGTTAAAAGGCACATAAGGATCTCTTAGGCACGAGCCCTCTAATGCCTAAGGCCTTTTTTTTTTTTTTTTGTTATTTTCAAGTCGTTTTCAATTTTTAATTTTTAAAAATAATAAAAACATATTTACTTTTATATTTGCAAAAATAATGAAAAATTTTATAAAAAAAAAAAAAAACTCAAAATAACAAAAAGTCATTTTAATTGTTTTCATCACAAACATACTCAAATTTTTTAAAACATGAAAAATGCTACGGCCTAAAAGAACGTGTTTTCAACAATTTCAAAACAGACATTCAAAATATAAAATTGAAAATGAATTCAAATCTCAAAATTCAAAATTGAAACACGAAAAGAACGACCACTAACTTAAATATTGCCATGATGCCAAAGAATGCAAGTGATGTAGATAAATGTGCGAATGGTGTTCTTCAAAAAGTTGGATGTCTTGAGATGATTGTGTATGTGGTTGTCAAAGAGTCAAGAAGTAATTTGAAGACTCGGGAAAAAGATCTTGAAAGACGAGAGGTCAAGGGGTATTTATATCCCTTGAAAGACTGGGACACTTAGCATGCTGAGACATGTAGCACACATACACGAAGGCACATGGCACAACCCTTCAAGAGAGTGCGTAGATGCCCCTAGGTTAGACTTTCCAAAGGACCTAGGCAAGACACCCCCCCCCCCCCCCCCCCCCCCCCTCCTCAGGTTTTTCGAGGGAAAGAGGCTCGAGGAAGAGTAGGTCATGTTCTGTGGAAGAACATGGGTTAAGCTACGGGAGATGTGTCTCTCAAAGAAGCTTCGGGGAGGAGAACTGGGCCAATTCTTCAGTGTAGGCATCCCCAAAAATTCCTCAGGTGGACTGCTTAGGTCTTCGAGTGGACTAGCCTCCCAAGCTTCAGCATGCTTGCAGCTGGCTTCTCCAAGCAACTCCCCCAAAGACCCTCAGAAAGACTCCTTCGGGGGAGGAGGAGGGTACAACACTTTTGCTAATTCAAGGATGATCTGATTAATTTTAAAAATTTTAAGGACTATTTGTGCCAACATAGCTGAAAATGAGATTCCTTCAACACAATTTGTGCCAACATAGCTGAACTAGGCATAAAATTGCTGGTTACAGTGACAATTCAGCATAAAAAATGCTGGTTCAACGTCAAATTTTGTTAAACTCAAAAAGAATTAATCCCCTTCATGCCACAGACGTGGAAAATTCTATATTTCTAGCAATGAACCAGCAGTTCTTTCTCCAATGGGTAAGAAGCACAGAATCCCCTAGCCAAGTTGAAAGCTTTTCCAGCGTGACTTAGTAAGGTTGCAGAAAGAGCGCTAGTTTGAAAATTATTTAGAAACATATGCTATTTCCATAATTATTATAAAAGAAATATTACTTTTGTAAAAAAAAACTCTATGAGCAAGGAGCCTCTAACTTTAGTGAACCTACAAAATAACTTCAGGAGCAAAAGTAATCTACGACATAAACAAAGCGATACTACTTTTGAATATTATTCCAAAAAGGAAACAAGGAGGAATCTCAATGTCACACCTGATACACAATGAAACTAAACAGAGATGTCGATAATAGAAGAATTCAGAACAGACCACTAAACGGGGTTCGCACAATAGCTCATTCTTCTTCCATTGCATCTCCTCTTTCGGTAACTTCCACCATCTCTCTCAAGGGCACAATCTTTGTTGACAGAACCTCTGTAATCACAACCCAAAAACCAACCGCATCAGGGTGAGCAACATATGCACTTGGCCAGAGCCCCGTATGAATTTCATATGGGAACACTGCCAACTGACATCAACATAAAGCCACATATACCAAATCTTTCCATTACGTTTTGATCACTCATATCAGACTGAATAGAATGCCTAATAATTATTTAGCTGTCTTACATTGATAGTACAACATTAGTGTGGCAGGTTAAATGCCAAAATCAGAGTTTGCTGATGATAAGTGACAACTTGCAGTATATGCAAAGTGTTCTCATTTTAAAGCCAAGCCATGATGTATTATTAGTGATCCGTATCAGACTGGTTAGAGGACTCATAATTATATGGCTGCAATCACATAAAAGCACTGCCAGTACAGTACAACATTAGTGTGGTAGGTTACTGCCAAAACAAGTGTGTGCTGATGATAAGTAACAACCCACAATATATGCAAAATGTTGTATAATACAACCCAAACCACAAGATACCCCAACATATCAAAAGATAAAAGGCGAATACATTTGTCCACCAAGCGTGATAAAATAATTAGACAAAAGCCCTAAACAGGAAGGTGGGGGAAAAAAAATACCCAGTTACAATAGTTTATAGAGGATATAATCGGTAGACTTAGGCCATGATTAGGCAGAAAAACAAACCTGTTTTCTTGGGGAACGAATAACCTTTTGCATTTACATAAGTCCGAGGATTTGGCAGCTGATGGTTTCTCAAGTACTCAGTTTGCCCCTGCACAAGCACAGATTGTAGAAAGGAAATTTGAAAGATACTGACTCCTAGAAAGACTCAAAATTAAATGCAAAGTTCAAGATTTCCCATTTCAAGGAATGTCAACAGAAATGAACAAACCTTGGTTATCACGCAAACATCTACATTGCTCCCACTTCCCAAATCGTTAAATATCCCAGAGCAAATAGCCTCGCACACCAGGTTTACTCCTTCATCCCTCTACAAAGAAACCCAGATTTTTTATGATGGACCATGGAAGGTAACAGTCATCCAGCACCAAAAACTTTACAAATGCAAATCCACCAACTTACAGTTAGCCCTTCATGGTATTTTGATTCAAAAATAGCCATTGCTGCAAGTGAACCAGAACCCATTGTAGCGAATGGCAGAGTGTCTGTTGATCCATGAGGGTATATCTGCAAGATTTAAGGATAATAGTTAAGTCCTTTGTAGGCCATAGATAGAGCCTTTCAGATGACCACAGGTATACATCACTCACCGTGTGCAAATGTGGTCCAGTGACATCAACCCCACCAAGCACCAAAGCAGCTTGGACATGACCTTGGTAGCTGGTTGAGAAAGAGAAAAAGAGAGGGGGAGATAAGACCTAGCTTTGAAAGGGTACTGATGTCGCTGAAAATAGCAAAACTTTTGAGTATGTAATTTTACCTAAAAAGATGAGACTTCAGAAGGCTAAGAGCTGTCACAACCCTAGATTCTCGTCCAGTTCGGTATCTGTGTAGCTGCAACTGGGAACTGACCATGTCTAGAAAGACAATATTCTTGAAAATTAGAAGAATGGATGCAGTGTCGCTGTAGCTTAATAACAAGTATTGATGTTCTAAAATAAAATATTAAACTTGAAAATACCAGTCACTGCCTCTGTATCTGCAGCTGTCCCTGCTCCACAGCAATAAATATTGGGTGCCATAAAATGGATTTTCTCACAATTCTTATCAGCAACAATGGGCCCTTCAGTAGCTCTTGTATCCGCTCCAAGGATGACCCCATCCTGAAATAAATTTGAGCATATTGTAGTCAATGAGTTTTGAGGAGTATCTTATCAATTAATCCATTATGAACAATTGATAAAGAGATAGGACAAACCATCTATTTTTCCACCAAGCACATCTACTTCAATTAACCTTTCAATTCCTATATACAATATCTTAGCATATATTATATAAATTATCATTTGAAAGCACCTCAAAATTTCACCACTTACCACTATGTAGCAAAAATTATTTAATGTGATCCTTAAATCAAAAAGGATGACAGATGGACAGAAAGTACTTTAATGCCTATTTATAAGAACAAAGGAAATGTCCAAAGCTTATTCGGTAATAAGTTGCTAAAGCATTTTCATAAAGAGCTTATTTTAGTGAGAGAAGTTAGAAATTTAATTGGATAGTATTTGTTAACCAAGATATAAATCAAAAAAAGTGGAATATGAAAAGCATTCCAGACAAAAGTGTTTTCCATTATGTTTGTTAAATTTATCTGAAAATAAGTCATGTGACTTCTTATCTCGGACTTCCCAGATAAATTTCTCTCCCCCCCTTTCGGATAAGCTATATTGGACATTATATATAAGTTATCTTAATACAACATTATCTTACTCATTTTAACAAACGCTACCTTAGTAACAAACGAAGACAGAGGCAAAAAATAAAATAAAATAAAACCTTATACATGACAAAGGATATAGTGGTCGCAAAGGATATGCTATGGATAGAGATAGTCAGGTCTAGAAACGTATCCAACCCCACCTAATGGGATTAAGGCTTGGGATTGTTGTTATCTCAATATTGCAAAAAAGACACAAGCAAGAAACCTTGAGATGGAAGATCATGAGAGGGCTTTATGATTATTCATGCATACTTCTTCCTCCCACTATCCAAGCCTGAGGCAATTAGTGAACAAAAAATAGCTATAGGGAATCATTAAAATATTCAACCGTGTTGGACTTTGAACCTTGAGCTCCATTTTTGCTTTGTGATCCTTTAATTTACTCCACTAATTTAGAACTAAATTAGAAAAAAGAACAAAAGAAGAAGAAGAAAACTACTTCAATGCAATAAAACAACTCCTATAAAGGCCCTCTTTAATTCCACACCCTTTAAGCTTGAGGAAGTGCAATCCCTTATATTCTCACTTCTTACCTTTACAGTCTTCACTCACTTGCTATGATCATTATCATTACCATCGCAAACTTTAATTCCTAGATGGAGTCAACTATATAAATGCTAACTCTCCAGTTATTTTGATTCATTTCATGACCATATCTTCTGTAAAGACACTACCTACATCCCAAGTCATGTCTGGGAGGCTTTTACTATTGTTTTCTGTTTGCAAAATGCAACTACCTCTTTTCTACAAATTTCGTTTACTCCTCCCACTAACAGGTGCTATTTTGCTTCTTATCACATGTTCAAATCATCTGAATCACATCTTACACATTTTATCCCCAATAATAGCAATTATATATATTTTTTATATATATAGCTGCAGATTTACTATAACATCCACATATTTTGTACCATAAAACAAAATTAGTTTTATGGCCATCTAACAAAACTTCTTTTGCCTTAAAATAATTTTACAATCGCATAAAATATTGAAAAATCTTTCCTACTTCAACAATTTTGACTTGATTCTGTGATTAACATCATCAATCCTAATTATCTAAGTAATATCCACAAAAAATATGTCAGAAAGATTTATTAAATATTCATCCATAATTCAAAATGTAGAATACCATCACTTGACCAATCAACCAAGCTACTTAAACTAGTAAATAACAAGACACATGCTATGATCGTATTGGGTGCTATGTTGTGACAGTCAATTATGGTATCAAAGCCATCAATTGTGCACTGCAGGACCGTGTAGGCAATTTCTACACTCATCTTATGTTAGCACAATAGCTGTTGAGTTGTTTTGCATTGAATAGAAGATCTAGAAGTAAGCAGTAAAGTCCTGATCAGTTTCAAGCGACAGTTAGTTAGATTGTTTTATTCAAATGGTAATATGCAACCTAGGGGTGTTTTGGGTATTGCAATATCTGTTTTATCCCTAGAAATGTTCGCCCTAATTTGTCTATAAATATAGGGCAAAGGCAGTCGTTTGAAGCAGAACCAATTATTCATTATGATATTGTGCGAGTGCAGTGTGTGAGAGGAAAGGCTTGTGTCAAGAAAGCTCTTTGTAATCTCCAAGAAAGATTGTACTTGGGTAGGATAAGAGTGAGGGACTTTTTGTACTGTTCAACGTTTGGATTTCTAGTGGAATTGCTCTTGGACTGAGGTGAGGTTGGATGTAGGCTTGCTTTTCACGCAATCCAAACCAGGACATATCGTGTGCCTCTTGTTTGTGGTTTGGTTGTTTCTTTCTCTAGTTTTCATTCCTTCTAATTCTGTTCTTATATTTCAGTTTTCATATTTCTATTGGTTGGTTTGATTTCGGGTGAGGAGTGTGAGAGATTGGCATTTTGTAAGCATTGATTGAGTTGTCCAAAGCACTCCTAATCCTAACAGATTAGTATCAGAGCCAATAATTCATTCAAGAACTTCCAAGAACCCCAGAAATCAATAGGTTTTACTCCTGCCATGGCTTCCACGCCTTCTGCCGCTAGATACGACACTGAGAAGTTCGATGGAACTAATGACTTTGGGCTTTGGAGAATTAAAATGAAAGCTTTGTTGGGTAATTTAGGGTTAGATGAAGCCTTAGAAACTGAAAAGAAGTTGCCCGAAACCATCACTGATGAACAGAAAAAGGAAATCAATGATCGTAGGAAAGAAATCAACAATAAAGCTTATAATACCCTAATCTTGAGTTTAGGAGAACAAAGTCCTAAGGGAAGTGTCTAAAATAGAATCAGCAGAGGCATTATGGTCAAAATTAGAAAATCTTTATATGACAAAATCACTTTCAAGTAGGCTGTACTTGAAAGCTAAGTTTTTACATTCAAAATGCAAGAAGGGCAGAAACTTCAGTGTCATATTGATGATTTTAATAAACTATGTCTTGATTTGGAAAACATAGATATAAAATATGATGATGAAGATAAGGCTCTTGTATTATTGCATTCCTTGCCTAAGTCATATGAAACCTTTGTGGATATTCTTAAACATGGTAGGGATAACATTGACTTTAGAGGATGTAATAGGTGCATTGAACTCAAAAGAGTTGCAGCATAAGGTAGAGGGAAAGAGTGCTGCTGGTGATGTACTTTCGGTTGGAACTAGACTGGATAGGAATGATCCTAGGCAAAGGGGTAGGTCTAGGTCAAAATCAAGAAATGGCAAGAGAATAACAAAGTGCTATTACTACCATGAGGAAGGGCATATCAAGAAGAATTTCCCTAAGAGAATGAAAGGGTACCTAGAGAAAAATAATTCTAAAATCACCTCATCTCTATGCGAGTACAACTATGACAATGCCGATGTTCTAGTAGTATCTGAAAATGCTGATGGAGAGGCATGGATACTAGATTTGGGGTGTTCTTTCCATATGTCCCCACATAGGAAATGGTTTGTGAACTATAGAGATTTGGTAGGTGGTAAGGTGTTGTTAGGCAACAACCAAGAGTATAGGATCAAGGATATTGGAGATGTAAGATTAAAGTTGCATGATGGATCGGTTAAAATCTTAAAATATGTAAGATATGTTCCAAGTTTGAAAAGAAATCTAATTTTCCTAGGTGAGTTAGATAGAATTGGTTTCTCCTATAAAGGAGATAATGGAGTCCTAAAAGTTGTGTTGGGTTTTTGCATTGAGGATTCTGTCTAGAAGATGAAGAAGACAGTAGAACTCATTTGGCGAGTGAATGTGACTAGAATTCTAAGTTAGAAAGGAGATAACTTAGATGTTATATTATAAGGGTTATTTTAGTCTTTGTGTAGGTAAAATAACAAGCTTTGTAACTAAAGCCTCCTATGGTCTATAAATAGAAGACGTTGGCTAGGCAGTCGGATTGAACAAATCATTCATTCATTTATGTCTCTGTATATGAGTAAAATTGCCAAGAAGAGAGAAAAGGCTTTGAGAGTGGGAGTGTAATCTCTGTGAGAGGGCAGTGTACTTGTGTGATAGAGAGTTGAGGGTTCTTGTAAACTGTTTTCTCCGGTTTCTAGTGGATTGCTCTTAGGATTTGCGGCTGAATGTAGGGCTGATCTTTGATCAGTTCGAACCAGGATATATCTTGCGCCTATTGTTTTGTTTGGTTGTCTCTCTTTCATTTTTTCTTTGTTGAATTCTACTCTTTCATTTCCAGTTTATATTTTCTGTTGTGGGTTGATTTCAGGTGAGGAGTGTTGAGAGTATTGGCAAACTAAAAGTATTGATTGAGTTTCTAAGAGCTCCTAATCCTTACAGATTGGTATCAAAGCTAAGAACTCTTTCAGGAATTGCCTAGAACCCTAGAAATCGATGGGATTCTATCATGTCCCTAGGAGAATTAGAAGGATAATATTGGATAGAGATATAATAAAAAGGGTAATATTGTAATAGGCTCATATTAGTTTGTTAGGAGATATTTGGTTATTTGTTAGGAGCACATGGGTGCTGTTAGAAATTAGCTAAGGGGTTACCTATGCCTATAAAAAGGCCAATGTAAGAGAAGATTGATATGCTAAAATTGATATTGATATTGAATCTCTATTCTCTCTCTCTCTCTCTCTCTCTCTCTCTCTCAGCACTAATCCATTCCTTCTCTCCCAAATTCTCTGCAATCTCCCCCTTCATTTCTTCTCAGTTTCTTCCCCAATTCCTCTTCTATCCTATCACGAACCCTAGGTTCGTGACAAATGGTATCAAAGCAGTCAATCCTTGGCTGTGAATTTGATTCCAGTTGATTGAAACGCCCAGACGAGCAGAGCCTTACCATCCTCGGCTGTGATTCTGTTGCAGCCCTGATTTGAAGGCGAATCCAATTGGGGCTCGGGAGTGTGCTGCTCATTTGGATCGGAAGGTGATTCCGATCAAAGCCAATCGTTCTTCGGTTGTAAATTTAATCGCTCTTGTAAGAGAGTTGGTCGATTTGGTCGGCTGTAATTTCCGTCGTCGATTCATAGCGGAGCCCATCATCGATCAGTACAGAAGAGCGTTTGCGATTGGAGTGGGTTGATAGGCGAGCATACTTTAAGCGTCGTGAACAGACAACGCTCGCTGTTGGTGAGAAAGTTCATCGAAGACGGTTGGGTGAGACAAAGGCGCTAATTCTGGCAAGAAAGGAAGGCGCGAAGTGGAAGCAAGTGGGGGTAGTCGTTAAATCTCAGCAAACGCACACAGAGCTTGGGTAATCTTGAATCCATTGTAATCTTGTGTGGAGAGCGATCACTACAAGAGGCGACGGCTCGCAGCTAAGACTCCAATCTTGTCCAGAATTGAAGGGGAGCAAGCCATGAGGATTCGCAATTGGAGCTTGTGGTCAGTGAGGGTTACGACTGTCCAAAGCGAGCGAAGTCCGTCACAGGTGAAGCAGACGGCCCAGAGAGTTGCGACCAAACCGGAAGTCCAGTCCGACCAAACCGATAAGCTTCTTGTAGGCGCGGCTGGGTGTTGCGGTTTTAATTGGAATTCCGACTGGAGTTTTGCGGGTGTTGCCGCTTTGATCGGAAGGCACTGTGTGTGCTCGGTTTGGGGTTGCCTTTTGAATCATGTTGGTGAACCGTGCTTTCCTCCTTGATCGGAAGGAGATTCCGACCATTCTAGAAAACCAACTCAGAGCATAACCAAGGGAAGTAAGCTGGATGCATCATTGGCCATAAGCTGAAGCGAATTCGAGGCCAAGCGATTGTTGAATCTGTAGCAATTGCGAGCAGCGGCAGCAGAGAGTTAGAGACGGTGGTGTTTGACGGTGCTTTCGGAGACCCTAGAGCAGTTTCAGTTGATCGGAACTTGCAAGCGCATTAAACCTCCTTGATTCCGACGGGGGAATTCTTGGCTAATTGGCCTTGAGGCAGTTGATTACCCAACAGATCTGGCGATCCTCAATTGCTGTGATTCCTATTGTGATTTTCTGCTGAGAGCCAGATGCTTTAGGAGACTCTAGGAGGCGATCGCAATTGGGCTGGGAGCCTTGGAGGGTGATTGGGTTGAGAAGAACCGCCATTAATTTCTGTAGGGGCGACTAGGCTAATTTTTTCCGACAGTGCCTTCGGTGAGCAAGGAAGGTTGTTGATTAAGAATTAGCTGCAAGTGGAGAAGCTGAGCAAAGTTCGGAGCTGCTGGGAGTGGATTTTTGAAGGCGAATTTGGATGGGTGACTCTGGAATCTGGGCTGTGACCTGCGGCTCTCCTTTGCGGTAATTACGATCCGACTCCATTAAGGTAGATTTTGGCCGTAAATTTTTGGGTCAAAGTGGAAAGGCAAAGAGGAGTGGGTGCCCAACTCTTGAGTTGCAATTGAGGTGAGACTAGGAACTGCTACAACATGCAAAACAGAAGCATGTATATAACTCCCATTCCTTGGCCGTCGAAGTATGTTGTAGCTGAAAAATCGGCCATGGGTAGCAGTGCATATCTGAGACCATTGAAGTCTCAGTTGCAGCAGGAGAATTCTTCCTTTTCAGTAGGAATGAAGCATCAATGGCAGCCAAAGAAGGCTGTATTTTCAATGGGGTGTCCTACTCATGAAACTAGGGGAGGCAATGCATACATGGTGCAGATGAGCCTTCAATTGCAGCAGAAGAAAGCCTCCTTTTCAGCTGGAATGGAGCCTCAATGGCAACCAAAGAAGGCTGCATTTTCAGTTGACCAGCAGCATCAAACATGGGGAAAGGAGTTTGAGAATGAGGCTAGCCGAAGGGACAAAGGAACCAGCAGTGGGTTTGATGAAGAATGCAAGGAATTGGGTCGAATGTTTCGCGAGAAGTTGCAAGAGTTTGCAATGATACTATCTAAGGAGTATTATTACAGTTTTTCCGCCGAATACTTTGATGACTATCATGGAAGTTTTAATAAGGAGGAGTTCCTTAAAATGGAGAAGCTGAAGGAGAAGACAAGAAGGTGGGAAACTGATTCATCATTGACTTCCGAGTATGCGCTTGGGTATTTTGAATTAGGCAGCAATATCAAGAAGGATGTTGGCAGCATCAGAGATGATATTGGTGATGGATTACATCCTTTGAAGGGAACTTGTAATGAACAAATTGATAGGGCAGCCAATGCAGAGGGATCATTTGATATTGCTGAAAAAGAAGTCCAAATAGAGGGGAATTGCAGCCAACAAAAGGGAAAAGATGTTGCTGATTGGGAGGAGAAAAATGTCGAGAGTTTGGCTGGAAAGAACAAGTCTCATTCCATTATGTTCATTGTTACTACAACTGGCTGATTAGAATTTTTGTCACCCTTGTTGAAGGGAGGATTGAAGACCGGAATTGATGTTACAGCCCAGCAGGTTGTAAGTGGTGCCATGCAAGGAATTAATGGTACAATGTTTGCTATGGTGTTACTAGCAGTGGGAAGACTCATACCATGCATGGAGAGCAAAAGTCACCTAAGATCCTTCCATTGGCAGTGAAAGATATCTTTAAAATTTCTCCAGTAAAGCTGTGGAAGAAAAGGAAAAAGGGAGCATATTGGAAGCTGTGAAGGTTTGGCATGTCTTGGGGACCCAAGACATGTTTCAAGGCGGGGAAATTGTCATGTCCCTAGGAGGATTAGAAGGATAATATTGGATAGAGATATAATAAAAGGGGTAATATTGTAATAGGCTCATATTAGTTTGTTAGGAAATATTTGGTTGTTTGTTAAGAGCACATGGGTGCTGTTAGAAATTAGTTAAAGGGCTACCTATGCCTATAAAAAGGCCATTGTAAGAGAAGATTGATATGCTGAAATTGATATTGATATTGAATCTCTATTTTCTCTCTCTTTCCCCTCTCTCTCTCTCGTTCAGCTCTAATCCATTCCTTCTCTCCCAAATTCTTTGCAATCTCCCCCTTCATTTCTTCTCAGTTTCTTCCCCAATTCCTCTTCTATCCTATCACGAACCCTAGGTTCGTGACAGATTCTTCCCTGCCATAGCTTTTGCGGCCTCTGCTACCCGGTATGACATAGAGAAGTTCAATGGGTCGTCTAATGATTTCAGACTTTGGAGAATGAAAATGAGAGCTTTGTTGGGTAATCTAGGATTAGAAGAGGCTCTCGATGGAGAGTCAAAGATGCCGGAAGTCTATTCTAAAGAAAAGAAGAAAGAAATTATTAAGAAGGCATACAATACCCTAATCCTAAGTTTAGGAGGCAAAGTACTTGGAGAAGTTTTAAAGATGGAAGCTTCTGCAGAATTATGGCTTAGGTTAGAGAGTTAGTATATGACAAAATCCCTATCTAGTAGGCTGTTCTTGAAGGCAAAATTTTTTACCTTTAAGATGCAAGGGCAGAAATTGCAAAGTCACATAGATGATTTTAATAAGTTGTGTCTTGACTTCGAAAACATTGAAGTAAACTATGATGACGAAGATAAAGCCCTTGTGTCATTACATTCCTTACCTAAGTCATATGAAACTTTTGTGGATATCCTTAAACATGGTAAGGATACATTAACCTTAGAAGATGTAATAGGAGCATTGAATTCTAAGGAGTTGCAACAGAAAGTAGAAGGAAAGACTCCTGGAGATGTCCTAACTGCAAGAAGTAGGACTGAAAAGAGAGAGTTTAAAATCTAGGGGGAAGTCTAGGTCCAAGTCTAAGAATGGTAAGAAACAGTTTAAATGTTATCACAGCCATGAAGAGGGACATATTAAGAAATTCTGCCCTAAGAGAAAGAAAGAACTTAAAGAAAAATCAAATTCTGAAATTTCATCCTCCCTATGTGAGTATGATTATGATAGTGCAGATGCATTGGTTGCATCTTGCCTACAAGATAAGGATTTGTGGGTTTTAGACTCAGGTTGTTCTTTTCACATGACATCCCATAGAGAATGATTTTTAAACTATAAAGATATAGGTGATGGAAAGGTGATGTTAGGGGACAACCATGAGTGTATTATAAAAGGGATAGGAGACATAAAATTGAGAATGCATGATGGATTGGTAAAGACTTTAAAATCTGTTAGGTATGTTCCAGATTTAAAAAGGAACTTAATATCCCTAGGAGAGTTGGATAAGAGTGGTCATTCCTATAAGGGGCATGGTGGAGTTTTAAGGGTATCTAAGGGAGCCCTTATATGCACGAAAGCTGCCCTCCAAAATGGAATATACGTGCTGCAAGCAACCACTTTAAGTGGTGAGGCAGCTATAGGTGAAAATAAAACCTATGATCAAACAAAGTTGTGGCACTATAGGATCGCTCACATAAGTGAGCAAGGTCTTAGAGAACTATCCAAACAAGGTATCCTAGGGACTGGAAATTTAACAGATTTGGACTAAGTGAAACATGTATTTTTTGGTAAGTCTTTAAAGGTAAAATTCCGTAAGTAAGAAAACCACATATCTAAAGCCCCTCTTAAATATATTCATTCAGATTTATGGGGCCCTAGTCAAGCTTTAACACATGGTGGGGCAAGGCATTTTTTATCAATCATAGATGACTTCTCTAGTATGGTTTGGGTATATGTACTAAGATCAAAAGATGGAACTTTTGAAGTATTTAAAGCCTAGAAAACTTTAATAGAGAATTAAAAAGGTATGAAGATCAAGATTATTAGAACAGATAATGGACTTGACTTTTGCAACAAAGAATTTGCCCAAATGTGTAAAGAAAGTGGCATCCTTAGGCATTTAACGGTCCCACGAAACCCTAAGCCTAGCTGAGAGAATGAATAGGACCCTTTTAGAAAGGGTGAAATGCATGTTAATCCATACTCGGTTATCCAAATTATTTTGGGGAGAAGCTGTTACAACAACTGCCTATGTAATTAATAGGTCACTTTCGACTGCAATAGGATTTAAAACACCCTATGAAATATGGAATGGCCATAAGCCCAGCTTAGAGCATCTAAGGATATTTGGTTGCATTGCTTATACACATGTTAAAAGAAAGGAAAATTGGAGCCTAGAGCCAAGAGGTGTCTATTTATAGGTTATCCAAATGGGGTTAAGGGATATAAGTTATGGGCCCTAGAAGAAGGATGGCCAAGGACTTTGGTGAGTAGGGATGTGACTTTCAGTGTTGAAATACATTTGTACTAGATTAGGGCTTGTAATGTAAGGGAAGTATCATATTGTATTTTCTGTATTTGTTCTTCTAGAAAGGGATGTTTTTAGAAAGTTGACCTAGATTGTTTTAATTGCCATTTGGGCAGTCGGTCAGGAGGTTATCTCCCACCCCTACAGCTCATAAACAGGGGCAGAGAGGTAGGCTTTGAGAGAGCTTTTCAGTTGTGAATTTACAAACTGTCTTGTGCGAGTATGTGCAGTGAGAAGGAGGGTATATCTTTTTGCTTCAAAACTCTATATAGCTTTCAGGTTCATGGGCTAGGTGAGAGTTGGGTTTTGTGGCATATGTAATTGTGTATTGGTATTCAAGATAGTGGAGAAAGCTAAGGGTAAAGCCAATCTGGATGTAGGTCTTAATTGAGACCGAACCAGGATAATCTTCTTGTGTTGTTTATCGTTCTTGCTTGTTTTCTTGATTGATTATGGTTTACTGCTATGTTACGGATTAGAGAGATCATTGGGTGTGCTTGAGTGATTGAGAGATCATAGCTAAGGGTGAGATCTAGGTTAACAACTTGGTATCAGAGCCGGCCACCTATGGAATTGATCAAAGACTCAAGAATCTCAAGAAGAAGAAGGCGATCTCAGGGAATCAAGAATGGCGCCAATTGCTTCTCAATCAGTTATCGACAAGTTCGATGGGAGCAACGATTTCGACCTATGGAGGATCAAGATGGAAGCACTCCTCTGCAATCTTGGTCTAGAAGAGGCGCTGGAACAAGAAGAAACAACCAAGAGAGAATCAACTGGGAAAAAACTTCAAGTTCTAACCGCAGAACATAATGAGGCACGGGTACAGATCAAGAAGAAGGCTTATAGCCTTCTTATTCTGAGCCTTGGAGACAAAGTGCTCAGGGAGGTGTCAAGGCTGAACTCTGTGGCAGAAATCTAGAAGAAGTTGGAAGATTTGTATCTCAAGAAGACTCTCTCCAGTCGATTATTTCTCAAGGCCAGGTTTTTTAATTTTAAGATGCATGATCAGAAGCTCCAGGATCATTTAGATGATTTTAACAAACTCTGTTTAGACCTAGAAAACATAGACGTTAAATATGAAGAAGAAGACAAAGCCCTAGTTCTCCTATATTCATTACCTAAGACCTATGAGAATTTTTTAGATATTCTCTAGCATGGTAGGGATAAACTCTCTTTAGAAGATGTAATAGGAGCATTAAACTCTAAAGATTTGAGAATTAAAATGGATAGTAAATCCTCACCAGCAGATGCATTAATAGCAAGGTCTAGAAATCCTAAGAAAGATTTTAAGAACAAAGGTAAATCAAGATCTAAATCTAGGAATGGAAAAGGGCCAATTAAATGCTATTATTGTCAACAAGAGGGTCACATTAAGCGGCACTGTCCTAAGAGAAAGAAGGACTATGCTGATAAAGAGAAATCTGATTTTTTTTTTGGGGGGGGGGGGGGGGGGTTAATGTATATGATACCGGGTATGATAGTGCAGATGCACTAACTGTAAGTGACAAATCTGACAGCCAAGAATGGGTCATGGACTTAGGCTGCTCTTTCCACATGACTCCTAGGAAGCAATGGATCCAAAACTTTAAGGAAATAAACAGGGGAAAGGTCCTATTAGGAAACGATTATGAATGTAAGGTCCAAGGGGTGGGAAATGTCAGATTAAAAATGCATGATGGAACCTTTAGGACCCTCACAGCCATGAGATATGTCCCTAAGCTTAAGAGAAACTTGGTTTCTCTTGGGGAATTAGATAGGTGCAGATATAAATTCAAATGTGAGGGTGGAGTGATAAAGATAAATAAAGGATCCCTAGTATGCATGAAAGTTGTGTTAAGAAATGGAATCTATTTCCTGCAAGCAACCACCTTTTGTGGAGAAGCTACAAGCGTAAGCTCGAATTCTCATGATAAGGCAAGATTGTGGCATCTAAGAATGTCACACATTAGTGAGCAAGGGCTCGTGAAACTTGCTAAACAAGGGATATTGGAGTTAGGTCGGTCCTTAGAAAAAAAGCAAGTGTGAATCTTGCATTTATGGGAAGGCAGCTAAGATTAAATTTAACAAAACAACTATCCATTCAACAAAAGCACCCCTAGACTACATCAATTCAGATTTGTGGGGCCCAACTCAATCCATGACTCATGGGAGCTCTCGGTACTTTCTATCCATAATAGATGATTTCTCAAGAATGCTTTGGGTATATGTTCTAAAGTCTAAGGATAACACCTTTGAAACTTTTAGAACTTGGAAGAAAATGGTAGAAAATCAAATAGGTAGAACAGTGAAGGTTATTAGGATTGATAGTGGATTAGAGTTTTGCAATAGGAATTTTAATCAAATGTGCAAGGAGGGAGGCATAATTAAACACTTAACAGCCTCCGAAAACCCTAAGCAAAACAGGCTAGCTGAGAAGATGAACCGCACTCTGTTAGAGAGAGTAGCTCTTTCATGCAAATTTGCCCAAATCCTTTTGGGGAGAGGTTGTGTCCACGGCAGCTCATATTTTAAATAGATCACCCTCTGTAGCAATTAATTTCCAGACTCCATATGAAAGATGGACAGGGCACAAACCGAGCCTATCACACCTTAGAATATTTGGATGTCTAGCCTATGCCCATGTGAAGCAAGGAAAACTAGAACCTAGAGCCAAGAAATGCCTATTTATAGGCCACCCCTCAGGTGTTAAAGGTTATAAACTTTGGAACTTGGAATTAGATGGTCATAGGACTATAGTCACAAGAGATGTGACATTTGATGAGTCATCTACCATAAAATTAGACAACCTTCAAACCCAACATAGTCTAGGAGAGGAAAAAGACGTTGTCCAAGTAGAAATCTCAAGATTTGACCCATCTAATACCCCAGACCAATCTGAAACTACATATGAGTTTCAAGATAGTAATCATGAAAATGATCAGGCCCTTGACCAAGCCCAAGAATCTTCTCATCATGAAGAAGATGAGGTATATAGTGATGTAGACTCCAGTCTAGGTGACAAACCAAATCCGGACAGATATAGTGTTGCAAGGGATAGACAACCTAGGGTCCGAAAACCTCCTAAGAGATTCAGGTATTCTGATCTGGTAGCCTATGCGTTTACCAGTGCAATTGAAATAGGAGGGGAAGAACCTCTTACCTATGAAGAGGCAATGTCTTTTAAGGATGCTGGAAAATGACAAGAAGCCATGAAGTCTAAAATAGATTCTTTAAAGAAGAATCAGACTTGGGAATTGGTTGAAAGGCCAAAGGGGCAGTGCATAGTAGGCTGCAAATGGCTATTTAAGATCAAGGAAGGGGTAGGAATTAACCCTAAGTCTAGGTATAAGGCTACGCTGGTTGCTAGGGGGTTTACCCAAATTCAAGGCATTGATTTTAATGAAATATTCTCCCCAATAGTGAGACATACATCTATAAGGCTTCTTTTAGCCATAACTGCCCACTTAGATCTCAAATTAGAGCATATGGATGTTACCACTACTTTCCTCCATGGGGACTTAGAGGAGAAAATTCTAATGGACCAACCAAAGGGTTTTGAAGTTAATGGACCAACCAAAGTCCCTATATGGACTTAATCAGTCCCCAAGGCAATGGTATCGTAAATTTGATAGGGTACTGGTAAGCCAAGGGTATTCTAGAAGTTCCTATGATAGTTGTGTGTACTATAAGCATGTTACACCTAGCATTCAGTGTATTTCCTATTATATATGGATGACATGCTCATTGCAAGTCAATCCTATCAAGAAATCCAGCTTCTCAAACAAAGGTTGAAAGCTGAATTTGAAATGAAAGAGTTAGGTGAAGCTAGGAAAATTCTAGGAATAGAAATTTCTAGAGACACTCAACATAGGAAGATATACCTATCCCAAAGGTCCTACTTAGCCAAGGTTCTATCTAAGTTTAGAATGCAAAATGCAAAGGCAGTTGGTGTGCCTTTTGCACCACACTTTAAGTTGTCTTATGTCCAATCCCCTAAGAATGAAGAAGAAAGAAAGGAAATGAGTCATATCCCATACTCTAGTGCGGTAGGAAGCCTAATGTATAGTATGGTATGCACTCGGCCAAATCTAGCTCATCTTGAGTGTTGTAAGCCATTTTATGGCCAATTTAGGGAAAGATCACTGAAATGCAATTAAATGGATGTTCAAATATTTAGCTGGAACCCTAAGTCATGTCCTAACATATGGTGGTGCCAAGATAGGAGTTCAACCTAATATTCTAGGGTATTCGGACGCAGACTATGCTGCTGATATAGACAAAATGAGGTCCACATCTAGTTGGGTATTCAGATTATGGAACTCTACAATTAGTTGGAAATCAAGCCTCCAACATGTAGTAGCATTAAACACAACCGAGACAGAATACATAGCTCTTTCAGAAGCTCTTAAAGAGACTATGTGACTTAAGGGATTAGTAAGTGAACTCCTAGGTTTAGAAGTTAAGGCAACCTTGTTATGTGATAGTCAAAGTGCCATACATTTATCAAAAAAATCAGGCACACCATGAGAGGACAAAACACATAGATGTAAGATTTCATTTTATAAGGGAAATGATTGAAAATAAATCTATTTTCTTATCTAAAGTGGTAGGTGAAAATAATGTAGCAGACATATTTACAAAAGCAGTTCCATCAGCAAAGCTTCAACATTGTTTGAAGATTTTACAGTTGGGACAAGCAAATATCTGAAGATTGCAGGAATTGGGAGAAGCCTAATCAAGTCGAATGGGTGGAGAATTTGTTGAAATACATTTGTACTAGATTAGGGCTTGTAATGTAAGGGAAGTGTCATGTTGTATTTTCTGTATTTGTTCTTCTAGAAATGGATGTTTTTAGAAGGCTGACCGAGATTGTTTTAATTGCCATTTGGGCAGTCGGTCAAGAGGTTATCTCCTGCCCCTATAGCTTATAAATAGGGGCCGAGAGGTAGGCTTTAAGAGAGCTTTTCAATTGTGGATTTACAAACTATCTCATGCGAGTATGTGAATTGAGAAGGAGGGTATATCTTTCTGCTTTACAACTCTATATAGCTTTCAGGTTTATGGGATAGGTGAGAGTTGGGTTTTGTGGCACAAGTAATCGTGTATTGGTATTCAAGACAGTGGAGAAAGCTAAAGGCAAAGCCAATCTGGATGTAGGTCTTAATTGAAACCGAACCAAGATAATCTTCTTGTGGACCAGCACGATGCTGATTGATTCTTGATTGATTCTGGTTTACTGCTATGTTACGGATTAGAAAGATCGTTGGGTGTGCTTGAGTGATTGAGAGATCATAGCTAAGGGTGAGATCTAGGTTAACATTCGGTGAGGATTCTTTCTTAAAGAATGATAAGGTAGGTTTTCAAAAGGATATGAAAGAAAAAAAGAAGGTTGTTGAGATGGAACAGCAGGTCCAGGATGCTGCCATGGATAATCCCATGGATTTGGCAGCAGATCAGCACACAGACAGTGCTGATTATCCTATGTCAGTGGACCAGCATGATGCTGATCCTAATTCCCCTACCTTAGAGAGCTTTCAGCAAAGTGGCAGTGATGATCCCTAAGTTCTGAGAGGTTCCAGCCTTCTGGTAGTGCTGGACCTTCAGGTTCGGATAGTTCCCCTAGTGTAGGTAGGTACGATGTGGCAAGGGATAGGCAAAGGAGGGAGGTTAGACCTCCTATAAGGTATGGGTATTCTGATTTAGTCTCATATGCACTGTTAAGTGCAGAGGAGACAGCTGGAGATGAACCTATTTCATATGAAGAGGCTATGAGATCAAAGGATTCCAAGTTATGGTTGGATGCCATGAAATCAGAAATGGAATCACTAAATAAGAATAAGACTTGGGTTTTGGTTGATAGACCCTTAGGTAAAAGGGTGGTAGGCTGCAAATGGCTCTTTAAAATTAAAGAGGGGGCAAGTAAGGAGCAAAAACCTAGGTATAAAGCTAGGTTGATAGCAAGGGGATTCACCCAAGTTGTTGGGGTGGATTTTAATGAGGTTTTCTCACTGGTAGTAAGGCATACCTCAATTAGAATCTTGCTTGCTATGACTGCCCATTTGGACTTAAGTCTAGAACAAATAGATGTGACCACTACATTCCTTCATGGTGAGTTAGAAGAGGATATTCTAATGGATCAACCTAAGGGATTTGAGGTTAGGGGTAAGAAGGAGCAAGTATGCTTGCTAAAGAAGTCCTTATATGGACTTAAGCAATCCTCTAGATAGCGGTATCGAAAATTTGATACATTTATAATCAACCAAGGCTTCAAGAGAAGTGCATTTGATTGTTGTGTCTATGTTAAGCATATTTCATCTAAAATCTCTATCTATCTCTTCCTTTATATGGATGACATGCTGATTGCTAGTCAATCAGATGAGAAACAAATCATTCATTCATTTTTGTCTCTGTATATGATGCGGTCACCAATCAAGACTCGGCCCAAGGCCGACCCAACTAAACCAGAACAGTATCACCAAAATAGTAGTGCCATAATGTTATTTTAATACTTCTTAAGTTTTAGAATTCTACTTGATTTAGGATTCTACTTTATATTTCTACTTGATTTAGGATTCTATTTTATGTTTTTACTTGATTTAGGATTCTACTTCATGTTTGATTAGAGTTTTATTTCTATTAGGATTCTAGTTGAATTTTATTTAGAATTTATTTCTATTAGAATTCTAGTTGGATTTTGTTTTCCAAATATTAGATGGATTTGGATTAGCCAAACACTATAAATATACCTAGGATCTAGAGTTTGTAATCAAGTTTTAATCAATCAAATTTCAGCAACTTATTTGGGTTTTCTTAGCAAAACAGTCTTGTTTTTGTGTTTTCTTGAAAGCCAAGCTTCGGCCATTGAAGTTTGCTCTTTCAAGTGTTTATTTTGGTGTGTTTTCTTCACACTCGCGCTACACGCTGCGTCAGGTGGTATCAGAGTGGTTAATCAACCAATCAGATGGCCAATCTTGAAGGTAACGATAGCAACCAACCTCGTGACGGTGATCAGGGGTTGTCCGCAGTTTGGAGAGCAATCGAAGAACAGCGGGAAGTAACTCGTACTATCCAGCAGCAATTGGAGCAACATAGCAACCAATTGGGCACCTTACTACGAGTTGATGATGACAGGAACCTGAATAATGGGGTGAATCAAGCCGGAGCGGGAAAACCACCTATTAATCATGTCCTTGTTAATCTTAGAAGACCAGTGATTGAAGATACCGATGAAGAGGATGATTTTGGTCGAGCAATAGCTAACCCTGGTGGTAGAGAGGTTAGGAGGAATGCGCATCAGCACAACCACTGGGGCAACGATGAGTATAAACTAAAAGTTGATATTCCTACCTTTAGTGGAGATCTTGATATTGAGGGGTTCCTGGATTGGATCACTGAGGTTGACCGTTTTTTCGAATACATGAGATCCCAGATGAACGACAAGTAAAGTTAGTGGCTTACAGGTTGAAGGGCGGTGCATCTCTTTGGTGGGAACGATTAAGAGAAACGAGATTGAGGGAAGGTCGACAGTCGGTTCAGACATGGAGACGAATGAAGTAACTGTTAAGAGGTAGGTTTTTGCCCCCTGACTATGAACAATATATGTTTGAAGCTTATCAAAGATGTGCACAGGGAATGAAGAGTGTGAATGAATATACCTCTGACTTTCTGCGATTGGCGGAGAGAAACCAATTGTTAGAAAGTGACAATCAACATGCAGCTTGTTACTTGAATAGATTGAAGCCTGCTATTCGTGATAAAATTGGGGTTCAGATGGTTCTGAGTGTGCAAGAAGTAAAGAACTTAGCTTTAAAGGCTGAGTTAATGTTGAGTGAGAGATCTCGTAATGACAACTATCGTCAGTATAGTGGGAATGAAAATAAACAACCAACTTTTGATGAAGGCAAGTCAGTTCAAGGAGCGCGCAACCCTCCAATCCACCCCATACAGTCAACCCTAATAAGGCTACAACGGGGGGAAACATTCGAGGTACTACTTCTAATCTTCCAAAATCCCCTAATCCTTATGCAAAGCCTATTCTTTTAAAATGTTTCAAGTGCAATGAGGTTAGGCATCGATCAAGTGATTGTCCAAGGAGGAAAATAGTTAACATTGTAGAAAACGAAGAGGAAGATGTTGCTGAAGAGGAAGTATATTGCGGGCCTGATGGGGAGGATGACAAAGAAGATTATGGACACGGGCAATATACCTGTGTAGTGAGGAAGTTAATGCTATCTCAAAAGAATGAAGATACTACTCAACGGCATAAGCTTTTTCGCACGAAGTGTACAGTGAAAGGAAAAATCTTTGAGTTAATTATTGATAGTGGAAGTCAGGAGAACATCATAGGAAGAGACGTGGTGGCAAAGATGCAGTTAACTCCTGAAAAACATCCAAACCCTAACATGATTGGATGGATCAAAGAAGTTGGTGGCATACATGTGGATGAACGTTGCAGGGTGTCTTTCTCTATTGGTAAGTACTCCGACGAAGTCTATTGTGATATTGTTGATATGGATGCTTGCCATATTTTATTTGGGAGGCCTTGGCAATTTGATGTGGATGCTAAGCACTCGGGTAGGAAGAACACATATCAGCTTGAGAAAGAAGGTGTGCGTTATACTTTATTACCCATGGTGGAAAAGAATCAAACCAAAGTTTCTAAAGTGGAGCTTGATTTCGAAGGTTATGTTGTCCCAGCAACCTCAACGTTTGCAAACTCAGGTCTGATTTATGCTGCTAACATGACAGAAACTCCAAGGTTATTGACTCATACTGGGGTATTTTCCAGTCCCGATGGCTCAAGCATTGCTTCGCAACCCAAGGATGGTGGTGTTTCCTCTGATCGACTTGCGACTGTAAAGGAGATGGAGGTCATGGTAGCAAATCCTTCTACAATTTATTCAAGATCTGGCATGGTTGAATCGAAGGCAATAAGATCTACTAGATTAGAGAAGCGCTCAAGATGGAAGGTTCAACGTCCTCAATCTAACAATAATAATGCAATGGAGGCAGAAGGCAACAAACATGGCGATGATTGGACCCATGCCAATGCTGATATGGCTAAGAAGGGGAGGAATGTCTTTGCTCATGTTCCCTTAGCAGAAAAGTTCAAGCGGTTTAGGAAGATGTCAAGCAAAAGTTGCACAAATAAAAAATATAAGGCGACAACTGACAAGCATAGGAAGCACAAGGTATTTGAGATTGGAGATGAAGTTATGATCTTTTTGAAGAAGGAACAAATTCCAGCAGGAAACCAGAACAAGTTCAAGCCAAAGAAGTATGGTCCTTACAAGATTCCAAAAAAGACCAATGACAATGCTTATGTTGTGGATTTGCCTAATCATATGGGTATTTCTAAACATTCAAAGTGACTAATCTCTCTTCGTACTTATCGGATGTGGATTTGTCCAAACATGATCAAAATTCGAGGTCGAATTTTTTCCCAAGTGAAGGTGAATGATGCGGTCACCAATCAAGACTCGGCCCAAGGCCGACCCAACTAAACCAGAACAGTATCACCAAAATAGTAGTACCATAATGTTATTTTAATACTTCTTAAGTTTTAGAATTCTACTTGATTTAGGATTCTACTTTATATTTCTACTTGATTTAGGAATCTATTTCATGTTTCTACTTGATTTAGGATTCTACTTCATGTTTGATTAGAGTTTTATTTCTATTAGGATTCTAGTTGAATTTTATTTAGGATTTATTTCTATTAGAATTCTAATTGAATTTTGTTTTCCAAATATTAGATGGATTTGGATTAGCCAAACACTATAAATATACCTAGGATCTAGAGTTTGTAATCAAGTTTTAATCAATCAAATTTCAGCAACCTATTTAGATTTTCTTAGCAAAACAGTCTTGTTTTTGCGTCTTCTTGAAAGCCAAGTTTCGGCCATTGAAATTTGCTCTTTCAAGTGTTTATTTTGGTGTGTTTTCTTCACACTCGCGCTACACGCTGCGTCAGTATACGAGTGAAATTGTTGAGAAGAGAGAAAAGGCTTTGAGAGTGGGAGAGTCTTTGTAATCTCTATGAGAGAGCAGTGTACTTGTGTGATAGAGAGTGGAGGGATCTTGTAAACTATTTTCTCTGGTTTCTAGTGGATTGCTCTTGGAATTTGCGGCTAGATGTAGGACTGATCTTTGATCAGTTCGAACTAGGATATATCTTGCGCCTATTGTTTGGTTTGGTTGTATCTCTTTCATTCTTTCTTTGTTGAATTCTGTTCTTTCATTTCCAGTTTATATTTTATGTTGTGGGTTGATTTCGGGTGAGGAGTGTTAAGAGAATTGGCAAACTAAAAGTATTGATTGAGTTTCTAAGAGCTCCTAATCCTTACAAGTTGCTAAATGATCACTAATAGTGATGAAAGCAGTCCTCAACAATGGTATTTATGTGATGCAAGCTTGCACTCTGTGGAGAAGCTGCAGCCACTAAAGAAAAAGCCTATGATGAGTGCAGGCCATGGCATTTGAGGATGGCTCACAATAGTGAGCAAGGACAAAAGGAGGTATCTAAGAAAGGGATATTAAGAGAGGGAAAAGTTGCAGATGTGGAAAAGAGTGAATCATGCAGATTTGGTAAAGCTACCAAAGTTAAATTCTCCAAAAAGGCCTTGAATTCGTCTATAGCCCCGTTAGAGTTCATTCATTAGGATCTATGGGGCCCTATAAAAACCTTGTCTCATGGTGGAGCTAGGTTATTCGTGCCTATTAGAGATGAAGTTTCCCTAAGAAATCCCAAGAAAACATGAGCTTGCTGAAAGGTTATGAGTAGTGGAGTTTGGAGTTAGGTGCGCCTAGGTCTTTTACAGCCAAGGAACTTACCTATGATAGAAATTCCACCATGAAATACCTAAAATTAGATAAAACTAATGTCAAGGAAGGTAATCTAGAAGGCTGTGTAATATAAACAGCAAGTAGAACTCCTTGAAAGTGTCTTAAATAGCCCCATGAACCAGGACTTAGAAGTGGATAATCTGGAAAATAATGTAGACAGCTCCATTGATCAAAATCCAGGTTAGAAACGGGAAAGGAAAGGAGGATCATCTAGTATAGGCAGTGAGCAAGGGAATGGAAGTTATAATGTTGCCTAGGATAGGTAAAAGAAGGAACATAAGACCACCAATGAGGTATGGAATTTTCGGTTTTAGACTCCAATGCACTGTTAAGTGCTATAGAAGAGGCTGGTAAGGAACCTCTTTTTCTATGAAGAGGAAATGCACTCAAAGACTCCATCAAATGGTAGGGTGCCATGAAATGAGAAGTGGAGTTGCTTTGGACTTTAGTGGATGAACCCTTAGGATAAAGCGGTGGTGAGCTGTGAGTGACTATTTGAGATTAAGGTTGTTATAGAATAATCACACAGCTCCCTCTTAAGACACTCGCACTTACAATAGACCTACCCACAGAATCTCTCAAACCCTTTCAGCAACAAGAATTAATGGAACACAGAAATAAAGAACATGAAAACCAAAACAAGAATGTTATTGTTTTACTCAAAGTAATAGAATCCTGGAATTTCTAGGAGAAATCAGGAAGAAATTAGAGATGATTGGCAGCAGTTAGTTAGCAGGTCTTAAATGTAACTAATTGTAATTTCTAAAGGTAGTTTTGACTTTTATAAGTTAGTTATTTTTCCCTTAGGAAGTTCCACCCCTCTAGTTTATAAATAGAAGGGTGTGGAGGTCAGTCCCATCATCAATCATTTGTATCTTTCATTCCCTTGTGTTCGGATACAGTGAGAGGCAAGAAAAAGAGCTATGAGATTATAGTTCTTGTTGTCTTCGATTAGAGTATTGTATTCGAGAGGCAAGTGGAGGCGAGAGAGGGATATTCTTGTACTGGTTTTTCATACGATTCTTAGTGGATTGGTCGCTTCTTGGATTGTTGGATGTAGTGCCATGTAAATGGCATGAACTAGGGTATATCGTGTGTGCTGCAATCTGGTTTGGTTTTCTTCTCCATTTCAATTCTGTTCTTATTGTTTACTTTCTGTTTTGAATGGTGATTGAATTCGGTGAGGTTATTGAGTGATTCTTGGATTATTTGAGCTCTCGGTTTAACAAAGAACAACACCAATTTATCCCAGTCTTCTAAAGAAGACCTACATCCAAACTGCCTTAGGCACATTATCTCCACTATCTTGAATGAACAAATCAAGGATTACATGCACTATATCTCTTCAACAGTTTTATACCCAGAACTGTTAAGAGTTTCCCTACCCAAGAATACAAAGATATACCCTCTCTGATCTCAAGTAAAACCTTGCGTGTTAAACTGAGAACTCTAATCTCTCAAGAATTACTCAAAATCTCGCCGAATTCAAACAACATTCAAGACAGAAAGTAAACAATACAAACAGAATTGAAAAGTAAAGAAAACCAAACCAGATTGCAGCACACATGAGATACCCCAGTTCATGCCATTTACATGGCACTACATCCAGCAATCCAAGAAGCAACCAATCCACTAGAAACGGATGAGAAACCAGTACAAGAATACCCCTCTTTCACCTCACCTTGCCTCTCGAATACAATACTCTAACTGAAGACAACAAGAACTACTATCTTACAGATCTTTCTCTCGCCTCTCACTGTATCCGAACACAAGGAATGAAAGATACAATTGATTGAATGATAGGACTGACCTCTGCACCCTTCTATTTATAGACTAGAGGGGCGGAAATACCTAAGGGAAAAATAACTAACTTATAAAAGTCAAAACTACCCTTACAAATTACAATTAGTTACATTTAAATCCTATTAACTAACTGCCGCCAAATCAACTCTTATTTCTTTCTGATTCCTCCTATAATTCCAGCATTCTATTACTTTGGGCAAAACAGTAACATTGCGCATACTCCTCTCACCCTCTCGCTACAAGACAGCATAATCGAATGCCTCTCACCTGACCTCTATTTATATACCATAGAGGCAGTAAGTAGAAAGCTAACTAAACCAATAGTTACAACCAACTAACCAGACTTAAAACGCTAACTAACCCTTCTAGAAACAAACCTTCTAGAATAACACAAGTGATATACAAATGCTAACAGCAAAAAACATCCTCCCGAGAAAACCCAAAGCTAATCTAAATTATCTAATACAAGTGATTACAACAAAGGTAGGTGCTGGAAATGAGAAAAGCCCAGGTAAAAGACTAGGCTAGTGACTATTAAGCTATGACAGAACATTAAGACTTAATTCTTGTTTAAATGGTGTCACTAACAGCCTTTTCATGAAGTTTTAAGAGGAAATGATCTTATAGAATAGCCCAAGGGATTTGAGTTTAGAGAGAAAGGTAAGCAAGTATGGTTGCTTAGAAGGTCTCCCTATGAATTAAGTCAATCCCCAAAGCATTGGTATAAGAAATGTGATTCTCTTATGATAGTCCAAGGTTTTAAAATGAGTGCAGTTGGTAGCTGTGAATTATTTCAAAGATATGCCTAATGAGATGTAAATGTATCATCTCTGATAATCAACCATAAAGATCCTCAAGTTAAAAGCTGAGATTTAGGTCAGCAGTTGAAGTGTAGGATCTAGGAGAAGCTGGGAAAATATTAGGCATAGAAGTAAAAGAGAAATGAACAGCTTAGGCAGCCTAGTTTATCCCCAAAAAAAAAATACTCATGCTTTTGTAAGATGGTAAAGAAGTTTAAAAGAGCAATCCCTAATAATGAAGCAAACATAAGAGAAATGAGTAAGGTTCTTACTCAAATGCAGTGGTAAAGCCTAAAGGCCGGAATTGACATGTTATGAGTTCTCAATTCTATTGTATCGAGTGCTGTGAGCGTTCAGAGAGAAAGGCTAGAGAAAAGGTAGCTTTGTAATCTTGAGAACGAGGGTTGTGTTGTACTCGGGAATAGAAGGGAGTTAACTTGTTGCTGCGACTGTTAATTGCCAGTGAATATATTTCAACAAGTGGCTAGCAAATTTATGGTCAATCCGGGTAAGGTCCACTGGGATGCTATGAAATTGGACTCTGGTATGAAAAATTAACATTGATATGGATTTGGTTTATGATGGAGCAAGTCTGGAAGAAGAATCATGCATTTAGGGTCTATTGGCTGCTGATTATACAGCAGAACTCCTAGGAGGAATGCTAAGGTTGAGTTGAGATGGAATAGCCAAAGTGCAGTCCACTTGACTAAGATTCAATCCCACCATGGAAAGAATCAATTATATTGATGTTAGGAATTTATTCATTAGGGAAATCCTTGAGAAGGAGGAATTAATCCTAAATAAAAGGTTGCAGGTATGGACAATGCAGCTGAAATGTTATCCAAGGTTGTTTCATTGATAAAATTTGCAGCATTGTTTTAAATATTCTTAATGAGTGTTGTGTTCGAGTGATCAGGTTTGTGTAGCAGTCCTAAAGGAGAGCCATTGGTGGAGCCGGATTCTAGAAGTCTCTCGTGCAAAATGGTGGAGATTTGTTGAGTTGTTTTGCATCGAGTAGAAGATCTAGAAGTGAGCAGTAAAGTCCTGATCGGTTTCAAGCGACAGTTAGTTAGATTGTTTTATTCTAACAGTAATATGTAACCTAGGGGTGTTTTGGGTATTGCAATATCTGTTTTATCCCTAGAAGTGTTTGCCCTAATTTGTCTATAAATATAGGGCTAAGGCAGTCATTTGAGGCAGAACCAATCATTCATTCTGATATTGTGCAAGTGCAGTGTGTTGAGAGGAAAACCTTGTGTCAAGAAAGCTCTTTGTAATTTCCAAGAAAGATTGTACTCGGGTGGGATAAGAGTGAGGAAATTTGGGTACTGTTCAACATTTGGATTTCTAGTGGAGTTGCTCTTGGACTAAGGCTGGATGTAGAGATGCTTTTCATGCAATCCGAACCAGGATATATCGCGCGCCTCTTGTTTGTTCTCTGGTTTTCATTCCTTTTAATTCTGTTCTTACATTTCAGTTTTCATATTTCTGTTGGTTGGTTTGATTTCAGGTGAGGAGTGTGAGAGATGGCATTTTGTAAGCATTGATTGAGTTGTCTAAAGCGCTCCTAATCCTAACAATAGCAACTGGAGATGTTTCTTCAGACAAGTATGCTAAAGCTAGATGAGCACATTGTGGGAACTCATAGACAGAATGACTAATACCATAATAATAAATATTATAACTTGTTCAAAAGGGTTAGCCAAAGAATTGACAATTGGTTTGTTGACTCTAATACCACTTTCACAGTCAGAGTGATATGAATAAAAATCTAGAATAAATGTAACTCCCCACATGGTGGGATAAAGGCTTGGTATTATGTTGTTGTTGACTATCAAATTTGTTGTGCAGATACTTTTTCTAGGTACAATTACTAAAGATGGCATTTTCCCAGTGCTTCAACAAATGTATAGTTCATTACAAACAAGCAATGATAATATCATCCATCAAGCAGTCAAACAGAGAATTATTAGATTACCATGATAGGAAATGAACAACCAGTCAAGTAACCTACACAAGCTTGCAATTGATCTAAACGATCAACACCAACAATCTTCAGCTCTCAGACTATATGCCATGCCGTCATATTGAATAAAGTTAAATGAACAATTAAACCTACAGACACACGAACCTGGAAAATTAAGCCAACAATAGTAGTACCAGTCTTGAGGAAAGACGGAGCCTGAACGCCTTTCTTCGATAGCATATCATTCCTTCTACACAGGTCAAAGCTGAACCCACCCTTACGTGGAACATCCACCCCTGCCTTAGACATTTGAACCTACTCATACAACACATGTACATTAATCATCCGATCAGAACTCTTAACACTCATGATCACAAGATATAAAATCTGTACGTTCTTAAATTAACTCGGCCCGAATAGCAATTCGCAGCAAAACTAGATGCTGAAATGCCGATTTAGGGTTTTTTGAATCTTAGATCCGTTACGATCTATCAAATTGAAACTTCATTTTGACATTAAGATTATACATACATATATATAAAAAATTGAAACGTACTGAAACTTACAAGAGAGTGATGAAAGATCGATGTGAAGAGGAGGCGATAACCGGCGGCAAAAGCGACAAAGTGATGGGTCTTCTGGAGCTCAAAAATAGGAAAATAGAAAAAGGCTTGGGGCTTAAGAAAAGAACTGTTTTGAAGTTGCAGGCGTTGGGTTGTTACCCATTTGCCCCCATAAATATAAGTATTTGCATAACCGCGCACTTCTCAAAAACTATTACCATAACAATGCCTTATTTTACTTAAATATTCACTTTTAATTGTTTTTCTTTTAATTTTAGAATAACCTTTTATTTTTATCAAAATTCACTTCCATCTTTGTAAGTTGCTTCAAATCTATAAAACTATGTATCTGTCACCCTGAGTCGTTAAATATTGATTTATAAATCTTATATGTATAGATAACAATTGTAATTGATTAATTAATCTAAATTAATTGATTAAAGTAAGTTATAAATTAAGTTCATCTTTAACTCATAGTTTTAATCAATCTTAACTTAGTTTCTAACTAACTTTAGTTTACTAGCTCAAATCAACTAGTCGACACAATTTTTATCCATACACATGAGATTAAGGTCAGTTGAAGGGCAAGACCACTAAGGCTTATATTTAGGGAGTCAAAATATTTTCAAAAGTCAGTCATGTTCGATATAAAAAAATTAAAAATAAAAAAATATTATATTTTAAAAGACACTTAAATTAATAATGACTTAAGACCCACAATTCCTTGAGCTGACTCTGCATGAGATTATATAGATTAATATTAAACGATCCAAAGCAACAAACACTAATGGTGTTATAGATTTAAGTCAACTTATAAATGTGGTGATGGATTTTGATAGAAATAAAATATTATTTTAAAATTAAAAAATCAATAAAATGTGAGTATGTATTTGATAATTAACCCTTTTACTTTTTTTATCATTGATATCCTTATCCCCCTTTATATCATAATTAAATAGTGGTAGAATGAAATAATAATAATAAGACTAAATAAAATTATCCTACATTTGATAAATAAAGTACTATCTAAAATTACAACTATTACATGTTCAGTATGTGAATATATGGAAAGGTATTACATGATACTAAATGATAAATGACCAAATTACCCATCTTATATATAATTATATTTTTAAAGGTTCTTACCTCTTATATATGTTTTGATAAAATTATCATTTCTTAAAACCTCTTTACCTCTCGTATTTGGTTGGAGTCACCACATACACTTGCCACCACCTTCATTCCTTTTTCTCTTCTTATTTTTATTCTTCTACCTCTGGATACTGCCACCATCTCTCATATTCCTCTTATTTTTCTTTAGCTTTTTCCTTTGATTTTTTTTTTTTTAAATTTGCATTGTTCACCAATCAAATTAATCCATTAATAAATAAATAAATAGATACTAGGTTCATCTGATGTTGAACCCAATTACCGTTGGGTTCATCACATGATTTGTTTTATTTTTAAATTTAAAATTTTTATATATTATTTCCAATAAAAATATATTTGAGCATATATTTTTATAATTGTAATATATTTAAATATATAAACAGACAAATTGTTCTTTTAACAATTAATTCACAGTAATACCTCATTCATACTTTAACATACCAGATGTGAGACTGGTACTATAACTCTAGGTTATGTCTCCATTCCCAAATATGGGTCAATACTATTTAGTCTCATGACTATTTTATTTCATTCGTAACTTTACCTTGTCATTATTCATTAATTACATATACCAAACATGCATAAGTAATATTTTTCCACCAGACTACTATTATGTAAAATTGGGGGAAGGAGATTTTAACAATAATGATAAGGTTGTTCATTTATAACTAAAAAGTTAAGTGACTTTAGATGTGTATTAATTATATTTGCTAAATATAGGTAAGGTTGAAATTTTGTACAAAAACAATTATTACCTAACTCTTATGAAAGCCTAATATTTTTTTCCAAAATCTTGAGTTAAAATCAAAAGTTTAATCGGTGAAATTATCACTCTACCCATGTTCAACGTGGTGATAGAACTCATTACAGGGCAATGATTACCCTTTCTAAAACTAACAAAGAACTCATTATAGGGCAATGATCACCCTTTCTAAAACCAACAAAGAAGGGAGACGAAGAAAATAGAGAGAAAGAGAGAGTTTAATATCAAGTTGTTGCAATACAAGTGATTTAAGCATTTTTTTTGTCTCATCTAACTAAATTAGTCTCAAATACATTCTAACATCGTATGTCATGTGTTAATGCACCTATTTTCAATTTTTTCACTAAACTAGTTTGTGTAAATTGTTGTACTTTCCCCTACATTTCTACAAGGGCCTTTATTCTAGTAACTTTGTTGGTTTCTTCCTTGCTCCATTGTAACTCATGCATGGTTGCTTAATTGAGTTGTTATCTTTGCTTTCCCTTGCAAGACCAAACTTGCCCTCAAGTTTCAAGTTAGGGCATAAGTCCATAAGGTGTTGGTAATCCTCCCTGGTGGCTTTTTCCAAGGGTAGCCCCACCCATTGCAATAGGATTTGTCTATTTCTTAGTCATTATGCATCACTAACTGATAATTAAGCACTAACAATTGTAAAACCAATGGTTAGTTATCATGATATTTTACTCTTATTTTTAGTTTTAATGATAAAAAGCATTGGTTTTGCATCTATGCCCTAATTCAATTCTAAAATGTCTTTTGATTTTAAATGAAAATCAATTTCAAACACTTTGCTAAAATGTAAATCATTTCGCTCAATATATCTTGATGAAAATTAGAAAAACAAAGTCTTATATCTCAAAAGAATCTCCAAACATGTATTTCAAAATCAATTTTAAAATGTTGGAGAATATGAAGCAAAATGTTTTAAAAAACAAAGAACAAGCTATCAATTAGTTCTAAGGGACTGTCAACCGCTTTGCTCCTTGCTGTCGATTGGCTTCAAAAAGCTTATCAACCGATCATTTTTAGGCTCTCAGTCGTGAACCGTTGACAGCCATTATAAGTAAATTGGTCGATCGTTTTTGTTCTTAATGTTGATCGATTTTCAAATTCTTAAACTAACTTGTCAACTGATTCTTTAAAACTGTCAACCATTTTTGTTGCAGAAGCTTTCAATTACTAGTTCGCCAATTCATTTAATAAGCCCCAACTACTACCAACGGCCATATTTTTTGAAGCACTTATCTTCCTCTATAAGTTCAGACTTGATAGTGCATTTATGAGGTTAGAGAATTTATTACAAAGTGTTCAAAATTTTCAAGTGCTCAATTGTTCTTTAAATTTTCTCTTTTAAGGCTTTGTTGCTTCATTGTATCTATTTATTTCCAAGCTTTGTATCATTTTGAGAGAACTTCTAACTAAAGGGTTTATCTCTTAAATCCTCTTATTCTGTTATCTTATTATAATTTCTTATCAAGTATACTAGAAGGCCTACATTGATAGTAGAATGATTGTATTTCCTAGTCTTGTGAATTAGAGGGTCTAGTTGTGATCGAGTAGCAGGCTATAGTGAAGTATTTAAAAACCTTAGTGAGGAGATAAGGGAGTGGATTAGGCTATTTGGTTGAACCACTATAAATTGTTTGTTCCTTTATTACTTTTACTCTTTATTTCATATATTGTGCTAAGCAAACCCTCATTTACCCTCATTTGCTTTAAAATTCGGGAGAACAAAAATGGATCTATGATCGAATATGGGCCCCAAATAGAAGATAAATCAAAGTCAAGGGCCAAGGAAGACCCGCTCGGCCGGGTCGGGTGGGATCCCACTCGGCACAACCGAGTGGGGCCAAGTGACTGAGGCCACTCGGCAGAACCGAGTGGCCATGACCACTCGGTTGCCGAGTGGTTTTCCCCACCACTCGGCCCAACCGAGTGGGGAGGGTCACTCGGTCATACCGAGTGATCCCTCCCCGAACTCGGCTTAACCGAGTGGTGGTCACTCGACATGACCGAGTGACCCTTCAAGATTGTCGATCCAGCCGAACCCCCCCTCGCGCCAGACGATCAGCATTGCGAAATTTCCGTAATTGGCCACGAGATTTCCGCCGAGAAAACCGCGAGGCCTCTCTCTCTCTCCTCCACTATAAATACGAAACCCACATTCATTCCAAGGTACGCAATTTTGAGTAATCAAAGTATACTCTTCTCATTTTCTCTCGAGATTCTGACTTAAGCATCGGAGGGTTTGCGCGGGGACCCTCACCCGCGTCCTAACGGTGCTCTCGTTTTGTAGGCCACTCGGTTACCAAGGTCATTCGTCGCCCTCAGGTCACTCAGTCACGGCCACTCGTTGCCCTCAAGTCACTCGGTCACAGCCACTCGCCGCCCTCAAGTCACTCGGTCACGGCTACTCGTCGCCCTCAAGTCACTCGGTCTCCTCAGGCCACCCGTTCATCTGAGACCACTCGTCATCCTCAAGTCACTCGGTCCTCAAGGTCACTCGTCACCCTCAGGTCACTCGGTCACGGCCACTCGTCACCCTCAGGTCACTCGTTCATCCGAGACCACTCATCATCCTCAGGTCACCCGTTCATCCGAGACCACTCGTCATCCTCAGGTCACTCGTTCATCTTGGGCCATCTGATCATCAGCCCACCAGATTTACCAGATCCATCAGACCATTAGATCTATCAGACTCTCAACTCTGTAAGATCACCAGATCTGGACCTCTACCAGATCCAGTTACTCGTCAAGATTCTCATCAGTGAAGGCACGACTCCCAAGACTCTTGTGTCTCTCCTCAATTAAAAATAGATTGTTGTATTTTGGCAACAACAATTGGCGTCGTCTGTGGGAAACGCAAGACAAAAAGTTCAATTAAGAATGGCAAACACTCGGGGACACTGACGAACTCTCTCTTGAGGCGTAGAGACACGCCTGCCACCACGAAACTCTCAGCAACAGGGAGCGCCTCCCACTATTCACAATTCTCAGCAACATCCTCCCCCTCATAACGCTCAAACACAAGGAGGTGATCGTTCCATTTCTCCAAACCGACAGATAGGGGGTCAATCAATCCCACCTCCACTTAACATGGGCTCAGGATCACTCCCTACTGATCAAGCTGGGACCTCACGACAGCCACCACGTACGGTCCCATGGGAAGAGTATGAAGTATTGAGACAACAACACGTTGAAGGCATGCAAGCACTACGAGACATGGCTGGTGTACTCCAAAATATGATACCCGGAGGGACGCTGCCGGATACTCTAAAAAAGTTTATGCCACCTGTTGAACCTCAACCCGAGGCAGGAGCTGATTCCTATCAAGAGGCTACTCCCGATTCACATTCACGATCTACGCCCCCACGCGAGGGTAGACCCAAATCTCCACCACCAAGAAGGATCCCTCATTCCGTGCCTCGGAAAAATGAAAACCCAAGAATGGAAAATAGGACCAGAAGCCCTCAAAGACGGAGGTATCACGAAACAGTGGCCAGTACACCAACAAGACATGACAACCAGACGACAGCTAGTGTGCGTGATGACATGAAAAGAGTAGTAGAAGAGGTGCTTGAGAAGAAAAAACTAATCCCGGCAACAGAAGAGCACCAGCATAGAAAATGTCCTTTTACTGCAGATATATTAGAAAGACCTCTGCCTCGAAAATTCAAGATGCCTCAAATCACCCCCTATTCCGGCAAGGATGACCCATATGATCATGTTCAGAATTACGAGTCGCTGATGATATTGCACGGATGGGATGACGACGTGATGTGCCGAGCATTTTCCTTAACATTATCAGGACATGCACGAACATGGTTCAACAGCCTTCCAGAAGCCTCTATTTCATCATTTGGGCAGCTTAGAACAAAATTTACCAAAGCTTTTGTGATAAACAGTCGAAGAAAGAAGGATGCCACATATTTGCTCAGCATACGACTAAGAAATAAGGAATCCTTACGTCAATTTGTGGACAGATTTCGTAATGCTACTCTTGAAGTTCCAGACTTGCCGGCTCAAGTGGCGGTATCCGCTATGCTCCAAAGGACATGTCTCGTCTCTCTTCAAGAATCACTTTCTTTAGATCCTCCAGCATCCTTGGCCGATCTATTTGTCAGAGCAAACCGATATATCCTTCACACTGAGATTATGAGGAACGTGGCGAGGAAAGAGGATAAAGAAAGGAAAAGAAAAGAACGTGAAGGGGAAGAAGAGTTTATTCGACGACAGGAAAGAAATAGAAGACCGGATGTACCAAAACCTCATTTTAATCATTTTACTCGGCTCTTACAACCCCGATCAACTATATTAGCTGCAGTAGAGGGAGAAGGACTTCTTAAACTACCCCACAGAGTTGACCGCCCCATGGGAAAAAATCAAGGAGAGTATTACAGATACCATTGAACCAGAGGGCATTCCACTGACCACTGTAGAGAATTGAAGAATCAGATTGAGATGCTCATTTGTGAGGGACACTTGCAAAGATATGTGAGATGCGAAGAAGAAGAAAACAGGGAACCCTAGCAAAGGGGAGATAGGCGTGATAGGCATGAAAGGCCAAATCCGAGACAATAAGAGAGAAGAGGAGATCGTCGACAAGATACTCATGTAGACAATGAACCGACTCAGCAGGCCATTCACGTTATTTCAGGTGGGGAAACCCTAGGTGGGGACACATCAGCCTCCCGAAAAGCATACGCCCGTCAAGCCTACCAAGTTAACTCAGTAATGGAAGTAAGAGATGATGAAGAGCCAATCACCTTCGCCCCAACCGATCGGGGTGATGTAATACTCCCACATGATGATCCCATGGTTATTTCAGCAGTCGTAGCCAAGCACCCTATCAGTAGAATTCTGGTAGATAGTGGCAGTTCTGTCAACCTGATCTATTGGAACTGTTTTGAACAAATGCATTTATCTCACGACCGGCTGAAGAAAGTATCCTCACCTCTATATAGTTTCACTGGAGAAGCAGTTCCAGTTGCAGGATCAATTCAGCTGCCTATCACATTAGGTGTGGACCCCCAACTCGTAACTCGACAAGCAAATTTCATGGTGGTTAAAACCTCATCGGCAGCATATAATATGATCTTAGGACGCCCGTTACTCAATGATCTAAGGGCTGTGGTGTCCTCCTGCTATTTATTGATGAAATTCCCCACACCCGCCAGAGTAGGACAAGTTCGAGGAGATCAAAAGAAAGCCCGAACTTGCTATGTGTCGTCCACAAAAGGGAAAAAAGCTGAAGAAACCTTATCCATAGCTGAGAAAGCCATACATAAATCCTTGGAGGAAGGAGCCGCACGTAAACCTCAACCTGTTGAGGAATTGGAAACAGTACATCTAAGTGAATCAGATTAAGAGAAAATAGCGTATGTGGGATCCCAGCTTCCGAAGCATACGAAAGAAGAAATTGCAAGATGCCTGCGGGAAAATTCAGACGTATTTGCTTGGAAACCGGAAGATATGCCAGGAATCAGTCCAAAAGTAATATGTCACCACTTGAATGTGGACCCCCAATTCAAGCCGGTCCAACAAAAGAAGCGAAACATTGCCCCTGATAGACTACACGCATTAGAAGAAGAAGTTGACAAATTGTTAAAAGCGGGCTTCATTCGAGAGGTATTATATCCAGACTAGTTGGCCAATGTTGTTATGGTCCCGAAACCTAATGGAAAATGGCGTGTTTGTGTGGATTTCACCAATCTCAATAAGGCATTCCCCAAAGACTCATACCCGCTACCACGGATCGACCGTCTTGTGGACGAAACGTCTGGATACCAGTTTCTGAGCTTTCTGGATGCCTTCTCAAGGTACCACCAAATAATGATGTACCCCCCGGACCAAGAGAAGACGTCATTCATCACTAAAAAGGGCACATATTGCTACCAAGTCATGCCTTTTGGACTCAAGAACGCCGGAGCCACTTATCAACGCATGGTGAACAAAGTCTTTAAAAAACTACTGGGTGACACGATGGAAGCATATGTTGACGACATGATTGTGAAAAGTCGAAAGGACGAATCCCATGTAGAAAAACTAGCGCAAGTGCTGGGAGTCTTTAGACAATACAAGATGCGGTTAAATCCAACAAAGTGTGCCTTTGGCGTACAGTCCGGAAAATTCTTGGGATACATGATCACGCAAAGAGGAATCGAGGCAAACCCTGAGAAAATACAGGCAATATTGGACATGGAACCACCAGCATCAACAAAGGAAGTCCAGCGATTGACATGGCGAATGGCAGCTCTTGGACGTTTTCTCTCCAAGTCAGCCGAAAGAGAGTTACCTTTCTTACGAACATTAAGAGCGGGAAAAAAGTTTGAGTGGACAAAGCAATACCAAAAGTGATTTGAAGCGTTAAATGAGTATTTGAAAGAAGTTCCCCTATTAACACGACCAGAAACTAGAGAGACATTGTACTTATATTTGGGGATAAGTGATGAAGCCATAAGTGCAGTATTAATCAGAAAAGAAGGACAGGTGGATCGACCAATATATTATGTCAGTAAGGTATTATAGGGCCCCAAGACACGTTATCCAGTGGCAGAAAAAATGGCATTAGCATTGGTAAACGCATCCAGAAAGTTGAGGCCATACTTCCAAGCTCATTCGATCATCGTACTTACAAATCAGCCCTTGCGAAGTATTCTACAAAAGCCCGAATGTTCCGATCGCCTTACCAAATGGTCCATCGAGTTAAGTGAATATGATATCCAATATCAACCTCGACAAGCTATAAAAGGACAAGCGCTAGCTGACTTTATTGTGGAATGTACACACTCCGGGAAGGCAACAGAAAATAGGCAGGCAGAATGGTTGTTGTTTGTTGATGGAGCATCGGGTTCACAGGGGAGTGGCGCTGGGATAGTACTCGTGTCCCCTGAGGGAGAAACGTTTGAGTATTCACTACTATTTGCTTTTTCGAGTACCAACAACGTAGCTGAATATGAAGTATTAGTCGCCGGAATGAGGATAGCAAGAAAAATGGAAGTAGCACGATTGATTGCTCATAGTGATTCTCAGTTAATTGTGTAGCAGTTTCAAGGACAATATGAAACTAGAGAGCAGATAATGGCCCAATACTTGCGCAAAGTAAAAGACCTAGCACAGACATTTCAGAGCTTCCATTTAACACAAATAAACAGATCACTCAATGGACATGCTGATGCTTTATCTAAACTAGCGTCCACTAAAGAAACAACCGGAAAAGCAGTATTTGTTGAAATGCTTCATCAGTTGAGCATCGAAGAAAAAGAGGTATCGTGTGTGGAGACAGGGGTGGATTGGAGATCGTCCTTCTATCGTTATCTCACTAACAATGAATTACCAGATGATCCACAAGAGGCGAGAAGACTTAAGATGCGAGCTTCAAGGTTTATCATCATAGACGGGATATTATATAAGAGAGCTTACACTACACCTCTTCTCAAATGTTTAGGCCCTCAAGAGGCCGAATATGTTTTGGCAGAAGCTCATAGTGGAGTATGTGGAGAGCACTTGGGAGCAAGAGCCCTAGCAACCAAAATCTTGAGCGCCGGTTTCTTTTAGCCAACATTAAGGTCAGACGCGTTAAAGAAAGTCAAATCATGTGACAAATGTCAACGACACGCTCTAGTCCAATCTGCCCCGATATCTCAGTTGCAACCTGCGTTCCAGCCTATACCATTTGCTCAGTGGGGTTTGGATATTCTGGGACCTTTTCCTCAAGCGTCCGGGCAAAGAAAATTTTTAATAGTGGCCACTGACTATTTCACCAAATGGATTGAAGCTGAGGCATTGGCTACTATTACGGCACGAAAAGTGGAGGCAATGGTATGGAAAGACATTGTGTGCCGGTTTGGGATACCAAGAATTATCGTCACTGATCATGGGAAGCAATTTGACTGTGACTCCTTTAGGAAATTCTGTGATGACCTAGGAATTCAACTAAGATTCGCTTCAGTGGCATATCCCCAAGCTAATGGACAAGCTGAGGTCAATAACCGAACCATATTACATGGTCTAAAAACCCGACTTGAAGGAGCCAGAGGCACATGGGCCGACGAGCTACCTACCATTTTGTGGGCTTATCGAACAACTAGTCGGGTCGCTACAGGAGAAACTCCGTTCAATCTAGTATATGGAACATAAGCTTTAATTCCTATTGAAATTTCGGCTAAGTCCCCAAGACTGATGGCATATGAGGAAGAGGACAGCGCAAGGAATTCTGAAGCGTTGCGAGAAAATTTGGATCTGATTGAAGAGCAGAGGGATAACACTGCCATGAAGATAGCTGCATATCAAAGAAGAGTAGCCAGTTATTTCAACTCTCGGGTGAAGAACAGACCCATGAAAGAAGGAGATTTAATATTTCGAAGATCTGTTGTAACCAATGCGCTAAGGGATGATGGAAAGTTACGAGCAAATTGGGAAGGGCCGTACCGCATTCTAAAACTGATTGGCCCAAACACTTGCATTTTACAGACTCTTTCAGGAGACACTATGGGGAAAACATGGAATTTGAACTATCTAAAGTTGTATACGAACAATGTATCTGAGAAAATATCTGCAATAACATAAGTCCTAAATGGGACCGTGGACGTAGGCATATTTAGCCGAACCACGTAAAAATGCTTGTGTACGCATGGTTGTCATTATATTCCGAATTTTGGAGATAAATGATTATGGGGCATTTGGAGATTTAAAATAATAATAATAATATTGTTTGAGGAAATAGGAAATTAAGGGTAATTAATTAATAATTAATAATTATAATTAATAATTATTAAACTTTACTATGTGAAGTATGTATTATATGTTAAAACTAAATAAAATAATAACATAGCAATTGGGAAATTGGAGGTGGTAGCCGAGGATAAGCATGCATGAGAATATATTAATAGTATATGTGGTCCATATAAATGAGTATATTAGCAAGTAGAAGTTAAAAGGGAACAAAATTAAAATGAGAAGCTGCCGAATTGCAAATGTGCGTGTGTGTATATATTATATAGATATATATATATATATATAACAAGAGGCTGCTGGAATTTTCCAGTAAGGAGGCGCCACTTGGGGCGTCGTTTCACGCAAGAGAGATGGCAGCCTTGGCTGCAACGTGGCCGCTTCTCGGCCCTACTTTTTTTGTGGCCTTAATGCCACTTAATTGGGTTATAAATTGGTTGTCTTGGGCAGCAAGCAGCGGCCATTAAAGGCTTAATTGGAAGATGCTATGAGGAGGAAGAAAGGAGGTGCTCGGCAGCGAGAAAATGGAAGGAAAGTGAGGGAATTAAAGGGTTTTTGAAGTTATTTGGTGTTTAAAATTTTCAGGTAAGTGGGTAAAATTAATATTAGTATTATATGTTCAAACTACAGCTTTTATATGGTTAAATTATGAATTTTATGTGATTAGATTTAATTAAATTGAGCTACCATGTTATTATTTCATATAGAACGTTTTACTTCGCAGCGGGAGTGCGAGAGAAACTAGGATCGGCTATTTACAGGCAAGCTCTTAACCCTCTTCTCACGTTATTTATTTCCCGTGAAAGTCTTTGAGGTTTCTTGTACTCTAAATTCTCCCTCACCATGACTCGGTTCTACGCACAAATAATAATAATCCGCGTAGTAACCATTTTATGACTTTTATTTTATTAATGAGTTTATTGTTAATGTGATAAGCTAAGTAAGAATGTCATGGCGTCTTTTATTTCGACCGTCACGGAGCTTCGTATCGCTCCGTTTTCCTTGGGAATGATGCCGAACCCGTTGGGGTTAGGTTCTTAGAGAAATTGGTTATGGTTAGAATTAGGAGAATGTGTTAAAGAGTCTATTATGTATATTGAGATGGTTTTATGTGAATGAAAAGTAATGAGAATGGTATTACGATGTTATGTGGTTATGTACATGAAGAGTTATGAGTTATGGAGAAATGTTATGTAAAGTTAAGCTGGGAAGATATAAAGTCAATAATGTCAGTAAGTTTGTCTAAGGGTATGGGTACAAAGCCACTGACTGTTGACCGTGGGTCGTGGCAGTTGATGGCTGGATGTATGGGCACCAGTCATCGATTGTTACGATAAGCGCTAGACGGCCAGAAGAGCTGGTACTCTAGATTCCCGCCTTGGTTTGTGCATTTCATGATGTGTGTGCTACAAGGGGCTGAGTTGCATTCACGTGGGGACATGCTTTGTGTGTGATGGGATGTATGAGCATTTGCATGGACCGGTTAGTCCAAGAGCCAATTTGGGTATCCTAGATGAGCATATGCATTTAGAGCATGTCGTATGTGTGAATTCTTATGTGTGGGCATAGCAGGGCCTGATGCTTGGTTTATGGGGGCCTTGTCATCACGTTTATGCTACAGAAGCCCTTGCATTTCTTATGTGTTGCATTGCATGGTTCTAATGTTACTGTTATTCTGGATGGGAGTACCGTGCCAGGTGTCGGGAGTACCGACTCATGTGAGCTTCGGCTCGGCTTAGATATTAGCTCGGGGTTGGCCTGAGGGAAGACCAAGATCGCGGAAGTATATGATTATGTGATGTTTGACATGATGAACACATGAGAATATGATAAGAATCAGGAAAAGTATGTAACAAGTATCAGGAAAAGACAAAAGTTGAATGTCAGGAAAAGCCGACCATGTCAGGAAAAGGCTGGTCTAAGAGAATGATGATATGGTAGCCTATGTTAGGCTACAACAGGTTTGTATGTGGGACCCGGGTGCCAATGTGTGACTTATGTGGGCCCCTGGTTCCTTATGTGCAGTTAAATTTTATGCTATGCATGTAGAAATAAGATACGTATGGATCATGAAATGGCGTGATTGCATTGGCATGAATTGCATGGAGTGTTATGGGAAGAGTCCTACCCTAAACCCTCAGCCTTTCTTTCTAGAGCTTGCTGAGTCTCGCGACTCATATTTGTTTTACATTATTCCAGGTCAGAATATCCTGAGATCGCAGATGCGTTCATCGGGGTTTGGGTCCAGACCGTCAAGTCGTGTTAGCAAGTGCAGAGCTCTCCCAAAACTAGATCCTGGGTGTCATCGTGTCTTAATAAGGTTAATGTTTATGTTTTCAGAGTTTGTCGCATGTTATGTAAGCCTAGGTGGGGCCCAAGTGACGAATGGTTTGTAAAGATTATGACGAGATGTTATAATAAAGAAAAATTATGATTTCAAAAAGGGTTATGTGTGTGTTGTAGGTGCGTCATTGTTCGATATCATTTTTATAATGACCCTCTCACGGATCCTCTATCCGCGGTAGGGGCTCCGGGAGGCGGGCCGTTACAGAGTCTGTCTCTAATACCCCTGGGGAAACTTCAAAGTCTCGACCACTAAGTTTCATACCGTCTCCAAGAATCATGGTATGTCTCACATTACCTGGAATGGGAAGTATAGGAGGGGGCCTCAATGCTTTCTCGCCTTCAAGACGGCGATGATCTTTCCTATTTGGGACTACAGGATGGCGGCATTCTTCTTCCACCCGTGCCATGTCACCAACAAATCGAGAAGACGAGCTTCGCCTCCCTTGAGAATTGGGAGCAGGAGAGGGGATGTCTACAGCCTCTTCATGAGAAAGAGGAATTGATGGACTTTCCGTATGAGTAGGAGCTTCAGCACTAGAGTGATCGCTTCTTGGACGCCGTCGCCTTTCCACCCCAGTGGGAGAAACGCCGGCAGGTATACGCGACCGAGGAGGGCGGGAGCTCGTAGATCCCTCAGCTCCATGTGTAGAAACCCTGGCCGCTGTCGCAGCACGCGCCTCCTCCTCGTGGTGGCGTCTACGCAACTCCATCAGTCTACCCAATCCAGCCATTTCTACAAAAATCAATACAAAGCATTTAGCATGGAGAAATAATGCGACAATGGAAAAAGAAAGATAATGGCGAAAGATATTCTACCCCCAGGAGTGTTTTCCTCCTGAGGATGAAAAGGAGGAAGGGAAGATGATCCAGACATTTCCATCTCTTCCTCCTCGACTCCTTCCATTTTTCTTCATTGGATAGCGTGGAAGAGCGAGGAGGAACAGTTGGTGTCACGACCCCCCAACCCGCAATTCTGAGATTCTCCAAAGTCAAAAGGCTCCTCAACTTGACGGGGCCCTGCGCCGTTAACATTTCTACTAGATAACGATACACGCCCCAAACTTCCTTGCAGGGAGGAAACCCTTGGCTGGCGTCTTGATGATTCCAATATAAAGGAGCATCCCAAGTAGGTGGAGGTTCTATCACTACCCACCATTCTTCAAACCGATTAATCTTGTTTGGAAGAGCAAGGAACAGTTCCAAACCCGACACCTTCTGGAGCGTGTAAAGGGCCCGATCCTTGTTGGCTTTTCGCAATCGATAGAAACAACTGAAGAGTCTCAAGGAGGGGACGACATCCCTGAGACGACAAAGTATAGAGAAGCCGACCATCTGAGCCCAACCGTTAGGATGAAGTTGAGCGGGAACGATCTTGTAGTGATGCAACCACGCCATTGCAAAGAGCAGAAGGGAAAAGCGGAGTCCCACCTCAAATGAAGCAAAATGAAGACCAATGGAGCCCTCATCTACCGGAGAGGGGTCCAGCTCATCGAGGCGAGGGTACCTAACCATAAATCCAGAAGGCGTGGCATCATAAACTTGCTCAAAATCCCCGTATCGAAGCCGGGAGCTCGAAATGGTAGGAATGTGCGCGGGGCCGGGGGGTGATGCCGGTCTTCTCCTCGACATATTAAAAGGTTCAAAGCCATTACCTTGATACGTTAGAAAAAGTGAACGATCACAACGACAAAGTACCTGCACATAAACGCAACGAGAATCAGTACAGGGCAAAAAAGGAAGCAACCGAAGGCCGAGATAAACATTTCAAGCCGTTTAAGGGCATTGCGGCTCCAGGACCTCACGGCCATGACCGAGTGGGAGGCCACTTGGTCATGACCGAGTGGCCTCGGCCAAAAACATGGCCACTCGGTCATGACTGAGTAGCCCTCAGTCGCACATCATGGCCACTCGGTCATAACCGAGTGGCCCAATGGAAGCTCCCCCAAATGCGGAAAAAGAAGACGTGACCCAGAAATGCGCCGAGACCTGAGAGAATTTGAGTTTTGAAGCACCTTGGCTGATCCTTGTGAGAATTAAATGAAGACTTGAAGCCCTATTTATAGAGGCTCAAAAGGCAAAAAAGTCGAAAGCTGTGGAGCAAATATAGAAAATGAAGAGCAAATGCGCAAAATTGATCTCCCGAGAGATAAACAAAATGCGACAAAAACGGCGCCCATTTTTCCTAGGATCGTATGCTCTTTTACCCGACTCCTCGGCTAAAAAAGCAGGGAGCAATTGATATACTCGGGAGAACAAAAATGGATCTATGATCGAATGTGGGCCCCAAATAGAAGACAAATCAAAGTCAAGGGCCAAGGAAGACCCGCTCGGCCGAGCCGGGTGGGATCCCACTCGGCACAACCGAGTGGCTGAGGCCACTCGGTCGGGCCGAGTGACTGAGGCCACTCAGCAGAACCGAGTGGCCATGACCACTCGGTTGCCGAGTGGAGTGGCCATGACCACTCAGTTGCCGAGTGGTTTTCCCCAACACTCGGCCCAACCGAGTGGGGAGGGTCACTCGGTCATACCGAGTGATCCCTCCCCAAACTCGACTTAACCGAGTGGTGGTCACTCGACATGACCGAGTGACCTTCAAGATTGTCGATCCAGCCGAACCCCCCCTCGCGCCAGACGATCAGCATTGCGAAATTTCCGTAATTGGCCGCGAGATTTCCGCCGAGAAAACCGCGAGGCCTCTCTCTCTCCTCCACTATAAATACGAAACCCACCTTCATTCCAAGGTACGCAATTTTGAGTAATCAAAGTATACTCTTCTCATTTTCTCTCGAGATTCTGACTTAAGCATCGGAGGGTTTGCGCGGGGACCCCCACCCGTGTCCTAACGGTGCTCTCGTTTTGTAGGCTACTCGGTCACCAAGGTCATTCGTCGCCCTCAGGTCACTCGGTCACGGCCACTCGTTGCCCTCAGGTCACTCGGTCACGACCACTCGCCGCCCTCAGGTCACTCGGTCACGGCCACTCGTTGCCCTCAGGTCACTCGGTCTCCTCAGGCCACCCGTTCATCCAAGACCACTCGTCATCCTCAGGTCACTCGGTCATCAAGGTCACTCGTCACCCTCAAGTCACTTGGTCACGGCCACTCGTCACCCTCAGGTCACTCGTTCATCCGAGACCACTCGTCATCCTCAGGTCACCCGTTCATCCGAGACCACTCGTCATCCTCAGGTCACTCGTTCATCTTGGGCCATCTGATCATCAGCCCACCAGATTTACCAGATCCATCAGACCATCAGATCTATCAAACTCTCAACTCTGTAAGATCACCAGATCTAGACCTCTACCAGATCCAGTTACTCGTCAAGATTCTCATCAGTAAAGGCATGACTCCCAAGACTCTTGTGTCTCTCCTCAATTAAAAATAGATTGTTGTATTTTGGCAACAACAATTATTAAAGTTGTTTTAGATAATGGAGTAACTTGATTAGGAGATTATTGTAACATCCCAGCCTCTTCAGGGTGTTATATCATATGCTAAGATTTTTTATTTTTTTTTTATACATGAATCAAACTAAAATCTTCAACATATTCACATGATAATAACAATTCCCAAAATTAATACTAAAGAAATAAAATTCATAATTACCACCAGAATAAGATCGAAACCTAAACAAAACATAACACACATGATTACATACATATTATCTGCCAATCACATTATTACAATGACCATTTAAAACCATATAACATAATTAAACGAAACGACTGGAACTTAGCCTTGCATAAGGCCCACAATAACTTTCATCACGATCACGCTTCAACCACACCATTGCCCTTTCGGCTGCTCGACTAGCTTGGAATATGGAATATTCCAAGAATATACATCCAACATTAGAAGATAAATCTTCTAAGTAAGGGTTAAAAATGACAGTTGTATGAATGCATGATGCAGTAATGTAAATGAGCTCATATCCTAGTATAACTTCCCTGGCCCACCGGCCTGACACGAAACCCTAGGCAGAATCTCGACCTGCTTTCAAGATAATTCTAACGTTATTCTATCATTTGCCCTTAGGGAATTACGGCTACATTATCAAGGCAACATCACAATCCCATGCACGAGTATCTATATGTCAATAATATCGTGTCATGCAAAAATCGTAATTCATTGGTGCAACAATACATGTATAAATATGACAGGATGCTCTTGTAATACATATAACTTAGCCACTATCGTGGCTATCATGCTCAATATAGACAATACATAACATGTATAACTTTTCGGAAAAAAATCACTCACCGTTAACTTAGGATTCAAACTTTCTCGAAAAACGTGTATTGCTTCACTTACATGCTAAGCCTCGAAAGTCACAAAATCTCTCACTTTTAGCCACAAAATGCCCTATTCATCATATTCAATCAAATAAATATTAAACCTTATTTTTTCTTAATTTATTTTTATTTTTTTCTAATTTCCACAATTCATTTTTCCTCAAAAAAGAATATTTCCTTTAGCATTTCCTAGAAATTTTTCCCACAATAATTCATAAAATGAAACCCTTGATTTTTTGGAAATTTTTGAAATTTTTATCCGATTTTTCTTCTATTTTCTTTCTGTTTTCTTATTTTTCTTTTTTTTTTCTCTATTTTTCTTACCTCTCACACGCGATCACGAGTCTGTAGCCATTCACCTGGCGCGTGTGCTCACGCATCGCCTTCTAGTTCGTCTTCCCCGATGAACTGCTCCACTGCCGCCGTCGCCGCCGCCAGGTTCCACCTCCGATGGTCAATCAGACTCCACCCCTTTGAAGCCATTGTTGAGTCGATCATGGGGGTACCCTCCGATGGCCGAACCACCAGCCGAAAATGGCCGATTTAGCAGAGTTTCAATCCACCTCTGTCGCCCGCTAGATTTTTCGGCCAACACTCAAACCCCCTCAAATCACTTCGAAAATCTCCCAAACTCTCCAAAAACAATCCTCACACCTTCAAGAGTAAAAGCCCCTTATCTATAACCTTTGATTTGTTCTCAAACGTGTGTAATTTGAGGTGTAATTTTTGAAGAAAATCGACCATCTTTAAACCTCCATTTATACCCGATTTTAAGCCATAAAATGACTAAATTCGAGCAACCCAAGGCCATTAGAGTTCTCTTGTGTTCTAGATCGGTCCAAAACACACCGAAAATTGCCTTAAAAATCAATTTATAGTAGGTAAATTTTGGTTTCTTTCGGCCGAAAGTTTGGCCGTTTCCGTCCAAGCCAAGGCCGTTTGTCGGCCAAGATCAATCCTAGGGCCTTGCCTCGAAATTCCTTGCCACTTTCTTGCGCCTCCCATGGCCGAATTTGGTGACGGGATGGGCTGGTCGGCCATGGCTACTTGGGAGCTTTTTTTGAAATTGCGTTTCCACCTCCTTAACTTCTAAAATGTAATTTTGGCTCTTTCCATAAAGCCCCTGAGTTTTCCAATACCTCTGTTCAAACCCTCACATTCAACACTTCTCATTTGACCCCCCGAAGTTTCAGAAATACTGTCGTTTCAACCTCTCTCGGGAATTCAAAAATTACACTTTAGCTCGAACCTATACTTTGCTTGCGAAACCTCATCCTGAGACTACTGAAGAGTTGCTTAATAAGCTGAATTTTACTCTTTTAAGGGTTTTGTTGACATTTTGGAAGTCTCTTAGGACAATTCGATTTTTCAGCCTGATCCGAAACTATACCAAAAATTGTCTTTAATCCGATTTCTCTCGATGCTAAAAATTATTTCTGGAGATGCTCAATAGGTATATGCCCATTTCCTTAGGTATCTGATGTCTCGAGCATTCCCTCTAGTCGATTTGATCATTTTTTTGAGTTATTCTGGTACCGATTTTCTTTGAGACTCCTTATTTCTTACCTAAAAGTTTTTTTGGATATTACAATTATGATCTCTTGAATGATTTCAATAGGAATAAATAAAAGACCGGATGGATTTTTGAACTGAGGGAAAATGCCAACTTATAAGCAGCCTTGTTAATTCTTTTAACAATATGATATAATCCATAATACTAAAACTCAATTTGTAATGTCCTCCATGGGCCAGGGGATATTGTTGACAAGGATGCAACTTCACCTAAACCCAATCACTTGTACGTAGCAAACTCAACTTCTCTTTTGTGCTTATCATATTATGCTTTCATTTGTTGTGAGCTTTGTGGAGATTAATGTAGTATTTTAGAAAATAAAAATAATTAATTTTTATATTTGAGATAATTGATTAAAAATTTGTGATTTTGTGAAATTTTATGGAGGAAATTAAATTTATTTATTTTTTAGTAGGAAAGTGATTGAAAGGTTCTAATTTTTTTTTTCGAGAATTTAAGTATAAGTTTGGAATTTTGAAATTTATTGTAATTATAAGTACAAAAAAAAAAATCAATGGTTGCAAGAATGTTAACAAGAGAGTCTTATAACCTAGTAGTTAATTGTGCATAAGGAATGTTTTATAAAAGAATGTTGCAAGAATTAAGGAATGTATAGAACCTGCAAATTAAAAATTGATGTAAAATAAGAATTAAAATAATAAATTATGAGGGTAAGTACAAATTTAAGACTTCAGGAGAGGCAACAGCTTTGTTCCACGTTATTGTTGCTGTCACTTCTTGTAATTTTTAATTTTTTTTAAAGAAATCTTTATAAAAGAGAAGTTTCAAGAATTGAAGAAAAGTGTTATGACAAAAAGTTACATCAATTACTTTTATATATATTATATTCATATAAGACTTCTAATTTTAATCTCCATCCTTGTTTTTCTTTCCAATTGCAATTGAAGGGACTCACGCACATTATGCCTCTGCTAGCAAGCCATACTTTGTTTCTTTATTAATATATCAATTACAAATGAGTTGAATTCTTTAAATTAAGGGAATAGACTCAAGCTAAGATTTTCGTAAATTGAGGAATAGGTTGTAATTAGGCGTTTTAAAAATTTATCTATATAAGTAGAAAGAAGGTAATGAGAGATTGGAAAAGGCTATGTGAGTTTTGAGGTAAGAGCAAAATATTTGAAGTTTGATGGATGTTTATTTTAATAATATTTTCTTCTATTTAATTATGTTTAATTTTTGTTAGAGAAATCTTGAGAAATAATATATGTGATTTTAACATGTAGATAAATCTTTCTCGATGAGATATCTCTACGTTAGACAACAAAATCTGTAAGGGTTTAATATGCAAATTATTTTTGTCTAGACTTGCATATGATAATAGGAAAGTGCCTAGACATGAGGTTATGGATTTTTATTTGGACGAGACAAAGTTTGTGTTAGGGTCCATAGAAAATCATAAGCAGCCACCAAGAGTCCGAAAGATGTGAGGTGGACGGGCCTGCATGCATGATTCATTTCATGTTTATCTATATTTATCATGATTTATAATTTGCTATGTTTACATATTGTTTTTACTGAATTCTCGGACTCACCATTTATAAATAACCACAGATGATTCAGGCCTTAGTAGAGTGAAAGCAGTGGTAGTGGACGATTTACCGATGAACGTGATTGACCAACCATGATAAGATCTTTGTTGTAATGCGGACTTATGAATATTTTATATTCTTGGTTTGTAATATATTTGTGTGAGACAGACGATATGATAAACTTATAGTATTTCATTGGAGAAATAGAGCTTCCATCCCAACGCCTTGTAAAGCGTATAGCTCGGCCAAGACGCAGGTGCCCTTTGCTGCCTATATTGTTTATGGGACCATAGTTTTTGGATAAACGAAGGCTGTAAAACCTAGATCCTATCTAAGACATCCTAACCTGTAGAGTATAGCTGACCTTCAAATTTGTCTAATGACAATAATTGTTATCGTGAGTTCCAGTAGCACTCCCGGATGTGGGATTGAGGGTGCCACAATTAACCTTTAATACCTTCAGTAATTTAGACCTTTGCATTAGTGTTTGCTCAACAACCTCAAGAAGAGTACCATCTATTACATAGTTAGGGATGTTGGGAGGTTTTCACCAAATAGAGCTTGGTATGGGTCATTTTAATAGTCAAGTGGTAGGAAGTGTTCTACCACAACTCTGCTCAGGATAGTAGGTGCACCCATTCACTCAAAACTACATGTACATAATAACTCGGGTAAGTCCAAGACTTTATTAGTTTACCCATTTAATCGGGCTAATAGAAAAAGCTGGATTATAAGGTAGTTCCACTTGCTTTGAATAGCGCTTGCCAAAAGTTATCGAAGAAGAATGGGTGGTCTCTATCACTCACTATACTTTTTGGAGACACATGAATCTTCACCATCGTCTAAACAAATGGTTGGTCCACCTTTTGAGTATTGTGACGTTAGGAAAGAGGGTTAAAATGAGCGTTAATTTATTTACCACCACTAGGATAGCACAACACCTTGAACCCTTGGAAATCCTATAATAAAATCCAGGGAAAGCTCTTCAAAGACTTGTTGGGGCACATGTAGTGGCTCAAGGAGCCCACCTATTTTCTCAGTTAAATACTTCATTTGCTGGAAAACCAAGCATCTTCTCACATAATCTTGGACATCCTATTTCGTATGTTGCTAATAAAAGCTAGTTGCTACATTTTTGAAGGTCTTGGTGATCCTAGCATGTCCTCTACTTCGTGAGTCATGAAACTCCTATATTAGGCCCTGTTTTAGTTAGGAATCGAAGATCAACACTATCCTCACTTTACAACATAGTAAGCCATTAATGACTTTACAGACCTATTGACAACTCTTCTTTCTACCATTTGTCATGTAGCCCTAATAGCTTTTCATTAGTCTTGTTCTCATCTTGTAGTTTTTGTAGAAGGCCACTGGTAGGTTGAGAAAGGGCCATCAATAGGGCTTCAAAAGTAGTGATTCCCTCCTTGTTTGGGGTTTGTACCTCTTGCCTAAATAGAGCATTAGTAGTTAAGTTAGTTTTACAAGTTTATGCGTATGGTATAGTCAAATCCATATAGTTTATTAGTATAGCATTGATCAAGAATCACTTGTGTCATAAATTCTTCAGAATTCCTATGGTTTGTGGAAATGGTGAATGAACTCCCAAGTAGGTATTGCCTCCATTTTTACATTACTTGTATAATGGAGGATGGGTGCCACTCACACTCCATTACATAATTTGAAGGTTGGTGTAGTTTTGAGTGGCTACTTTTTGCTAAAATAGGCCAAACTGTGCCTTTCTTGCATTAGCATAACTCTTATCCCGATATTAGTCTCAAGTGCTAAGGGCTTGTTGAAGTTTGGAAGGGTTAGAACATGCACCATGTAAGTCATGAAGTTCTGAAATGCTTGCTCTATTTATATTCCCTGATTCTAAATTCCTTTCTTAAATAAGTTAGTGAGAGGGATTATTACCATAATATAATTCTCGATGAACCTTTTATAATATCCAGTGAGCTTTAAAAAGTTCCTTCATTGTATCTAATTGGATGGTGTAGGCAATAGAACCATGGTTTCAATTCTTTGAATCAACCCTAGCCTTCCTATGAGACTACTTGGTTTAAGTATTTAATGGCTTTACGGAGAAAAAGAACACTTACTAATCTTGACATAAAACTAATGTTGTCACAAGATTTTCAAGAGTTGTGTTTAATGTTGGAAGTGCTCTTGAATTTTAGTATAGATCAAAATATCATAAAAAAAAACTACCACATACTTCCTTAAGAAAGGCATGAAAATTTCATTCACTAATGCTTGACAAAGTAGAAAGGGACATCAGTGAGCCTAAAGAACATCACTAGGAAGGGCATTGCTATGTTGCCTACATAGCAGTTGCCTCACAAAGAATTCATAATACCCTTAATGAGTTCTAAATGTTGTTTCCCCAATATCTCCACATATTTCTTGGAGAATCTTAGTTTGTCTTCATGCAATTTTGCTAAGCCAAAGGCTTGAGTTAGAGTGATAGGTTGATCATCTACTATTTGTATCTCAAGTTTTAAACCTGCTATGAAGCAACTTTCCAAGAAATTTTTAACAAGTCTAATTACCTTGGTAGATATAGCATGAAATTTATCTTGATATTCTATTACAACATTAGTTTGAATCAATTTAGCCAATGTACCTTGTAGATCTTCTTCATACTTAAGAGGGCCCAAATCTTATCAGAATTGTCTCTTCAAACTCGATTGCTAAGCTGCATACATTGGTACTAGCTCGCAACAGTCCGCCCATGTGAAAGGAGACAAGAATGAGCTTAAGTCCCTCCAATATGCCATAGAACTCAAAATACTTCTGACTTTTAAACACCCAATTAGATGGTTCATGCCCATCAAAACACTCCACTCTTACCGATCACAAAATTACAATCTATGAATAATGATATATTCAAGGCTCTCTAAGGACGACAATCTATCTAGTTTTGCCTGGATTCAACAGTTGGACCTAAATTGGTGTTAAGCTCGATCCATCCGGAGTTGTGTTGTTTGCCCCAGTTGGAGTATGGTATGAATTAGGTTCGTCTGCTTGAGGTGGGGTTTGATCATGACAGCATTTGAGCGAGCCAAACAAACTCACATTTGCATATGGAGTTGTGTTAATCATGTGCTCATATGCTTATGCCTAACTTGAACTTCAATTATGAATTGAATCGCACATTTCAGTATATTCAGAATTTAGCTTCTCCATGATCCCTTCCAATTGCTTGTTTTGCCCTGTCGTCTTCGCATAGGTACCTTCAACCATTGCTTCACATTGTCTCTCAACAAAAGCGCCAAATTGATGGAACTCATTGTAGGGTAATGATTAAATTTTGTAGAATTAATAGAGAAGGAGATAGAAGGAACAAGAACAAGAAAAAGGGAACATAAATAGGAATTAAAGTTGCTACAACGGAAAATGCTTGAGAGCCAAACAGCCTTATCGACAGACTTATAGAAAATGGGCAAAAAGACAAAATTGTCCCATCCTCTCCTCGCCCTGCTCTCTCCTCCCGCTTCCTATAATCGTCGTCTCGCATTGTCGATCGTCAGTGCATTTTCAAAATGCAACGACGATCAACGAGGTGAGACAAGGTGACAATAGCGAGGCGACAACAGTGACAGTCGGTGAGACGAAACAATGGCAAGGCAACGACTATGAGAGGAGAGACGAGAGACCGGGGCAGTGGCCCACTTTGCAAATGAAAATAATTGTCATTTTACCTCCACTCAATAATCGCATATATAGGCCTGGCCTTCTAGAACAACTATGCTATAACACAAGTGACTCATGCCTTTTATTCCTTTCCTTAATCGAAGTGGTCTCATGTGGATTCTAATAGCATACGTCATGTGCAGGTTTTGTTTTCACGACTATAATTAATACTAATTTCTTTTGAAAATAAATATATACATGAATGTCACGTGACAAACATATAAATTAAAGAGTGTCAATTGCTCACCATTCTAGTAACTTTATAGATGAACTAACAAACACGACAAGGGTATATAGTAAAGAATGGACGTGACATATATTATATAGGTCAAAGAATTAATGTATAGATATAATTATATGCATTTATATATATTAGCTTAGACTCAATCAAAATATAATGTTTCCAAATAAATAAAATAAAATATATATGCACTTCTTTATTTTCACAAATTATTACACTTATTTTTTTTGTAGTATAAGATATTAGGGTTCATCTTTTCGAAAGCTACAAGTAAGTGCTCTTACAAATCACAATATATTTTATAAATTGTAACACATCAGATAAGAAGAAGAAGAAAAATGAGTGGACTGAATCACGAAGAGAAAGAGGAAAAGAAATATACCAGAAGACAGGTAGCACGATGGCAAATGGCAATGCACCGAGCTGTTTAAAACTGGCAAAGCTTTAAATAAAAAGCCATTGATCTATGCTTCGGAAACATTGAACTTCCCTCACTTTCAACACAGAGAGAGTTCACCAGTAAGAAGCAACCCACCCCCGAGGGATGGTCGAGGCAAATCAAAAACGGTTTTCAAACCATATACCAAGCCGACGATGGAACCAACTACGACACCCTAGAAAATCATAGCTGTGATTGTTGACAAAGTGAAAAGGTCGGCATTGACGTTGAGTTTGTGCTTTCATTGACGCGCCCGTGGCATCGGCGGCCAGCGAACGCAACGCCTCAGAAAGCGTTTCAGAATCAACACTATTCAAGAAATTGAATAAAGAGAAACCGGAAATCGAAAGGCAAACACCTTTGAAATCAGAGATGGGCATAGATTCCGAGGAACATGCTTGCATCGGAAGAGCGGCGCTAGGGTTTTTTTGCTCCAAGCTCTAGCTTGCGCACTTCAGCTTTTATAGAGCGGCGATGCTTGTGATTGGCCCAAACCAATGGGGTCAAACCGATGGTTTTCTCTTCTTTTTTTTTTTTCATTTGATTTTTTGCTTTTATGAATTAGTTTCTGGCGCGATTTAAACGCAGATGCCCCTATAGCTCAGTGGTAGAGCGTCAGTCTTGTAAACTGAAGGTCTGTAGTTCGATCCTGCATGGGGGCACAACTTTTTGGCTTTATTTTTGTATTTTCCTGTCTGTCACAGAACATCTTCTCTCTTCGGTCATCGCTATTTGAATTGCTTCAATTCAATTTTGATCACATTATCAGCAACCTGAACGTGAAATTCATATCAACATTGCTAAATGTTTCCAAGCAGGTACACACAAATCATCATCCTTCCAGTGAAGGCTTGGTTTTCTTCATCAACGACAAACTAGAAACAAAACTTTTAGTTATTTGCTGGTTCATGGCTTCTTCACAGTTACAGGCCGAGGGACTGATTGGTTTGAAGCTTTATCAGGGAGTGATAGGCTCCACCTCGCCCCACTGCCAGCAGCTCTGAGTGCGATCCTTGCTCTACAACCTTCCCTTGCTTTATCACAGCAATGAAGTCCGACTTCTGAATCGTAGACAGCCTGTGAGCCACAATCACGCAAGTTCTCCCAACCATCATCTTCTCTAGAGCTTCCTGGACTAGATTCTCCGATACGCTGTCTAGGGCACTGGTCGCCTCGTCCAAAAGCAGGATCGCCGGATTCTTCAGCACCGCTCGAGCCAGAGCAATCCGCTGCTTCTGGCCGCCCGACAGCTGCACTCCTCTTTCCCCACAGTAAGTTTCGTATCCATCTTTCATGGCGCTGATGAATTCATGAGCATTCGAAAGAATTGCGGCCTCTTTTAATTCAGTTTCTGTGGCGTCTTCTTTTCCGTAGAGGATGTTCTCGCGGATGGTTCCTGCAAAGAGTGTTGGCTCTTGACTTACCAATGCAATGTGTGATCTCAAGTTTCTTAAATTATAGGTTTTGATGTCCTTTCCATCTATAAGTATTGATCCGTTCAATGCATCATAGAATCTTTCAATCAAGCCAATGATTGTGGATTTGCCCGAACCACTCTGTCCCACGAGGGCAATTGTTTTCCCGGCGTCAATTTTTAGGTTTAGGCCCCTGAAGATCAATTGATCAGGCCTGGAAGGATACGAGAAGACGACATTCCTCAGCTCTATATCACCTTTAATAGTCCTTTCAATCTTAATCCCTTGTGGATCGTCAGGCTCGATTTCAGTCTTCCGGTCCAGGTCTGCAAATATGGATATTAGTGCATTGCTTCCTTTGGCTAAATCAGACGTCATGCTTCCTGCGTCTGCTATGTGCGCACTTGTGGACATTAATATGAAAAAAGCCTGAAACAGATGCTTGGAAGTTACCAATCCTTGATTCATTAGTCTCCCTCCGTACCAGTAAGTCATGGCTACAGAAGTTGTGGTCAGAAACTGGGAGCTGAACAGCCCAGCACCTGAAAACCATGATTGTTTTATGTTTTCCTTCCGGGGGCCTTTCATGGTGGCTGCAAAGAGAGCCAACATTCTTTCCTGAGAAGAAAAGGCAGTTATAGTTCTGTGATTGACGGCCGCTTCACTTGCTAATTGGCTGCCTTCTTTCTGTGCCTTCTGGGCTTTCTCAGACATGCTTTTCATTAAGACAGACCTGGAGTAGAAGCAACCTATGAGTAAAGGCTGCATGGCTATCATTACAATGGCCACTCTCCATGTGAGCACCAGTGCAATTGCAAAAGACAGGGAAGAAGTGGTGATGGCCTGAAGTAGCAAGGACATACGATCTGCAACAAGGGACCGGACCATGTTGACTTCAGTAGCTAATCGCGCACAAATTGATGCACTTGTGTTCTCATCTTCGTCAAACCATCCAACCTCAAAGGTAAGCATATTTCCTAGCATTTTCTCCCTCACCCTTTTGGTTAAGTATTCTCCCATGACCGCAAAATCATAGTGTTGCAGGAGGCTGGAGATTAAGTTAATGACAGCTAGGCCTAAGAAGACGAAGGAAATGATTTTGGTCTCTGATTTTATATCTGAGTTGTCCTGCAGCATATATACTGAAATGAGCGTTCCCATGCAGTATGAATTAACCGGCTGGATTGCACCAGAACCAACTGCGCCTAAACAGCCCAGCAGTGTTGTCTTCCACTCAGGTGCATTCATCTTCAGCAAGCGCCATTGAGAAGAGGGAGGGGAAGAAGATATTTTCGAAGTTTCTTCATCTCCGTCAACACGAGGTGGCATCTCAGTGGAAAGTGTTTCGCTAATGGATATAGTTGGGCTGAAAGAGTAAGCCGGGCTACCTTGCAAGGAAGGTCTTGCTGCATGGGTCCGGAGAGATGGGGAACTCTTAGTTCTATGGTGGCTTCTGGCTCCTTGAGTATGATAGGTGCCAGTACTTGCTTCATTCTGTGTCACTGATTGTTGCAGTTTCACCATTCTAAAGTAGGCTCCACCTTCCCCATTATTCAGTTGCATCAGCTCATCATGAGATCCTGATTCAACTACTTTTCCTGACTGAAGCACCACTATGGTGTCAGCCTTACGGATTGTTGCTAGTCGGTGAGCAATGATGATTGTCGTGCGTCCTGTTGAAGCCTGGTCCAAAGCTTCCTGTACTACTTTCTCAGATTTTGCATCCAGGGCACTTGTAGCTTCATCAAGCAGAAGAATCCTCGGGTCCCTAAGTAAAGCCCTTGCTATGGCAATCCTTTGCTTTTGGCCTCCAGACAATTGAACTCCAAATTGCCCCACCTGAGGTTATGAAACTACTTTATATCTGGCTTAGTCAGCAAAATTAATTTCAATCAGATAAGAGGAAACTTCATGTTAAGGCTTACTTGGGTGTCATATCCTTCGGGTAATTTTGAAATGAAGTTGTGTGCATTTGCAGCCTTAGCTGCAGCTGTAATAAGTTCCATGGAGGCCCCTTCCTTGCCAAAAAGAATATTCTCCATTATGGATGTTGCAAAGAGAATAGGCTCCTGATTAACCATCCCCATTTGTGATCTCAACCATTTAAGCTGAAGTCTCTTCAATTTGTGCCCATCAAGGCGAATGCTTCCTTTGACAGGATCATAAAATCTTTCAAGCAAAGAAATGATGGTGGACTTGCCAGAACCACTGCCTCCGACCAGGCCAACTGTTTTGCCAGCTCGCAGCTTGAGATTAAGTCCTTGAAGAATCCAGGTATCAGGTCGTGACGGATAGCTGAAATAGACATCTTGAAACTCAATTTCTCCTCTCACTTGTTCTAGAATTCTTCCCTTCTCATCCTCAGGGTTGATACGAGGAACTCGATCGATCATTTCAGTTGTTCTAGTGGCTGCAGCTTTTGCTTCTGCGAAGAAGGAGATATTCCGTAGGGCGGTCATTACAGACCTGAAGTTCCAGTAACATGTCTATGAGTTTTGACATGGATAAGGCCAAAGTAATTAAGTGAAACAATAATATGATGCCTAGCAAGTGAAAATGAAATTGACTCACACTCCTCCCAGGACATTGCACATTGAAGCAATGAAAACACGGCCAGCTCGTTCTCCTTTCTCAGTGACAAGTAGGCTCCCAATCCATGCTTCGCAAGCCCAAGACACAAAAATCATTCCCATACTTCCCATCATCAAGCCCTTTGTTAAACCTTGTTTTATACCCTGTTCGACATATTTTTGTAGTGCTTGGCTGAACCTATTCAAAGTTTGTTGCTCCCCCACAAATGAATACACAGTGCGGATTGATGAGATTGTCTGTTCAGCTATCTCACCTGCCACACCATAAGCATCCTTCATCTTCATCCCCTGTTTCATCATTACCTTCCCAAATAACATCCCCGGTATGATAAATAGAACTGCCAATGGAAGCGCAGCCAGTGCTAGTTTCCATGAAAGTCCAAAGGAAGTTGCAATGCAGAAGATGGAAGTTGACAAGTTTGCAAGGAAATTGGGTATCTGCAACGGATTCACATAGCAAAGATTCTTAAACAACATGAGGAAAATGAAAAAGAACTTGTATGCATCTACTGTGGATGAAAATAAAAAGAACCTTGTCTGCTATAACATCTTGGATTGAATGGGCATCAGAGGTGATGCCAGAAATGACTTGGAAAGTTGTGGAAGAAGCTTCTCCATTATCAAAGAAACCAACTTCTTGCCTGAGGGCTGATTTCAAGTACTCCATTCTCATGCGAGAAGTCTGCCGCTCTGAAGTCCTTGTCCAGCATATTCCTTCTGCAAAATTAATAAATATTAGATGAAGTGAAAACATATCAATGAGAGGCACTTTTAACGCATTTATATGTATTTAGTTTGGAAGTATATGTAGAGCTTCTCTTATTCCTTGCTCTTTTTCAGTTAGTTTGCTCCTCTATTTTACCATGACTCTTCATGGAATTACTATCTTTTGACAGATGGAGAAACTTGAGGTGGAGTTGCTTAGAGGTTCTAAAATGAAAAATGCAACTGAACTGAAGCATTCTTCTGTTGATATTGGTGAATTTGAAGTCTGGTTCAAGAGCCTTTAGTTTGGAAGTTGAACATAATCCAACTTCGCCCATATATTGGTTATGTTAAAATTTTTGACCTAATCTATGCTAACATTGAACTCGGATTAAGAACTTGGAACAGCAAAAGCAAAAAAACAGAAGGAACCAAAGGCAGCATTGGATTAGCTTTTTATCTGATAAACTGGTGATTAATTAGAAGTCCTAGGTGTTATGTTACAGCTTTTCAAATTGAGCACATCTGCTTGCAGTAATATGCCTATAACATTGCAGGGATTAGAATGGTACTTACCAACAAAGGAAGATGCCCCAACTACTATGGCAACATAAAGCAGCTTGAGAGCATACTGTAAAAAGTATGAATCAGTTAGAATAACCATATGGGAAATACATGCTGCTAATGGGTTCTGACAAGACTTGTTAAGTGGAAAGGATAACATGTGATAATTTGACAGTAAACATTGAAGCTTCATGACTTGTGTTCTTTCATCTTATTGTTGCAAGAGTATTAGAATGCATAGTTCTTTCTCGGAATTTCGGTATCATGATAAATTACTCTGAAGTTTCAGGACAATTAATGCATACCTCATCCACCATATGGTTTGCCAAAGATCTGTTGGCAGATTCGGATTTGGCACTGCCATAATCATCGATCAGACCACTAAGAACAAGCAAGATAAGAGGGGTCAGTAACCCATCTCCAATACTCCCCAGAGCTCCGAACAACACCAGCAACTTGTCGATGCTATCAGCAAACCGGAACATCCCTCTGGCTGCCATGAGAATGGCTACGTAAAATGATCACAACCTCAAAGGCTCCTTTTGTGGTATAAATACTTCACCAACTCGTTAATTCCTTTTTTATTTTCATGGAAAAAAAGCATTATTCATTTTCAACTACAGTGGACTCAGATACCCACTTGGGATTATCAAGAGATGGTTCAGGCCAAGCTCTTGTGGTTGTCCATTTTTATTCATTTTCATGTGAAATGAGCCGATAGGGACAAGAATCATTTTCCAATTTTTCCATTTTTCTTTGGGATGTTGAAGTTCTGATGCTGTCTCTATAATTCCAGCTTGTTTCTCTTGCTTGGCTTTTTCCTCTTGACCGCCATGAAGGCCGGCTCATGTGTTAATCACCTTCGTTTTCTTTGAATGGTTAAAACATTTCCATTGATTAAGAAAAGTCATCTGCTGGTGAATTTGAAAGTTCAATGAATTGTTTTCTTTTGCATATGGAGTTGACATTTTTATCTTTCTTCATGTCAAGATATACAGCAGAGAGACACCATGGAGAAGCCGTTTGAAGAATGGGACAAAGTGAGAAACGGTTGCCTGCTTCAACTGAAGTATATGTCCACAAAAGAATCTCCAGCACGAGACTTTGTCGAGGTGGGTTATCAAAACTCTTGGTATGGTACTAAATTAAGGAAGTCATTAGAATTTCCTAAGCATGCATAGGATACATTTCTTCATTTTCCATTTTATTATATGTTGGTTAGTCTCAGAGGATCATCTGGGAGGCTGCCACATCACATGCGTATGTATGACAAGGTCTTAGGGGATGATGATGTTGATGGTTATTTGCCCGGTGGATTCATTATTGGGGCCTTTTTTGTGCAAATGCGCGATGATGTTGACATATAATATACCCATTCAAGTTGATGCCACTTTTGAAATTGAGTTGTGAAAACAGCCTTGGACTTACAGAACTATTCATAGGCGACAATCTAATTGAGGAATTATCCACTAATACATAGCCCATAAATGTGTGAACACATCATCTGATACTAATTGAGAAATTTATTTAGATTACTATTCCAATATGAATTTAGATTACTTGTAAAGCCCTTCCCGTGTGATTTAAGTAAGAATGGAGGAGCCATCCAACCTTAAATAATTCCAGTCTACTATTAATTAATTACTCTCACTGTGCCATCATCCATTTATATCTACCAATTTCTGCGATTCCAATGCTTTTCTTTGACATTTTTTCTATGTCAATGTGGAGCTAATGACCCTACTACGCCCAACAAGCCGCCCCATGTAAATGGATTTATTTGCCCCGGCGGCTGAGTTGGTTTTGGCGTATTTGATGGGCAGTTTCAACAATTAATCTAGGATAGGGGTTTGCAAAAAAATTGTCAAATTGCGAAAATCGCTCACACCAAACCGTACCGCACTAAATTGCACGATTTTTTAGGGGTGCGGTTCGACACGGTTTGAGAAATTCTCGAACCGTGCGGTTTGCGATTTGTGATTTTTTTGGTTCGGTTAAAACCAAACCTGCCAAGTAGTATATTAATAAAAAAAATTTAAAATATCTAATAATTTAAAATTTTAAAAAATAAATTAAAATCTTGACCATAAATTATATTGTGGATTTTTGTGTTATTTTTATATTATGAACATGTGATTATGTTGTAGATTTTAAACTTTTAAATTTGTATTTTTTATTAGATTGTAACTTATTTTAATTTTAAACTCCAAGATACTATAAAAATTTAAAAACTATGATTTTATGCATTGATTTTTATGTTTTAATTAAAAATTTATAAGCTAGTAGAGGAAGCACCAAATAAAATAAAAAAGAAACACCAAACCGCGAAAATCGCACCAGGCCGCACCGCAAATGCGGTGCAGTCTGATGCGGTTTGTGCACACCAAATCAGACCGCACGGTTCGGTTTAATGCCAAACTGCACATGCAGTTTGGCATATTAAATCCCTTATAAACCGTCCAAATCGCACCGTGCACACCCTTAATCCAAGCTATCCATCACAGGATACTTGGATGGTCGTTCTTGCGTGATTTTTGATATTCGTACCCTCAATTACGTTAAGAAAAGTAAATTACAGGTGTGAGGTTTTGCCTCACTATGCAGGATAAGAATCGAACTCACAATCTATTAGACTGACACCAACATATTGTTTATCCGATCGCTCGACCTATACTCTATAGGTATGACTGGACACTTATTAGTTGGTTTTGACATGTTATTTATTTATATTGATTATATGGATTCAAAGCATTATCGATTTATCATTTTAATTGTGTCACATTGGTTATTTAGGTATATTTATTTAGTCAAGTTATGTGTACATATTTTTTATATGAGGTCATAAATGTTGTTTCGATTTTCTAAATTTTAAGGTAAATTATGATATTTTGTATTAAGATTTTATTATGTTTATATCATTTTATAATTTATATTATTAATTTATTATAAATCCAAAATGATAACTAATATTATGTTCCAATATCGTACTATATTAATGACAAATTCAATATTTTATTTGGTATAATATTTATAACTATGATGGAAATGAGTTATTTCCATCCATTTGTTTAGTATTTTCACACTCCTACCCAGTTAAAAAATTGACGGAATTGGTTCAAAATAATTTGCAAGTGAAATAATAAACTGTTCATTATAAAATCTTAACATTTTTTTATTTTTTTAATCAATCTGACAGGCTTTTAAACTTAATTAGATGAAATAAAATAAAATTAATTGTGATTATGTATTTCAAATTTTGCAAGAATAATAATTTTTTATCCAAAAAAAAAAAACAAGAGGGGTAGGGTGGGCATTTCGCTGTCTCGGACTTCGTTCGGCCTACTATTTTCGGAAAATAATGTAGCAAAATGAACCAATCACACCGAGAAAAAGAAAAAGAAAAAGAAAAAGAAAAAGAAGAAGACAAGGGCGGGGGTAAGGGGTTGATCCAAAATGGCGTCGTCAAGCAGCAAGTTAGCTCCGGTTATGCAATCGGGGTTTTAGGGCAAACAACTTGGGCTTTGTTGACCCAAGAAGAAGATGAAAAATGGTGAAAGTGGCAACATACTTCGCGATGACACTTGGCGCTTCCTTCTTTTGGCAATCCATGGACAAGATCCATGTCCGGGTCACTCTTCGCCAAGACGAAAAGGTTTACTTCCATGCACCTCACTATATATGGATGAGCTCTTGTATACACATAAGTTGATTCATACATGTCCGAATTTGGGTTTCGAACTCACCCGATTGGTTTTGATCTATAGGGGAGTTTATCTGGTTGCTTCTCTTGTTGTGCACGATCTGGTTTCAAATTAAAGAGTGACTGTTAGATTTCGCGACAAGTGATTATTAGAATCTAATATGAATCTCTGAATGGATCAACAATCACTGTGTTTGGACTTGTTTGAGCTGCCTCATTGGGTGAAATTGGGGTTCGAATGTTAGGACTCATATGTGATTTTTGTAATTGGAATGCTGCTTTTTGGGTAAGTTGTGTTAGGGACTAGGATATGTAGAGAGAAAAGAAAAGAAGGAAAAAAGAAATGTTGGTGTCATTTTAGTGGGCTGTGAATTCGAATTTTGTCTCACGTAGTGAGTCAAAACTTCACATCTGCGATTTATTTTTCCTGGCATAATCGAGGGCACAAGGACCGGAGGCCACGTAAGGACAATCATCCCAAAAAGAAGAAAGAAATGGCATGAAAATGAATGGATTATGATTGAGCCCCGCTTATTGGTCTATGTGGTTGGTTTCTTAGTGTGCACAATTTGTTTTCAAGTAATTGTTTAGAATTTCACCTAGATTCTTGAATTGATCAATTTAACACTGGTTCAATTGGTCAGTTGCGGTTCTAATTGTAGAATAGGTTGAAGTTGCCTTTTGGTTTGGGTTAGAAAAATGAGAATAAGACAAACAAAATATGTTGATACATGATCTATGTTAGGACATGATTTGTAGACTATGTTAGGACACGTGATCTATACTTCTGGTACTGTATCAAGCGCTAGTGCTTGCCTGAGCCGCTTCAATTGTGGAATTGTGTCCTAATTGTTGAACAGATCAAGTAGTTTTCTTGTTTGGGTTAGAAAATGAGAGTAAGAGAAATAGATTATTGTTAAAAGATCATTTGTTTATGTCGGTTATGGGTACAGAACATTAGTTTTTTTTTTTTTTTCCCAAGTAAGACAAACAAAGTGGGACACAGGCTTGGCATGTGCTACCGTGGTGGTAACCCAATAGTTTGGGAGTTCTCGTGTTCCTTGGATATGGGGTTCAAATCTTAAACCACCCTGCCCGAGGGAAAGATAACCAAGACCCATGACGGCAAAATAAGTTGTTGATGCAGGGCCTAACTTTGTGCATTGCAATGGGGCTAAGGTCATGGGATCGCCTTCCTAATAATAGTTATGGTTCAAATCGGACATTCCTTAGTGAAGAAGGGCTTTCTTGGTCATGGCCAGACACTAAGGATTTGAGAGATTTACCCTACACATATTATATGTGGATATTTATTCACACATAATCATAATATGTGTGGGTAATTAAATTAGATAAACTTGTTAAATTATTCACATTTATTATGTGAGTAAATTGATATATTTACACTTATTTTGACGGAAAAATTCTCTCTACTTTTAGAAATTGGTGAAATTTTTCCCGATAAAATTTTAGTTAATGTGACATTTTTTTGAATTATATTGTCCACACATATTAATAAATGTTATGCATGTGTTGGTAATTATTTATAAACTTACTCACACATAATTACAAATGTTATATATGTGTAGATTTCCATGTATCTATGATTTTATACTTAAATTATAAAATTACATCGTTTTAATTTTAATAATTTATTTATTTTTATTTTATTTATAAATACAAATAATAAACCCAAAACTAAATCCTTACACTAAAATTCTCCAATCCCCCCCCCCCACCTAAACCCTAACTCACCCCATCTCCCCTCTCTCTCTGAGCTCACTCCCGTTGTCGACCCATCTGCCTTCGCCTCCACCTTCTATTGTTATCGTCGCCTCGAGATCTACCGCCAATCGTCATCATCGCCTCGAGATCTGTCGCCTGTCGTTGTTGCCGCTATCACAAGGTTTGGTTCTCTCTCTTTCTCTCTCTCTTCCCGACCCGTTACCTCCTTCCTCTTCCTCCAACTTCGTAGACCCATTGTCATCGACTGTTCATTGCCGTGAGTTGTAGATCCGTCATTGTTGCAGTTCCTTCGCCACCTATTAAGTCCATGTATGTGCATTTCTTTGCTAAAACATCTATTTTTCTTCTTGTGTTCATTTTTAATTACTAATTGATTGGATTTGTTTGTTTGTGTTCCTCCAGCTTCACAGTTCCTTCGCCGACCATCTGTCTATCTTTCTTTGGCCTCTGTCTTTTTCCTCTCCCCTCTCCCGCTCTTCCCACAGCATTTCCTCTCTTTCAAGTACTCTTCTTCTTCTCCTGATATCTGCGCCGTTTAATTTTGAGAAATTAGTGGATTTTTTTGTAATTATGGGAGCATTGGACTAGCCTACTTTTATTATTATTATTATTATTATTATTATTATTATTATTATTATCTATATATATATTATAACAAAATAGTCGTCAAAATTTTTCCCGCCCATTTCCAATTACTATTTTGATATTTTATTATATTTTTTAATTTTGTTGCTTACCCGAAATAGAATTTTTATAGGTTATTAATTAAGTCTAGATTTATGAAAAACGTGTAGTTCTTGGAACACGTAAATGATTTTTTTATGGTTGAATAATATTTAGAGAATGTGTAAGTATGCTGGTATATGAAGAGACAAGATCTAATCTATATTATTAATTTTTAAATATTAACTTAAAATTTTAATTGAAATAAATTACAGAAAAATGAGACTTTTTTAAATCGGGAGAAATCTTGAGATATCAGGTAATACTGCCGAATACCGACTGCCAAATAAATTTTTTATTTTATTTTTATTTTATATATAGTTTAATTAATTTAAATTTATTTTTTTTATAAGTTTAAATGTTATAATTTTATTTTTTAACTTTATTTTTTTTATTACTTTCTTAAAAATGTGACATGTCTTAAATGTGATGATTGATTGGTAGAGGGAATATGAAAAGCCATATATGAATAATCAATTTTAAAATTTTGATTATTATTATTTATATAATTAATTGATTATTTAAATTATTTTTATTTTATATATAGTTTAATTATTTTAAATTTATTTTTTTATAATTTTAAATGTTATAACTTTATATATAACTTAAATAGTCGTCAAAATTTTTTCCGTCCATTTCCAGTTACTATTTTGATATTTTATTATATTTTTTAATTTTTTTTGCTTACCCGAAATAGAATTTTTATAGGTTATTAATTAAGTCTAGATTTATGAAAAATGTGTAGTTTTTGGAACACGTAAATGATTTTTTTATGGTTGAATAATATTTGGAGAATGTGTAAGTATGCTGGTATGTGAAGAGACAAGATCTAATCTATATTATTAATTTTTAAATATTAACATAAAATTTTAATTAAAATAAATTACAGAAAAATTAGACTTTTTTAAATCGGGAGAAATCTTGAGATATCAGGTAATACTGTCGAATACCGATTGCCAAGTAAATTTTTTATTTTATATATAGTTTAATTAATTTAAATTTATTTTTTTATAATTTTAAATATTATAATTTTATTTTTTAATTTTATTTTTTATTACTTTCTTAAAAATGTGACATGCTTGAATGTGATAATTGATTACTAAAGGAAATATGTAAAGTCATATATGAATAATCAATTTTAAAATTTTGATTATTATTATTTATATAATTAATTGATTATTTAAATTATCTTTATTTTATATATAGTTTAATTATTTTAAATTTATTTTTTTATAATTTTAAATGTTATAATTTTATATATAACTTAAATGTTATAATTTTATTTTTTAACTTTATTTTTATTTATTATTTTCTTAAAAATGTGACATGTCTTAAATGTGGTAATTAATTGCTAAGAGGAATATGTAAAGTCATGTATGTATAATTAATTTTGAAAATTTGATTATTATCATTTATATAATTAATTAATTTAAATTCATTTTCTTATAATTTTAAATGTTATAATTTTATATATAACTTAAATATTATAATTTTATTTTTTAACTTTATTTTTTTTGTTGCTTTCTTAAAAATTTGATCTGTTTTAAATGTAGTAATTAATTGTCAAGAAAAATATGTAAAGTTATATATGGATAATTAGTTTTGAAAATTGATTATTATCATTTATATAATTAATTGATTATTTAAATTATTCTTATTTTATATATATTTTAATTATTTTAAATTTATTTTTATATATTTTTAAATGTTATAATTTTATATATAGCTTAAATGTTATAATTTTATTTTTTAACTTTATTTTTATTTGTTGTTTTCTTAAAAATGTGACATGTCTTAAATGTGGTAATTAATTGTTAGGAGAAATATGTAAAGTCATGTATGTATAATTAACTTTTAAAATTTGATTATTATCATTTATATAATTAATTAATTATTTAAATTATCTTTATTTTATGTAGTTTAATTAATTTAAATTTATTTTCTTATAATTTTAAATGTTATAATTTTATATATAACTTAAATATTATAATTTTATTTTTTAACTTTATTTTTTTGTTGTTTTCTTAAAAATTTGATCTATCTTAAATGTGGTAATTGATTGTCAGGAGAAATATGTAAAGTCATATATGGATAATCAATTTTGAAAATTTGATTATTATCATTTATATAATTAATTGATTCTTTAAATTATTCTTATTTTATATATAGTTTAATTAATTTAAATTTATTTTTTATATTTTTAAATATTATAATTTTATATATAATTTAAATATTATAATTTTACTTTTTAACTTTATTTTTTTATTACTTTCTTAAAATTTGACCTATCTTAAATGTAGTAATTGATTGTCAGGAGAAACATGTAAAGTTATGGATAATTAATTTTGAAATTTTGATTATTACCATTTATAATTAATTGATTATTTAAATTATTTTTATTTTATATATAGTTTAATTAATTTAAATTTATTTTCTTATAATTTTAAATATAACTTAAATGTTATAATTTTTTTTAATTTTTTTTTTTACTTCTTTAAAAATTTGATCTATCTTAAATGTGGTAATTAATTATTAGGAGAAATATATAAAGTCATGTATGGATAATTAATTTTGAAAATTTGATTATTATTATTTCTATAATTAATTGATTATTTAAATTATCTTTATTTTACATACAATTTAATTAATTTAAATTTATTTTTTATAATTTTAAATGTCATAATTTTATTTTATGCATTGCTTATTGTATTACATGTTAATTTAGGTTTATTTTTTACATGATTTCGGGATAGAGTTATGTGCTTTTTATTGTTCGTCTACCCTTGAATGTATATAAGGAAATCTTTTAAAATTTGTAATCCTTTTGTTGTATTCTCATGATTGTAACACGATTATTTTGTTTATTTTTTACTTTTTTATTGTGATTTTCATTTATTGTAACTACTAAATTATACAACTTTTACTTTAACGATTTTGTTTTTTTTTACGATATCCATGCATTGCATGGGTGATCCACTAGTTGTTATTAATGTTTCATTCATCACGCTGTTATCACTTAATGTTTGTAAACAACCTTTTGATCACGCTGTTATCACGGTATCACATACCTTTTTAATTTCTTGTGGGATTTGATTTGATAAAGGCATTGACTTCTACCAAATATAAAAACACATGGATTTGTGCAACTAATGTTTTTTTTTTGCCATTAATTGCTTCATTTTCGTTAAACCATCCAGTTTGAAATGGTGTTCTTGTGTGTCTTGCCTTTCCATCGGGAATTTAACATTATCAGTCAAATTGAAGTATCATTATTATTGTGGATACTTTTGCACTTGTATGCATGTAGATAAAACTATGTACTTGTTTGGTTATGTTTTTGGTAACTATTTTCCAATTTCAAAACTAAATAATCTCAATACTACTCTTTTGCTAAACTGTTAACAAAAACTATTTTTAACTTTAAGTCTTATGAAAATAATATATATATTTTTTTATTCCAAAAGACATTGTTATGCAATTAACAAATTGGAGAGCAGAATTATATTCAATGTCAGATGCTGGAAATATATTAAGTTAGCTTGTTTGACATGAAGCTTCAACTGCCTTGATCCTTCTTGCCTTTGCATTTGAATATAGAAGCTTCAACGGTCTGCTTATGTGCTAATTTCTAAAATTAAATCTTAACAAATACACAGTATCATTAATCTCATAAAGGGTTCTCATAGAAACAAAGACAAAGTGATAAAGTTCTAGATCTCTTCCCGTCTTGTTGGTTAATCTAAGCTAATTTTAGGATCAATTTAAGATATGTTTTGTTATGTTACTGTTGAGTCAACTTACTCATATTAATTAAGTTTTGATAATTAATAAAAATATTTTTATGATATAAATGTATTTCTTTTTAATATAAAAAAATAAATTTATTTTAAATTAAAAATGGGTACAAAAAGTAAATTTATTTTGAATTAAAAGTGGATTGTCTTTAAACATGTTTATTTCTTTTGATAATTTATGTTTTAAAAGTTTATATTTAAATTTTCATTTATTGATAAATACTTTTATTACTTATGTAAAAAGTATGTTTATTTTGAATTAAAGGAGAATTACTTTTAGACATATTTTCTCTTTCTCATACAAAAAGTAAATTTATTTTGAATTAAAGAGAATTAGTTTTAAACATATTTTCTCTTATTCATGCAAAAAATAAATTATATTTTCTTGTTTTAATCATTTATGTCTCAAAAGTTTATATTTGAATTTTCAAATCTTGATTTCTCATGCACAAAGTAAATTTATTTTGAATTAAAGGTGAGTCATGTTTTCTTATTATTTGAGAAAATTTAAATATTTTTTAAATTTTAAATTTCATATCAACCCTTTCTTTAGTGGCTAAAATGCTTATAAATACCCTCAAACTCATTTTTTGAGTATTCATTGCACATATTGCGCATTCAAAGCTTCCAAAAATTCTCAATTCACCCTCTCTCTTGAGTAGTCGTATCCTAAGGGACCAACAATTAATATTTAGGAATTTTGCAACTGTTGAACTTTAGTTTTATAGTATTTTTTTCGTTTATATTTTCAATCAGTATAACAATAAGGATCTTCAATATTGGATTAGTTTTATAGTTATGAATCTTATATGATTAAATACGTGGAATTGCTAATGCAAAGAATCTTTTGATCTTCAATAAAAAAAAAGATTTTTATTTATAACGACAATTAATTATAAGATTGAAATCCCTATTAACGATAGTCTGATAACAACATAAACATCCTTTGCTTAGTCAACCAATTACAAGTCAACTTTTGTATCAATGCTTGTTTTCTTAACATTCATTTACTTAGTCAACTAGTCAAAGTTGATTCATATAAGCAATATAGGTTTAAGTAAAGATTCATTTGTGTTAACGATTGTATATTTATTTGCTTAATATGTTTCCATGTGTTACTTTTATGTAGAGCGTGAAAAGATATAGAATATGGATCGTAAATAGGTAAAGAACTCAAATAGGGTATCTCCTCAGTATGTGGCAGGGATAGAAGAATTTATAACTATTGCAAAACAAAGTTTGAATTATCTGAGGTTAATTCTATGCCCATGCTTCAACTATGCTAATAGGAGGTTGCAAAGTATAGATGTCATTAGAGCTCATTTAATTAGAAAAAGAATTAATGACTCGTACACAGGATGGTGTATCATGGTGAGAAAGAACCTGAGAAGGAAGGAGGTGTGGGTAATGAGGAATTATTCAATGAGCAATTTGGTGGATTGGGAGAAAGATTGCACGATACAGTTAGTGTTGACCTTTTTAACATTAGGCCTATTAGTGACTTCTTTGGAAATGAACGACTAGTTGTTGAAAAGGTCCGTTATGAGAAGTTATATGAAGCTTTAAATAATCCTGTATATAATTGATGTGAAAACTTCTTTGCTTTGACCTTTGTTGTGAAACTAATGAACATAAAAGTAATGAACAAGTGGAGTGATAATTCATTTGAGATGTTGTTGAAGCTTTAAATAATCTTGTATATTATTTTTTTTCTAAGTTAAAACTTCTAATATAAGGGTTGGTTGGCAAGTTTTTGTCCTTGATTCATTTCACTTTGTTTTAGACACATGTAACAAGTTACATTTAGTAGCAACATGTTGATTAATTTTGTATTATTTTGGATCATCCATTATTATTGATTATAATAAATTAAAATTTTCAAATAATGTTCTACATTTGCTATTTAGCAAAACAATTGATTAAGAATATGTTGTATTTTTTTTTTATAAGAACAAATGATGCAAGAGCCAAAATAATTCTACAGAAAAAATGACTGATAAGAATATCTTACCACTTGTTTGGTTGAGGGCGATCTCCTAATACTTCCAGGGCAGTATGTACTAATGAAGAGTTCAGTCATCCAATATACAATTAATTGGTTGAAAATTTGAACTAGTATAAGTCTCTTTTTCAAGAATTCCTAAGAAATGTAAACATGCTATGATAAGTGTTGATTGAGAAGAATATTATGCCTCTTTCATCTATTTCACATGTACCATCGGATTATAATTCAGGATGATCCCACCTTGGCCTATCTCACCTCGACCCATTCGACTCCAGCCTTTCCTTTCATTCTGCTGAATAGGAGTTTGATGACGAAATTTAATAATTTGTTTTATGTTTTTTTTTTCATATATGTTTGAGCTTTTTAGGTGACTTTTATGACTTTTTATGTGCGTATATGTTTGAACTATATTGTAATAAATGTTGCAACAATTGAAATTTTAAATATAAAATTTTATTTTTACCCACACAATATGTTTTTTATCCACACATATTGAAATTTTTTTATATTATTACCTACATATAATCTTAACTTTACCTACACTTAAACAAATATATGTGTCATGACACATCATCATCCAATTAAAGTCACATGATCATATCATCAACCATGTCGTTATTACAATTTTTTGACATAAAAATATTTACACATACATAAATATTTACTTACACATATATGTGTGGGTAAGACCATTTCCAACCCAAAACTTCAAAATAGTGTAATTTTTGCACTAAAATAATGTAACTTTCACATTATCTTATCAAGTCGTCTCCAACTCATTACACTAAAATTTATACCAAATAAATAGTGTTATTTCTATTTATTTATTTATTTAATTCATAATAATTAATTTATTTTAATTTACACCAAATAAATAGTGTTATTGTTGATGTTGTTCTTAACTTTTGAAGTTTTATGACATAATTTATTTTATGTTGTTAAATAATTATAATTTTTATACTTAATTTTAATTCATTATGTTGTTCAAAATAATAGTCAAATTAAATACACAAATTAAAATCAAAATCAATAATTATGCATATTAAAACAAAATTAAGAGAGGATATAATAGCAATAATATTTTTTTATATGAAAATGAGAGGGACAATTTGGCCATAATTTTCCACGGCATTTATGCCATGGGTGAAGAGTGTGGCGTCCCACTATTTATTACACTAAAATAGTGTGATGTTTTGCCGTCCCATTAGAGATGGTCTAATATATTAAGTTTTATCTATACATAAATATGTGTGGATAAAAATTATTTTTTAATCCTCCTTTATTTATATATGTGTGTGTGTGTGAGGGTAAATTTCTCAAATTCTTATAATGAGAGAATTGTTATGTTAGTTTTCCACTATTTTATTTTTATTAAAAAAAAGACTTAATATGTTATTGCAAGTAAGACAAGCATAGCATTAGGGTTTTAACTAATGGAACTTGTAACTTGCTTGGCAGTAGTTTAAACTGCCTAGCTAGTTTGGTCAATGCAACCAATGTCGGTAGTACGTAGAAAATTTTAATGGTAGACTGGTGAGAAGGTGCTGCTTCTGAATGTTTGCAGGCAGAGAGAAAGAATAAGAGTGGAGAAGGAAGCAGAAGAGATAAAAAAGAGGGTGAGGGGAAGAACTGTTGAGACAGGAAGCACGGCAAAAGGATTGACTTTGTCTAGCATGATGCTTGTGGTTCCTATGCGGGTGGGCCTTTGTGAACTTAACACTGTTGCTGCTTTCTATGAAGTGTCCTCAGAAAGTTCTCACAAATAAATATGACCCTTTGTATTAAACTGAAGAATTTTTGCTTTTTATGGGCCAAAGATCTCCATGTTTCTGGCAATCCTTTCCTTTATGTGTATTGGCAGTGAATGGGACTTGTCCCCGCTTGCCATAATTGCACTTTGGACCCACCCATCATAATAGTAGTTTTTTTTCTGGTCGACATCAGCATTAAATGTGAACTTTAATCTGGACTTTAAGGGGCGAGTTCAGGCTGAACCTTACTCTGTACTTTAAATGGTTGGGTTGGGGATGGGTTTAATTTTTTTTTGTCACTAAGCTCCTCTCCAATTTAAGTTGTCAAATCATCTATCAACTAGCCGTGAAGCGAGAACTGCTTCACGGCGAAGGAGGGGCTGATGATGTGACATAAAACAAGGGCTCGATAGATTTGGCCATTTTTTAATAATTAAAAAATATATAATTTTTAATTTTTAATATATAAAATGTTAAATTTTAATATTTTAATTATTAAAATTTATTACTTTAAGTTATTATTGTAATTTAAAATAAACAGTTATTAACGTTATAAAAAAATTATATTAGGATGACATATTAAATTAAATTTATGATATAAATATAATATTTAGTCCTTTAATAATTAAAAATTTAATATTTAATCTTAATATAAAAAAATTAAATTTCATAAAGACTTAAAAATTTCATAAAAAAAATTTAAAAATATTTTTTTTAAGAAACTTAAATTTCATGAAGAGGCCTAAAAATATTCATAAAAAACTCTAAAATTTCTTTAAAAAAAGTTTGAAAATATTAAAAAAAAGGACTAAATTTCATAAAAAAAACTTAATAGAAATTGTGATAACAGTAATTCAAATGAAAAGTAAACAAAATTTTCGTTGAATCTATAAACCTTGTTGATAAACAATCAAATAAGGACTTAAACAAGAAATGATAAAATAAAATTTATCAAATTTTTAATATTTTTATATCTTTTTAAATTAATTTTTTAAACCTTTTTATGAAATTTAAGTTTTCTTTTTTCATATTAGGAATCTAATATTAAATTTTTTAATTATTGAGAAACCAAATATTAAATTTTTTAGTTATTGAGAGACTAAATGTCATTTGCATGTATTAAGTCTAATTTGATGTATCTCACTGATGTGATATTCACTCACAGAAACAAATGCATTCATGCACGCGTTAATATTTTATCACGATAAGAATTTAAAATAATAATTTCTTATAGTTGAGATATTAAATTTTAATACTTTGCACACTAAAAAATAAATATTATATTTTTTAATTATTGAGAAGTCACTATGTATATTAAGCCTAAAAAAAGAGAGAAATTTTTTATGAAATATCTTTTATGATAGTGATATATTTTGTGTAAGATAAAAGGGTTTATACTTTGAGACATGCGCTCAAATCTTGTTGTCTTAATTTTAGATACTTATTTATCATACATTATTATATGTTAAATGCATGATTCTCTTACATGAGAGAATATTTGTTAAAATGTATAAAATAAAATTAGAATATTTTTTAAATGAAGATATAGAATAGTCAATATAAGATTAAGAAATATTTTAATATTTTTATTAAATTATTTATTAAATTTTTTAAAATGCATTAGAGATATATGAGTTGTTTTTTCTTATATGTAAATTTTTAGATAAATTTATTTTGAGAAAAATAGATAAATTTATCTGAACAATCGCGTGGCTTTTTTTTAGAGGATTGTCAGATAAATTTAACAAAAATAATAAAAAGTTTTTTTTATCTAAAATACTTTTCATATCTCACTTTTTTCGGTTCATATCTTAATTAACCAACCTATTTGATTATTTAAAGAGAAATATTTAATTGATTAAGAAATGATTTTTAGTTATTTTCCCTCACTTTATTGATATCTTCCATAATGCTGATTATTCTATCATTTCATTCTTTAAAAACCACCAATCATAGTTTTAAAGAAGTTACTTCCATTGCCCTAGGGGATGGCAAAGTGATAAAATTTTTAAGTTTTTTTTAAAGGTGTCAGGGGATCAATTTTTGGTGAAGATAAAAATATTTTATTTAGATAGCGTTTGTTAAAATGAAAAGGATAAGAGAGTATCAAAATAAGGTCGAAATGTTTTTCGGACCAAGATATGAAATAGTCAATATAAGATTGGAAAACATTCCAAGATTTTTATCAAACTGTTTGTTAAATTTTTTAAAATGTACTAAAGGACATAATCATCATTTTTTTCTTATCTATAAAGATCAAGATATATTTACCTTGAAGGAAAGGAAAGATAAGTATATCTTGAACAATCAAAATAAGAGGTCATTAATGACTTTTTTAATAATTATCAGATAAATTTAACAAACATGTTGGAAATGATAAAAATTCGAGATGCATTATATATTTTGATTTTTTCACCTCATATCTTGATTAACAAACGCTTTCTTAATGGGGACTAACCACGTGTCTACTTGAAAATGTATAAATTTGTGACGACATTCAATTTATCCGGAGATCAAATTAGGAGAAAAAACGGATCTCTTCCAAACCTAAGTTCAAACACCTAGCTCAACAAAAAAAAAAAATACTTCCATTGCCATGCCCTTGCACAAAACAAAGGCAGGACCATCCTCCACTCCAACCAAATCCAAATGCCACCTAAACTGTGCCCAGTAATCCAAATTGCACAGGATGTTAATATGTTATGTTGCTGTGTGTTGGCCATTTGATTGTTAAGAGATGACTCTCTTTAAGTATAACATATAATTAATTATTTTCTAACCCAATATTGGTCTCTCTCTCTCTCTCTCTCTCTCTCTCTCTCTCACACACACACACACACACACTAGCTTCTAGCTACCCTTAGGAGTGTGATTATGTGGGTGGCGACAGGGAAAGATCATATGGTGTCCCCAAGAAAATATAAAAAATAAAAATAAAAATAAAACCACGTTATTGTTCTTAGTCTTAGTAAATTATTAAGATGTTTGGAGTTGGAGTTGGAGTTGGAGTTGGGTCTTCCCGACTTCCAAGTTCTTGGTGACTGCGAGTGTCTACCATCACAGTCATAGAGAGAGAAAGACAAAAACATTATTATGGAAGGAACATCAATCTCCACATTCATATATTAAAAAATCATCACTCTTACCCATCTCTTCTCTTCAATATATATATATATATATATCACATACATTATTATTAATAATAATAATAATAATAAGGGTAATGATGCAACCTTATATAGTAAAACTTAAAAGACAAGACAGCCGTACGACTTAATTGCTCTTTCCAAAGCAAGCAACCCACCTCCCTCTCTCGCCCGCCGACGCCGAGTACTCTCCTACTTTACTCATCACACCTTGATTTAATAATAAATATTTTTTGTAATAAATTAAACAATTTTATAATAAAATTATTATAAATTATTATTATTATTATTAATTTTGAATAAGTTTATTTTATATTTACATATACTATTAATTAATAATAATAATAAAAATATAACAAGTGCATCTTAAAGTATAAATATAATATATATATATATTAATAGAAAGCAAGCATTGAAGCAAAAGAGAAGAGAATGGAGGAAGTGGCCAACCGTGTGACCTTGATCCCCTCAAAACCATCGCACGCACACCTTCCTCCTTCCCCTTTCCAATGTTATTTTTAATTTATGTTTTTTAATTGAATTTCAGCCTCAGCCGCAGCCTCATGGCTGCTGCTGCTGCTGCTGCTGCTTCTTCTGGCCTCAGTCAAAACCCGTTTTTACATTTACAAGAACAAAAACAACACCCTTTTTACAAACTTATAATAATAACATTTTAAAAAGGTCTGTGAGAGAGAGAGAAAGAGAGAGAGAGAGAGAGAATGGAGAACAGAGAATCCAACTTCTTGGTGTTTCCAATCAATCTTCTTATTTTAATTTAATGGAGATATACTTGAAAGAGTGCGGGGATAGCAACTCTGGAAATCAAATCTCAAAGCCAATAGGCGGCAGCAATAGGTGGTGTGGTGCGATTTACTAAAATTACTGTACCCAAGTAATCAATGACACTTGCTTGGATGAGAAATCTTATACCAACTTGTCTACTCCATCGCCTCACCTCACCTCCCCTCTCTCACACGCCCAAGTTCCACCCTCTCTTCCAAAACTCCTCCTGTTTTGGGGAGATACTTGCTAACGAAAAGCATCCTCTTCCTCTTCATGCCACCATCATTTTTCTTTCTCCGCTCAAATCTTTTTCTTCCATCTCCTCCATTTTCTTTATATAAATGGGGTTTTGCAACTCTATATATATATATATAGTAATTACAACAGTATGTATTATTAATTTATATATAGTAATTTATATAAGTGGATTCGGGGGGGCGGGGGGAGTGAAAGCAAATTGAAGAGTTGGGTTGGGATGAATGAACAGATACGAGGTTAGGTTAGGTTTGAATTGTGCAAAGACGAAACAGGCCTCTGCTGCATTCTGCAAAGCCCCTCCCCTCCCTGCTGCCTGCGACTGCGACTGCGACTGCGAAGTGGCAGTGGCAGATATATGCTGTCCACGTGGCAACACCCCGCGCCACCACCATACCTTCACAACAACAATAAGGTACAACTTCGCTGCCCCACCCAAAGTGTCCAGTCCCCAAAAACATGTTGGGTAGCAGCAGTGACATTTTCCAAACCTACACGGCTAAACTTGCCATTTTACAAATAAAACTAAATTTTAATTTGTATTATAATAATTTAATCTCTATTGTATACATACGGGTAGGTAGGGTGGAGGAGAGCGATTTTGTTCACTCCTTTAACGGGGTAATCATCATCTTCATTATTTATGTGAGAATGAAAAATAACAAAATGATAATCAAAAATTATTTCATGTCATACCGTTATTTTTTATCCTCACATAAATTCATACCGTTCTATTATTTTTCACTCACATAAATAATGAAGGTGATGATCACCCGTTAAAGTCGCACTCGGGGTGGAGAGCACCTCAGACTTTGTTTGAGGAAGGCAGCAAGTAAAACAAAAGAAACGACCAAGGAAAGTGGTATTGACTCTCAACTCAAGAGCCCTTCAAAAGGAAGGAATGCCCTATAGGGGGCATAGCATCAGAGGGCTAGGCTAGCTTGTGTAGTCTACTTTCTGGGAAAATAAGATAGTAAAGAGGGAAATGAGAAAATGAAAACCGAAAAAGGGTGTGGAGTGAAGGAAGATGATGAGAAGAGGAGAGAGGAGTCCAGCTGTTGCCTATTCTTTTTTGTTTTTCTCCTTTCTCGCGAAAGCTTAATCAAGCAACTGAACATCTTCTGGGTCAACCCATGTCCTCCCATGCAAACAGGTGTATCGTTTGGAAGCTCGGTTATCCACGCTACGTATACATTTATAGAGAGGGAGAGAGAGGGGGGGTGCATATTCTTACCTGTATATACATATAATCATATGCATACATATTTGACCTACCAGTGGCCAGGGCAGGACCTTAAGCGCCATCTCTCTCTCTCTCTCTCTCTCTGTGGCTGGTGGTGTTGTCTTCTTCCTTTTCTGATGCAAATATCATGCATATGTCTTTCCTTCCCATCTTCTCTCACCCATGTCTTTGAGATGATGGATCAATAAAAATCAAAATCGAAATAGTATGGTGTATATAAGAACTTTCAAGATTATAAATTAAAGTTCCAAAAATAAATTCAACTTTAATATTGATACTGCTACGTAACTTAAAACTCATATAACGTAATATAAAAGAAATGCACTTCGGCATCACGAGTGACGAAACTAATTAACTGCGAGTAATAATGCTATAAGAAAAAAACAGGGTTTTATATCCACCAGGTCCTTCCTTGTTCATTCATGGAAATGATTCAAAGGAAATCTTGTACAACAAATACTCGGCTAAGAACACCATTTTTCTCGACTTATGCAGCTAATTAACATGGCCCAATGCTCCATCATCAAGTTGATAAAAGGCAGGTGGAATAGATGCTTTAGTGTTCCCAATGTATTTCAATCCAAATCAAACACACACACACACACACACAAAAGAGAACAAAAAGCATTAATCAAACAGAAAGCCCGATTGCCAAAAATCCTCAAGAATAATACATATATGCTTAAAAGCTGTAAACACATATCCCCTCTTTCAATTCATCTTACTGAAATTGCAACAGATAGAACTAGAGAGAGAGAGAGAGAGAGGGGGGGGGGGGGGGGGGGGGGGGGGGGGGGGTTCGGAGCTCAACAAGAAAGAAACCCAACGTTTTTCCATCCCCTCTCGTCTCCTCCATTGGGCTGTTGTTTGCCAGTTATAGCCACAGCCAGTAGCAGTTGTAGTGCCTAGATGTAATCAGATATAATACCAGAAAAACAAATATCATGATACATATATATATATAGATATATCCTTCTCCACCTCTCTCTCTCTCTCTCTCTCTCTCAATCAAAGCTTTCATTTTGAGTGACGCACACTGCAACTCTACTCTAGGCTCCCCCCCCAACTATTTACTTTTTCTTGGGCATCACTGCCATCATCGCCGCCGTTTGGGAAGCCACGGCCGCCGTTGCTGATGCTGCTGCTGCACCTTTCCTCATTAATACACCCATTTACTTCTCTTTCCCATGGCCCATTTCCACCGCCAGTTTCCTCATCATTATCCTCATCATCATCGGCTTCGGAGTTCTTGGAACTAAGGGCCGGAGGAGACTGAAGATAAACGGTGGTCCGGCAGACGATGGGGGTAGGCTCCGTAACCTGCCGTCCGTCACGCGGCGGCGCGAACACCACCGGCAGGTACTCCTCCGCCTCGCACGGGAACTTCGAGTTCTTGAAGTGCTCTTTCAACGCCTCCAAACCCTTCCCAATTTTTCCAGTGCCCGTCAAATAAATAAACATATGACCAGATAGATGGATCGATGTATGAAATGATATTTTATGTGAGATGAATGTGCTACCTGCAACCGAGCATAGGTGACTTCACAGATTTTCTTCGAGTTGAAGACTTCCCAGCTTTGAAGATGAAAGGCCTTGTAGAGCCTCCAGGCTGCCTGCGGGGAGGTCATGTTCACAAACCCGTATCCCACATTGCATTTGTTGCTGTTTCCAAAACCCAAAACAATTAAATCATCAAATTGAAAGAAAGATATATAAAAATCTGAGAGAAGACAGAATAAGAATAGAAAATCACATGAAATCAATGGGGAGGTATACGAAATCGTAGGAGGACAAGGGCTGGTCATCGGCGTTGGCAATCTGCTCGTTGCAGTGAATGCAGTGGTTGTCCAGCATGTTGAGCAGTAGCTTCTGACTGCACCACCAACCCGGTCAACATATACAATTCCAAAATCATTCAATAAACCAATACAATAACAACTACCCACATTGGCCAAATTAAATATGAGAATTAATCAGGCAGGTCCCTTTAGATTTTAATTAGATATAAAACTACATATACAGCAACGAAAGAGAGGGAGGTGCCCATAACCTGTACTTGTTGGGTATGTTCTTGATCATGACAGTAGTTCTGGAATCTTTGCAATTCGATTCCGCAATGGCATCTTCGTTTATCAAGAAACGAGGGTCGAAATTCTTTGCCTGTCTTCCCTTCAATGGCCGATTACTCTTGGAAGCCTGTTGTTGCTGTTGCTGTTGCTGCTCTGCACCGGAACACGAATTTTGACCCTTCTTTGTGTTCTTCTTCAATGGCACTTTACTACAGCACTGATCTTCAGCTCCATTTGCATTGACACACAGGGAAGCCATTGAAGATTGAACAAGATCCCCACCATTTGCACTTCTGTTTCCTCCATTCACGTTAGGGTTTCCCCGATAAAAGCTCGTCTTCTTGGTGTAGGATTGAGTCTGAGAATTGTAGCAACGAGGCGGCAAGCTGTCGACGGAAAACGGCGGCGGCGGCAAACGCCGGGAATTCCGTGCGGGACAATTCGCGGCGGAGCTGAAGTGTTTGGTTGTATTTTGTGCGGGTTTGAAGAACTTCCTCCCATGACCGCCAGGGCGGCTAAATTCGATTACCACACGCTTGCCGATAATTTCCTTTCCGTTCATCTCTGCAAGAGCCTTGGCTGCGTCTCTAACATCGTAGAACTCTACAAACCGTTGGTGACGTTTCAATGGCGTCTCTCTCAATTCCTTCACTGGACCTGGAATGGGAAATTGAATCAAACTCACAAGAGAGGAGAAGAGAAGAGAAGAAAAGCCTTCCTTCAAACTTCAAAACCCTTAAATCCCAAAAAGTTGTTGGTCATGGAATGAATTAGTACACTATTATCTCAAAGTTATTAGGAATGGAATCAACACAGAATCTCAATAAGATCTGAATCAAATCAAAAACCAAATCAAGAAAAGATAAGAATATGTAATAAGATGCAGAATTCATACCAAAAGCTTCGAAAATTTCTTTAAGAGTAGAGGTGGAGACCTCCGAGTCCAGATTGAAAATCACGAGCGTCCCTTGGTTGAGACCGTCGGGAACCCCAGACATCACCGGAATCGTGAACTGTGCCCACACAGCATGGCCGGCAACGAGGCCAGGGCCCGGCGGAGGCAGCGGAGGGACCAAACTCTTGGGCTCAAACACCGAATTCCGCGCCAACAAGGCCTCAAAGTGCTTCCTCAGCCGGCTCTGCTGCTGCATGTGCTGGTTCCGAATGTCCAGCACCGCCGCCTGGGCGTGGCGGAGGTCGTAGAAGTGAACCGTCACGAGGCCGCCGGCCACCCGCTCCATCTGCACCGCCCTCACGTCGCCAAAAACCTCCAATTCTCGCCTGACCTCCGACTCACTCACGTCTGTCGGCACGGAGCTCAGCAGCAGCGTCCTCGTCGCCGTGGTGCAGGGCGGCGGCAGCGGCGGGCTGGGGCTAACGTACGCCGAAGAAGCCGCGAACTGGGGGTACACCAAGCCGTCGCAGAAGGGCGGGGCACCATATGGAGGTGGAGGAGGAGGCGGCGGAGTAGGGTATGGGTAATAAATTTGGGGTTGAAGCAAATGCATTTGGAAAGGGTTTCCGGGGCGGAACTCCTCCGCTCGAGGGTCTAAACTCCCAGGAAACCTAACGAAGCCGGGGTCTCCCATGCCGGAGAACCAGTAAAACAAAAAGGGAAAGTGGTTTGGCGGCGAAGTCAAAGACAGGTCAGCGTGGCTAGAGACGACGACGGGTGGTTTCCAGGCTCCCCTCTTATATTCCACCACTACTTCTCCAGCTTCCGCAGTATACAACAGTAGTCTACTCTAGGCTCTCTCTCTCTCTCTCTCTCTAGGCCTCCCTCTCACACACACACACACACTCTCACTCGTTTCCTCTCCCGTGAAAAGAGACAAAACAAAACAACTTGGGCTTCCTTTTTAACCAGTTCCCATATTAAACCCCATATGATGAATATATACCCACTCTTTTCAAATTCCAACTTTACCCTTTTCTTCATCTTGTGTTTTGTGACTGACTCCTCCTCCTCCTATATATCTCACCACCACCCACCATTCCTCTTATATTTTAATTTAGGAGGGTCGCGCAGAAATGAGGTGTACCGGCGGGGCAGAGGAGCATTTCAAGGTGGTGATAGTACATTGGGAGGGATAGGGACCGTACACGTGGCAAGGGAGGGAATGTTGTGTCTTCGTGCGAGAGATCAAAAAAAGGCATCCAGCGACCGCCAACTGGAACGTACGTACAACACCCCCCCCCCCCCCCCCCCCCCCCCCAACAAAGCTGATAGACCTCACTCACCCCTCACTTCCTCTCACTCGTCAGATCAATATATATTCAATATACATATATATATATATAGAGAGAGAGAGAGAGAGAGAGAGAGAGAGAGCTGGAAATTGTGCTGCTTTTCATGCTGCTCACAAGCATAGCATAGCATATAGCATTTATGACTCACTCGCTCTTTTCCCTGCCTGCCTGCCTGCCTGCCTGCCTGCCTTTCCTCTTCGTTCGTCCTGCACTTTCTCATTTTCTAAATTTGGTTACATTTAAGGGATTATCAGTATATTACATTTCCCTGATTAGTTGGGCTCCCCCCATTTCTTTTAATTCCTGCTTTGCCCTTTCTTTCTTTCTTTCTTTGCTTTTTCACTTATTAAGTATCATCAAGATTTCAAGTGAACCAACGGAATGGCCAAATAAGAATTTCACCGGAATCCGTGTCCAATTTTGTAATCTCCAAAGTAATTGTGCTATCCCTCATTTCCTAATCACGCTGCTGTTTCCTTGCCCATTTGATTGATGGAATTATGAGTTGTGGGCGGAATTACGGGATGAAAGAGATAGTGGAGGCGGTGGCCGAGGCTTAGTGGTGGCTGTTCCTCCTGCTGCTGCTGCTGCTGCCGCCGCAGTAGTGCTGTCGGTGATGGCCGCCCTGCTAATGTGGGATGTGGCCGACTCTTTTTTTTTTTTTTTATCTCTTTTTTATCCTTTTCTTTCATCCTTAGTAAACACAATCATCAGAGTATTTTCTTCCATCACGAGCTTTATTTGCTTCTAAATGAACCCAGATTGTTTTCTATTTTAATCTCTTAATTGAATACTTAAAGATTATTCCAAACATGCATGTATCTGGATTATTAGAAAACAAGAAAGAAAGAAAGAAAAAAACATGCATCCATGTGTATTAATTGTGATAAGAACGTTGTTGTTTCAATGCACCCAAAAAAAAAAAATATATATATATATGACAAAAAGGGAACACTTTTAAAATCTTCCTTTGATGTGCATATATATATATATCATCACTAATGGTGAGTCTTAATTAATCAATTCACTTTGTCCCTTGCTTTTAATTCACTGTTCCCATCAACAACTTTGCAACTGTTTGGTTATAAGTATGGGCATAATATCTATGTTTGTCTCATTCACAAACTCAGTAATTTTATATTATGTAGGAGAAGTGGATTAGCAGCAGCTTATATTATGTTGTTGTGCTCCCCACTACTACTTAGTATATTTGCATGAGAGGAGAGGATGCATCTTTTTAGGTTTAAGAAGCAGAGAAGAATGAGAGAAGAGAGAGAGTGAGATATGCATGGTGATTGGGACAACAATGGGAATGGGACCATCCTCATTTGCTCCCCCTTGTTACCAGGAATGTTGCCAGCCCTTCCTTCTGGTTTGCCCCCCCCACCCCATCTCTGTGCCCCAAAAGATCCTTTCTGCCACCACCCATTCTACCTAGCTAGTGTGTTCTGATATCTTTCCTCCCCTCCTACCCCACCTTCACATTCATTTTGTGTAGTTGATTTAAGATTTATATAAATATATATATATTTTCAGATATATAATTTTTATAAGATTAAAAATTTGTTGAGTTATATACAATTCAATTCAAACTCAATTATAATTAGATCGCTTTGATTTCAAATATAAATCATATTATATGGTTGAGTCTCGATTTAAAAGAGAGTTCTTAAAGAATTAAACTTGACTTGATAGACGCAAATGATACCCAAATGAGTACTTCATGAAATTAATTTATTTGTTCAACTTGTTGAACTTGACTTAATCAATTTGGAAACAAATTGCATGACTAAAATATGTTATAATTTTGAATTAATAAATTTATTGTAATCAATTATGTATTATTAGCAAATTAACTTTACTAATACTCATTAGTGAAAATTTTAATTTCTGAACACAAAAATGTATTTTATAATACTTAAGATTTTAAGATTAAAAATTGTTTTCATAGATTTCATTCTTAAGATATAAAATATAGATTAATATATATATTATCTAATGTAATTGAGTTGTCTCATAAACCATATAAGTCAAACTCAAACACGCCAAGAATTTAACTTGATATTAAGGTGTGTTTGATTGTATTACTTAGAATTTAATTCTAGATAATATTGTCTAGAAAACAAAAATCACTCCACCCCCTTGGAAAATGAATTTCATGAAAATAAACTTTAAATGCTTGTACCATGCATATTTTTCCATAGAAAAGTTAAGAGTGTTTAATTGTTTTCCATAAAAAATGTATAATAATTATATATTTTCATAAAAAATGTGTGCACTCAAATAGACTGTTAATGTTAGATCAATCGATTTCTAAGTGGTCATATTTCTTTAATGTTTAAAACAACTTTAAAAAATGATATTTCAGGCTAAAGCTTTAAGAATGGGATAAGACCAACTTCAAATGTTTAATTAAAATAAGAAAAATGATATTTCAAGCCAACGCATTTTAATTAATTGTTCTATTCCTTTTTAAATTTTACAATATGTATGTAGTGTTAGTGCCATATTAAATTTAAATGACTTCTTATATATGTAATTAGGATTAATGATGTGAATTTTACAAATTAATAAAATGGTTATATTTTCTTTCATATCTCTCCAGTTGTATATGAATAAATCTCTAGATCTTTTGATAAAGATTTATTCTTAAGTTAAGAATATTTGACGAGAATTTTTAATTTAGAATTTTTTAAAGGAATTCCTAATTCTTAGATTTCTCATAAGAGGAATATAATTAGTCGATTATAAACTAATACATGGGCTACACTACCTTTCATTAATATGAATGCTAATGATAAAAGATTTTAAGTCATACGTGTTGTTCTACTTTTGTATACTTAGTTTTGATAATGAAAAATAATATTTTATTTAATCCCTAAGTCATGAATTAAGGTTGTGGTTTTCAACATAAATCAATTTCAATATCAAGTATTACTTTGTGAGAATAAAAACCAAATAAATTTCAAGTATTAAGATTTCAAAGTCAGATTTTTCTAAGTCTGGAAGGTTAGCACTTTATAAGGAGACATATATGAAAATGTTTTAGTTTTAAAAAACTAACTCCTGGTAATTCAATAGCTAACATTCATTAGTGATAAAATAATTTTTTATGAATTTTTCAACAAATAGAAAGTGTATATCTTGGAAGTGGTAAAATCGCAAAATTTTAAGTTCCTACTAAAACTCAAATTCTACTTTTTTATTCTTATGGATTTTGATTTTTTAGATATTTTTATTGAATCCAAATGGGGGGTACTTTCTTATTTACATTTATATATTAAAGTAAATGGAAGGTAAAATATAAATTAAACAAAATGAGGACATTTACTTAAACTAAAGAAATGTAAATATGTTGTAATGTTTTCAAGCTTCATTCTGTTGAAAATCTTCCTTATCTGTCGACTGTGTGCTTCAATCTGTTGACTATGCATAAGAATAGTCGACTATGTTTGTTCAGTCTGTCGACTATATCTTGTATCTATCGACTATTTTTGGATCTGTCGACTATCATGTAAGGATAGTCGACTATCATGTAAGGATAGTCGACTATGACTTTTCATCTGTCGACTATATTTGTTCATGAATTTCAAAATTTTTCTTGTATTTTTGATCTGTCGACTATGTAAAAGGATCTGTCGACTATGAGAAGTTTTGGTTGAGAAATAGTCGACTATGCTTTCTTGTCTGTCGACTATGCCTAGTTTTATTTGAAAAAATAGTCGACTAACCCATTTTATCTGTCGGCTATTTGTTTCTCAGAAATCAATAACGGCTAGTTTTTCAAACTCCAACGGTCACAAACGGTTACATTTCTTTTCAATTTCGTGGGAAGCTTATAAATACAAGTCATGGATGCTCAAAAAATGGCTAATAGACGAGAATGAAATAATTTGACCTTACTGTTACTCTCGTTTGAATTTACAGTGATTGTGGTTCAATTTTTTCTCTCTTCAAGGCTTTGATTTTAACTTGTATTAATTCATTCAAGCCTTGTTTTCTTTGTGAGAGAACTTGTAACTAAGAGTGCTAACTCTTAGCATCTCATTTACATTTGTAACACTCTTATTTTCCTAGCTTTGTGCTAGAAGACTTGCTCGTTGAGGCAAGGGGCTATATTTCCTAGCTAGGTGCTAGAAGGCTTACTTGCATAAGCAAGAGGTTGTAATTCCTAGTCTTGGACTAGAGGACCTACTTGGTTTAAGTATGGAGTTTTAGTGGATTGTTTGCAAAATCTTTAGTGAGGAGGTAAGGTAGTGGATTAGGCTTAGGTTAAGCCGAACCACTATAAATCCTTGTGTTTCTTGTGCTTGTGCCCTTTGATCTATTTATCTTTCCAAGCATTTCATTATTCCTCACTTGGTTCACATATTTATTTTTGTAAACTTACATCTGTCATTTTATATGCTTATCGTTTTAAATCCTTAAACCTCAATTTGTATCAAAAAGGATTTCAAGATTCTATCAAGTTTTTAAAATAACCAATTCACCCCCCCTCTTGGTGTGTGCCATAGCACTTCCCAGTATAACAATATGCCAAATTTCATAAGATGAAAATAGTATATATGTAGATAAATGTTGGTTGAATATCTACCGAATGTGACTCATGTAACAAATCACATGGTTAAGAGGATTAATAATCTGTTACTGGCTTCCATTATGTAACTGGTCCTTGAACCGGATGCAACATAATTGTCTTATATGCTAGTGTCGAAAATATGCTGTTGAGCATAACTATCCAATTAACAAGTGGGAATATTCTTTATGTGATCTTTGTTTAATAGTGTGTGGAGGTAGGTGATTGCTAATAGGATGGGATTCATTGACCTCTGATATGAGGTGAACACCTTATGCGATCATGTTTGGTTTCTAATTGGTAAAATGCCTAACTAGGGTGCATGTGATCGAAAATGAATTTTCAATGTTGAAAGAAATTTCGATGTGTCATCTCAATCACACCATATTAAATCTTAACATAGTTATTTAATCTTATCAATTTGATCAGTCCATGACTCTCACTCGATTGAGATATTATTAAATGGAATGTTAAAGTACATGGTAATCGAATACTCGAATAAGCTTACTTAAAGTTATGACTTTATTGCTAATAGAGTCGTCTTGACATAATACTAGTTATCACTCAAAAATTTTCTAAATATTTTGAGGAGATGGAGAGAACTTCATTGTAGATCAAATTGTTCAATCGGCGTCAAAGTGGTTAGCGTGTCTCAATTGCTACTCAGCCATAAACCTAGAAGGTCACACGTAAATCTAGGCATGACATTGGATTAGTGATTGTTGGTCCCTTAGGATATGGCCACTCAAGAGGAGGGTGAATTGAGTGATTAATTTTTTTTAATTTTAATAAATATTCTTGATTAATGATTTTATTAAAAAAATATATATTTGATAAATATAATAAATTATATTTGAGATTAATAATAAATATAAACCACAAGATATAACAAAAATAAATATAATAAGGCATAACACAATTTATAGTGGTTTAGTGTCTTCATACACATTTAGTCCACTTTTCCAATGTCTAACCACCCTTGGGGTTCCACTAAAATAATTTCACCAAGGTTTCCACACTAGCTTACATTAGAAACTAGATACACATCTAGATTACAACGGGTTCTAGGCAACCACTACACTAAGGTTTTTTTCCTAACTTACATTAGAAACTAGATTCACTTAGATTTTAATGATTCTAGAAAACTTATACAATTCACAATAGTAATTTAAATGTTATAAATAATTTGTCCACACTTGGACACAAATAAGCAATTAAGAACAAATTATATAAGATAATAATATTTAAATAAATAAATAAATTGTAATCTCAAATGGAGAAGTTCAGATTTGTCGTAAAAGACTTGAAAACTTTTATCCTCTTGCCTTGTGGCTCTTCGGTGGATGTGTAATAATATTTTGAGAGTCTCGGATTGCTTGAATGCTTTGCTTGAGAGCATTTGAGAGCTTTTGAGTGATTTTGATATGCAATGAAAGTACTTTGATACTCAAAAAAATACGTTTGGGGGAGTATTTATAAGTATTTTAGCCACTAAAGAAAGGGTTAATATGAAATTTGAAATTCAAAAAATGTTTAGAGTTTCTCAAACAATAAAAAAATATATCACCTTTAATTCAAAATAAATTTACTTTTTGCATGAGAAATCAAGATTTGAAAATTCAAATATAAACTTTTGAGATATAAATGATTAAAACAAGAAAACATATATAAAAACAATCTCCTTTAATTCAAAATAAATTTACTTTTTGTATGAGTAAGAGAAAATATGTTTAAAAATAATTTTTCTTTAATTCAAAATTTGAAAATTCAAATATAAGTTTTTGAGATATAAATGATTAAAATAATAAAACATGTATAAAAGAAATTCTCTTTTAATTCAAAATAAAATTACTTTTTTGCATGAGTAAGAAAAAATATTTATATCATAAAAATAGTTTTGTTAATCATCAAAACTTAATTAATATGAGCAAGTTGACTCAACAGTGATGCATTATTGTAATGACTTCTTAATCATCATTAAGGAGTTAATGATGAAATGTGCCATTAAGAGTTAACAAAATTGATCAAATTAGTGGGAGAATCATTAAAAGTTAATGAGAGATCTTAGTTCCATTACCAGTTAGGTAAAGGGATATTAAGAGTTAATAGTAGGCTTTAATGCAATTAATTAAAAGTTAGAAAATTAAGAAAGAATACAATTGACCATTTTTGTCAAATAGTTGACCGGGTTGGTTAAATGACTAAAATTGTCAATCGATTCTATTGAATGGTCAATCATTTCAATGAGCATGATTTCTACTATGTGTCATTCCTGCGTCGTTTTGGATTCGATATTTGCATTTAATGCTTTTGCGGGCATTAAATGAAAAAAAAAATGTTTTGGAGACAGAAAAGAGGGAAGAACGTATCTATCTTATCTTGCTCGTCAAGTTTTGACCATTCTAGACGAAAGAAGAGAATCAGAAGTAGACTATTATTTTCTCTTGGCTACAACTTCTTCTTCTTTTTTTTTTCTTATTTTCTTGACCGTTTTGTGGTCTTCCTCTCACTCTTGCTCCCATTCTCATGTTCTCCCTTGTCTTTTGATAGCGAGACTATCCATTTTATCCATTAAAGACTCAAATAGAGTTTTGCATCACCTCCGTTGAAGTTTGTATAGTACATAAGCTTCATGTAGAGTTTCGATAGCTGTTTGGAGTGTGGATCGACTTGGTCTCTTACATTAGTGAGGATGGACTAGTCATCCAAGAAGTAAGAACATGATCTGTTGGAGGTTATTTGTGACTACTCATGAAAAAAATGTTAGTGGGAGCACAATTAAGAGGCCAAAAAGTTTAGGTCGAGTGGCATAACAAAAGCAACAGCACAACCAACTTCATCTTCATCCACTAAAGTATACCATTCTTATCTTTTATGTGTGGATGAGTTTCATATTGCATGTGGTTGCTGTCACCGAGTCTTGTAAGGTGTTTTTGTTCCATTTCCCTTGCATCTTGTGTTGTGTTTTTGAAAAAAAAATTAAAAATTGATTAAATTCTTGCATAATCCATCAAGTGTTAGCGTTTTCTTTCAATGTAATCGATGTGAATCTACCATATTGAAACATAAAGATAATTATTATATCTTTCAATATATGAAGGTAGGTGTGATTTAAAAACTTGGGATTATTTTAGATTTTCTTATTTATAATGAATAATCTTGAATATTATTGTTATATTTTGATTAATCTTAATCAATTATTAAAGAATTGAATATTTTTTATTATTACTATTTTATCAAAACTTAATAGTTGATTATTTAATAGTTCATACAAAATTATATGAATACAGCTTTGTTATGTTTTAGACAATCCAAATGATTAATCTCCATTAGTTTTAGAAGAACTATTTGTATAAAAATGGTTGGTGGTCTAATAGTTCTTCAAGAATTGTATGTGTATACCATTATTGTATTTTAAATAATATTAAAAATTATTATTGATAAATTTTGGAAAATTTACTTTCGTCATATAATGTTAATATAGAAAGAGAAATAGAATTAAATATTAAAATGAGGTGAAAATTATGACTTATTAATTTAGACTAGTATTATTCACATTGTGGCCAAACCGAATTTATAGGCGAATTTACAATAATTTAGAAAATACAAATAGAAAATGACAATAAATTTAGGGTAAGGTGTGAATATGTCGCTTTCCATATGGAGATTGAAATTCTCGACAGTAAAAAAATGCTCTCTAATCACTGTGTAATAGATCTTCTCTTGACTAGATTATTTTGAAAAACAATAATTTAATTGTCGTAATACTCGAGTTATTTTGGGATTTATACTTCTTCGTAGACGTCCCATGCCAGCGAAAGTTAATTAGGGGTGTTAACGGTTCGGATTGATCCAATTTTATAAGAATCCAGTAACCAAACTATTTTTAACGGTTCTAAAAAATAAGAATCGTAACCGAACTATTACATATATCAGATCAAACCATGACCAATCCGTCATACCGAACCGGGGTCGGTTCTATCCAATTAATATTTAACTTCTAAACATTTTTGTAAAATATGAAATTACAAACAAATTTATTAATTAAAATAAACCCATAACTTCATTAATGCTTCAAGTCTTGAAGTAAAAGTAGAACAAAATAATTCATAAACTATCTCATCAAATGAGATTACATCGACCATTTAGTATAGCAATAGCTCATAAAAGTTTAGAAATAAAATAGTTCATGAATCTCGCTAGTTTTCTAAGAAGTGATACTATTTAAGCATATGTATGTATATATATATATACTCAAAAAATTATAATATATATATAAGTATAATATCGGTTCTGCTTCGATTCGAATCATGGTTTGAAAAAAAAATTAATAATCAAACAAAATATATCGATTCTTAATTTTTTAGAATCAGAACCTAACATTTGAACCATAGAACCAATCCAAAAGGCACGATTTGGTCCGATATATCGCTTTTCGAATATTTTTTGACACCTCTAACGCTAACGGATGGTGCAAGAGGTAAATCAAGGAATTTGATGGTCATCAATTTTGATCCAGGAGCAACATTCTAATCATAACGGAATAGATTCCAAGGGGAGTTGCAATGATCACCAGGTTATGGTCCCTGGGGCACTCGAGCTATTTTCTATACAAGAGCTTGCTATCTAAGCCCAAAAAAAAAAAAAAAAATACTAGTGAAACTCCAACATAAAATGATGTAAAAAGGCTTATAGTTCACTAATAAGTGTTGTATAGCTTTATCTATCGAGACACAGTCAGATGCCTTATATATTATATGAAATGGTATTATAAAGTGCCACCTCTCTCTTTTAGGGCACTTCGAAGTGACCCATAAAAAATTTTAAAGACCAATAAAAATGTCCCAACAAAAGTGCAAATAAAACTTCTAACTCTTTTTTCATAGGTAATGGGTTTGGGATGAATATTTGACAAATAAAGCGTGCAAATTTGCTAAAGTAGTAAAACTGGTGTTAGAGCTAACTAAACTTCATTCATCCAAGCGCATTGCAAAAAGTTACTTTATATTAAAATACTAAACTTGATCCCACTGCAACTTAATCAAAACTAAATATTAGTCATAAAAGTATGACTTAACAAGGTGTAGCCATCATAATTATAGCAAAACTAATATCCTTTAGACAAAATAATAGCTCCATCTACAATCTGCCAAAATATGAACTATTCCAAACTCTTCTAAATGTGCCCTAGCATCATCATCTATCATGATTTATAGTCCGTCTATAATTGGTTTCTTGTAGCCTATTGGAAAAATTATACCACCAAAAAACCAACCCTTTTTGGGTTAACCTTTAAGGAAGTGTTTTGACTTAAAATTCTACAAGGTTCATAGCCATCTTGTATATATTAGCTAACAAAATCTTTAAGATTTTCACTTAGACCTCACATTTAATTTTAAGCCCATTGGCATAGAGTATAATTGGGTTCTTTGTTAAATTCTAACTTAATCCCTACCAACATCTGGGCAATTATCTTAGTCCTTGGGCGTGGAGCTTTCATTAATTCAACTTGGCTAAGGTTTCATTTAGTCATTTGTCTCTGATTTCATTTAGCCATGTCTCTCTTTTCTCAAGTTAGCTACAGCAACAAGAACTAGAGAAAAACATTTGAAGTGTACATGTGAAAGTAGTGCATATAAAATGATATAACACTCTTATCCCCCGGCTTGCCATGCTTTAATTAACTAAAATTCTGACAGTGTTGTTTAGGGTTTCACTTCCAATCATTAAGAAAAAGGTCCACATTCTCAAAAAGGTTTCGCCAAAAAGGGTTCACTATTTTTCATTTTATTTGGTATCATGTTTTCTTGTTTCTACCAAAAGAATACCATTTAGAACAAGAAATCCAAAGTTTATGTAGAATGTGACAGTATTCCTATTAAGGTCCAGAACCCACTTATTAACAATTGTCTATGATGTAGCATAAGGCATCTGAAACTAGGACTAATTAGGCTGACAATTGGACTTGTGGTAGGTTTAGGGTAGGAACTCTTTCCATACATGGTACAATAATTTTAGGCAACTAATAAGGCATGTTCTTCAACAAATGAACATCATGTACAGATGCAGAAGTTGAAAGGTAGTAGAAGATACCTAAAGAACTCAACATCAAAGTTTCTAGATAAAATAATACAATTTTTGTATCTGATAGCACATGGAGAGATAAACTATTATCAGAGATTCAGAATAAACTTCTATGTTTATATTATTTTCCCCTTTCCTCAACAATCTTAAGATATATATCGATAACCAAATAGAGCCCAACCCTAATTAACTCCTACGAAGAAGTTAAACAAAAGATGCTCCCAACAGTTCAATTTAGGCAATGAATAAGAATGATGGCATGTTTGTGAATATGACAAGAACATAAAGTGCAAATTAGCTTAAAATTGGGAAGCATATCTGGCCAGATTTAATACCTCCATATGGTTGTTTTTATATGCCTGAATGCTACCAGCGCTAATGACAAAAACTCTTTTTAAATTAGTCCACTCACTGTCCAGCTTTACAAGAAGGCTAAGAGAGCCAGTGACAGTGTGCCTGTGTCGACTAGATGCTCTAGGTCCTTGTTGAATGCATTGTTACTAGTCATATGTTATGCCCTATTAGATACATTCTATTGGGGTATTTTTCATGTAATGCCTGAAAGAGTATTAATTTTTTTTCTGTAAGTAAAATGTATTAACAGAAAAAAAGAGAGTAGAAAAGTGTCTACACAAACAAAATTAGGACATACCTAAGAGCACAATGATATCAAGAAAAAGCTAACACTACCCCCAGAATCTCAACAAAATTGAGACAAGATAAAAAAACATAGAATAAATATAAAAATAATAAAATACAATTAAATCTAGCTAAAATCTTATGAAGAGAAAGACATTGATATATTCACGTCTTCTGAACATGCAAAAAATCCGAAAACTAGATCTAGATGAGCATTAAGAGATCTTCAAAATCAGCTATAAAGCTTTTGGATCAAGCACTCAACATGAAGGAGGCCATGGACAAAGCCACCAATGAATGACAATATGTACTCAATAAAAACTAAGAGCAGATGAATAAAACTAGCTAAAATCTCTAAAGTTCACTTTAGTGCAGCCAATCTCGAGATACTCACTGGAACAAAACACTCAGACCCAAATTTATCAATTTATAACGCACTCAAGAATCATCAATCATTTTACTATGAAAATGCACAAAGTCTTTGTCCCTCCAAGTAGAACGACTTACTTGAGCATCGAAAACTAATTGGTAACACACTAGCCATAAAAGAAAGGTGGAGACTGGGTCACATTTCACGACAATATGTATATAAGTAAAAACTAAGAGCATTAATTTTAAGAGATATTTTTTAAAAAATGTTTAATTTATTACTTACTGACACGAATCTAGCTTACGCAACAAATGAATTGCAGGAACAGATTAGTTGATTCTACAATGAATGACAAGTATACAATCCTTTGAAATAGGAAATATTTTTTTAATTAACATTACTAATTAGAACTAATGTTAATACAATTTAGACACTCTAAATCTAAATGAAGGCTCTTGAAGAACACACAATGTTACCAAAAGGTATAAAGCTATACATATACTGAAGATGCTTTATATTCTTGAAAATAAAACACAATTTAGTTGATATCATATTGAGAAAGAACATTTGAATGAAGAGTGCTTATGCATTACTTATATTGTCTTAGGTCAAAAGCATATATTAGAAATACTCTTTACTTTTTCTTTGGATTATATTATATATAACTACTAAGACATATAGTTAAAAATTAACAAAAAAGAAATATGGGTAAATGTTGTTACACACTAGGAGTGATTTAACCCAAACCCTTTTATGCATTGACTTGATCGACCATTTAGGGTATTCAGGATCTATAATGATATGTTGAATTATTGAAAATACATAAAAATTGGAACAAAATTATTAACCATTTATGTTTCAATCTTGATCATGCTAGTAAATTTGTTTTTAAATTATTTAATGATTGTTGCATATCTATCAAGAGGCTTTCGAATACTTGATCAACATGCATTTGTTAAAGTATGAATCAAGAGAAAACACTCAGACCCAAATCTATCAATTTATAACGCACTCAAGAATCATCAATCATTTTACTATGAAAATGCACAAGGTCTTTGTCCCTCCAAGTTACTAAGTAGAACGACTTACTTGAGCATCGAAAACTAATTGGTAACACACTAGCCATAAAAGAAAGGTAGAGACTGGGTCACATTTCACGACAATATGTATATAAGTAAAAACTAAGAGCATTAATTTTAAGGGGCATTGTAATACCCAATTTTCGTATGAGGTTGTCAAGTAATTTTAATAAATTTATAATACCGAAAAATTGGTTTGATAGCAATTATAAGTACCGAATCGACTGTAGGGAATGCCTCAGAGTGAAATTGTTTAAGAAAAATTATATGGTTCTGACGAGCGAATCAAGATAGGATTTATGGTATCGAAAGAAATAGAATCCGGAACAGTTTTCGATACAGCTAAAATACAACTGACATTTAGACTGTAAAAACGAATCATTGTAGGAGACCCCTGAAAAATCAACGAAACCCTAGGGGGGTTTCGATTTTGCGTAATGAACAACCCTTCAGTGGTTTTGGGATGAATCGATAGCCCGATAAGGTCATTGGGGCAAAAATCATCTATATCGAGTAAAATTTAAGTTATTAATTGTGGATTTTCGGTATTAAAATGCAAGTTTAATCGGTGTTTGAGAGCATGGTTGCAATAAGAAAATTACCTAAGTGATAAAATTAGGGTTTAATATATAATTTCTCTTAATTTAAAGTGTAATAAATAGTTATATATACGTGTATATATATATATGCTCATGCGCGTGGCCAGCTTCTGAGAAGTTTTAAATGGCTGAGATTTGCTGCAATGGGAGAGATATTGGGAGCATGAATTGAGGAAAAAAATCTCCAAGAGACATGGTGTAGGTAGGATAGGATGATTTGATTAAATGTATCATGCAAAATATATAAATATATATACGCATCCGTGCGCGTGTGTGCGTGAAAGAGAGCTTCTGTGAAGCTTCATTTTGCTGCATTCAAATGATTAAGTGATGGACCCTCTGCAAGATTTTCATGGCCAAGCGAGATTTGCGCAAAATGGCAGCGGGATTTAAGGGGATATAGCAGCCGAATGTGAGAGATTTTGTTATTAATGTAATGTACTATATATTTTATATATATATGCACGTTGGAGAGCAAGCCATGGCTGCCTATAAATAGGCAAGAGAATCGGCCGATTGAGAAGCAAGCAAATGAGATCGAGAGAGAGAAAGAGGGGGAGAGATTGTGAGAGAGCTGGAAGCAACCAGCTCGCGGCAGCCATGGCCGCGAGCTTCCAACAAGCTCGAGCAGCCATGGCCGACGAGCAACAAGCAAGGCAGCAGTAAGGAAAGCGGTTGCGGAGGCTAGCGGTAGTGTGACAGTGAGAGGAGAGCTCGATGGAGGCTCGGGAAGCGGCTGAGAGACGGTAGGAAGCGGCAACTCGCAGCCATGACAGCCATGGCCGCGAGCTCACCAAGCTGGGTGCAAGGCAGGGGGCGGCCGCGGGCTTGTGCAGCTTAGCGGCGGTGGTCCGGTGAGGTCGAGGCGGCCGGCGGAAGGCCAGGTGGAGGCCGACGAAGGGTGAGGTGGTGGCGGCCGCGGGCACTAGGCGCCGGAAGTTGCAAGTCGCGCAAGAAGAAAAGAAGAAGAAGAAGAAGAAGAAGAAGAAGAGAAGGAAGAAGAAGAAGAAAAGAAGAGGAAGAAAGAAAGAAAAAAAAAAAAAGATGAAGCATGGGAGTTGCAGGTCGCGCATGCGGGAAGCAAGGGAGAGGAGAAGAAGAAGAAGAAAAGAAAAGAAATATATATATATATATAAATGGGAAAAATGTCAAAAAATCCCAAGAAAATTCTAGAAAATAGGGAATTATGTTTCGGTGATATCCTAAAGATTTTGGTGAGAAAAACAGCCCGAGCACGCGTTTCAAGGATAAAGCACGCATATCGAGGAAATCCGAGATGCTAGGTTAAGGTGAGTAAAATTCCTTAGAAAATTTTATAAATTCAACAATATTATTTTATGAATTATCGTAGTGAAATATTTGAGAAAATATTTTAGAAATATTTAATCTAGATTTATTGAGGAAAAATAGGAAGAAATAGAGAGAAAATTATAGAAAATGCCAGAAATTATGGAAAAATAGGTTTTAATGTTTATTTAAATAATTATGGTGATTAGGATACTTTGAGGCTGAAGTTGAAGAGACTCGTGCAAATTTTGAGGTTGGCACGCAAATTGAGGCGATACAAGAGGCAAGGCACGAATATCGAGGTAGCCCGATAAGCTTGAGAATGTAAGTGGTACTCCCCAATTAAAGTTAATTTTATGGAAAATGCTTGGTTTATGTTCCTCGAAAATGTTTTTACCATATTGACATGCCCTGATATATATCCATCACTTAGACTACATTCATGACATGACTATGAAATGCATGAATACACGTTGATATCATTGATCACTCGCATTTGAGGCCGTATGGAGTACGAACTGGCACCGCTACTTTACCAATATGGTACACCCATACACCTCGGCTTCGAAAGAAGGGGCTGCAAAAATGGTAGGTAGCATGAGGGGTGCAGTTGACACCTACGATGTAAGACATTGCATTCATACACGAAATATGTTTTCTGTACCCTTACTTAGATGATTCATCATCTAATTTGGGTTTTGCCCCTGGAATATTCAAACGTTCCAGATAGAGATTGTAGCAGATAACGAGGATGAATGAGGCATGAAATGGCACTTAGCAGAGTGCATGAGAAATGAAATGTATGTAACGTAGCCCCTATATTTAAGTTCTGCTACTTTTGATTCTGAACGTTTTGAGGAATGTTGAAGATGTAAGAATTTATTTATGATTAATGTTAAGATATCAGGTTTCGATCTTGCTTTCGTATTTGATATGTATAGTGATTCTCTTTCGAGATCAATATATGGGAATTTTGGGACAGATTCGAGATATGATGTGATTTAGAATTAAGTTTGAAAAAAAAAATTTATTGTCTCAAAATTGTCTCAATTTATAACGTGCCCGAAAAAGCGGGGCGTTACAGGCATTTTTTAAAAAATGTTTAATTTATTACTTACTGACACGGTTCTAGTTTACGCAACAAATGAATTGCATGAACAGATTAGTTGATTCTACAATGAATGACAAGTATACAATCCTTTGAAATAGGAAATATTTTTTTAATTAACATTACTAAGAACTAATGTTAATACAATTTAGACACTCTAAATCTAAATGAAGGCTCTTGAAGAACACACAATGTTACCAAAAGGTATAAAGCTATACATATACTGAAGATGCTTTATATTCTTGAAAACAAAACACAATTTAGTTGATATCATATTGAGAAAGAACATTTGAATGAAGAGTGCTTATGCATTACTTATATTGTCTTAGGTCAAAAGCATATATTAGAAATACTCTTTTACTTTTTCTTTGGATTATATTATATATAACTACTAAGACATATAGTTAAAAATTAACAAAAAAGAAATATGGGTAAATGTTGTTACACACTAGGAGTGATTTAACCCAAACCCTTTTATGCATTGACTTGATCGACCATTTAGGGTATTCAGGATCTATAATGATATGTTGAATTATTGAAAATACATAAAAATTGGAACAAAATTATTAACCATTTATGTTTCAATCTTGATCATGCTAGTAAATTTGTTTTTAAATTATTTAATGATTGTTGCATGTCTATCAAGAGGCTTTTGAATACTTGATCAACATGCATTTGTTAAAAAATGAATCAAGCGAAAAAAAAAAAAAAACAAAATTGCACACACGAAAAGAACAAATAATACCTATGTTCACAGTCGTACTTGATATTTTTTTTACTATTATTTGAAAAATTATAATTACAAATAATACTTACGTCCACAATCGCACTTGATATTTTTTTACTATTTTTTTAAAAATTATAATTACAAGAATTATGCTCACATATTTACAGACAAAAACTAAGATAGATATAACTCTTAATTTGAACAGCATTCTTAACTTGTTTAGGATATCAGTGAGACCCTTATACCAACTTTGTGTAAGTGTTATAAATCAAATCAAGTTTCACATCTTCAACAATATTGTCCAAGTACTTGACAATATTTATTTTTATAATTGAATTTTATCCACTAGAAATTAAAGCTATTTGACTTCTTCAAATAGATGTTTTACTTGTATGTACCCTTGACAAACTCTTGTGAAATGTTTGGTATATTAAAGAATCAATTAAGATTGGTTCATGCCTATTTTGTCAAGAATTGTAGATTTAAAAGGAGTAAAATTTTTCTTCCGACACCCAAATTTTTCCTACAAGTAACTTTTTCATGAACGCACACTCACAAGTTCACTTTACTCCATTACTATCATGTTTTCTCAATATTTTCAACGTCATTCTATTATTATTTCATTTCTTTTATTGTTGAGTTATATTTTTCTTTTAATTGTTTATGTCAGATTGCACCGCTATTGCTCAATAGTTAGTGGTGTAAAAGGAGTTTGTTGTATTCTAAAAATAGTTGCCTTAATCATCGATCATTTTTTTGTGTGGTGAAATCTATCTTATAGAATAGTGATTACAAATCTTGAGCCTTTTTTTGTTATTCTTTTATTATCTAGCCATTATTTCCCCTCATATTTCTAACAATCTAAAAGGTAAATAAGTCTATTGATAATACTTTTAATCCAAATGGTACCACCATCAACAATGAAGGCAATCCTCCCAACCCAATTATTGTTCCACTTATTATGCCACCCACATTGTAATTTTTAAATTTTTACAAAAAGTTTTGGGTATTAAATATAAAATTTAAATTTACTTAAACCCAATAAGGAATCTAGCAATAATAGGACAAATTATCAAACCTAAAGAAGAATTTATGGGAACCAAATGTAATTTTATAAAGAGATAGGACCTAAGAGTAAATTTTTCAAATTGCTAAATGGATTATTTTTCTCCAAGTCAAGCAGCCCACTTTGGATGAAAAAATTGAGCAAACCAAATCAAATTGCCTCAATCCATTACTGGGGGCCTTGTATACGGAATTGAGACTTGGTTTTGTTCAAAAATGTTATTAGAATAGAGTGATATTCACATTAAAACCAACTAAAGACGATCAAATTATTAACCTAATTTTAAACTCGGATAAAATATAAATAGGGTTCAAATGAAATAAATCTATAAAGGACTTTTGAGGTAGAGAGATTATGGGGAGTTCGAAAAGATTTCTGACTCCCAAATTCAATTAATCAAGTGTAAGATATCAAGTATCAAACTTGATGAAAAATATATTAAACCACTAAATTAGTTCATGGTGTCTATTTTAAACTCGATTTTTTAGAATAATTGTATGCCAAATTTGCAATGAAAAATCCAACATATTTTTTTCCCAATAAACAAGATTGACTTCAACATAACAAATATCAAGTTTATGGAAAAACCCAAAAATAAATAAAATAAGTAAATTTTCCATATAAAAAATGGCCCCTATTTATAGCTTCATCTGGTGACTGAGGGGTCTCCACCAAGTCTTTTTTCAGAGGCAGATTTTGGGGGGTAACCTTCTAAGTCCCTTTATTGGGCTTGTTCTCTTTTTAATTGTGGCTTAGGTGAAAATTCTTAATGGGGCTTCATCTGGTGCACATTAAAATTAAATATATTTGAATAGATTAATTTAAAATTATATTATTTAATTTTTTTAACTTTAAATTCACTTATCCAAACAATTAATTTTAAAACTTAAAATAAAATTTTTATAAGACATGTTTGAATATGTGAAATTAATTAAATGATTTGATATAACCAATTATGGCCCTCACATCACATCCGATGCAAACTGGAAGTTCAAATGTACAACTGAACTCACGAGTGAGCAAAGCAAAGCAAAGCAAACACCTCTTCACTGCTGTAGCCAGATGGTCGGCTCGCCTGGGGTTTTTCTAGGGTTTCCAATTCTCTCCTAAGGGAGCGTTTGGCTTTCCCATTTGACGGCTTATAAATTATTGATTTAATTTATAAGCTATGTAGCTTATTTTTTAAAACATTTGGCAACAAATTTAAAAATTAAAACACCAGTGTTTGGAAAAAGTCCCATAGCTTTTCCAAAAACACTAATAGAGGCTTTTTACGTTGATTAACTTATTTATTTTCATACATTTCACATATTTACAACTCTTATTCGTCTCCTTTATTGCTAATGTTGTTTCCCTCTTTTCTCATATTTTTCTCCGCCTGCTCCATTGCAACAATGCCATTTCTAACAAATCAGCTGTCGCCTCCATCCCTGTGTCGTCACCATGACTAGATCTCCTTTTTCATCGCATCGATTGCCGCATCCCTATTTTGGATTAGCCGTGCCCTATCTCTTTGTGTCAATCGGTCGTCTTCTCCTATTATCTTATTTCGTTGTCGTCGGCCATATATATATATAACACAAACTATATGTTAATTTTAATAAAATATTATATTAATATATTTTTTAATAATTATATATAATTCATTAAGTAAAATTTTATCAGTTAGATACTAATTTATAATTAATTTTTATTAAATTTTAGTATTTTTATATATTTTATTTATATTATTTAATAATATATTTATTTTCATCTTTTTATTAAATTCTTATAATTTATTAGGTCAAGTTCAAACTAAATACATAATTATTAATTAATAATTTAAAAATATATTCATTTAAATATATTATTAACTTAATATTACCTAAATTTTAAATTTTACCCAACTTAAAGCTAAACAATTTAAAACCTACTTTTAAAAACGCTGAGCCAAACAGCCTCTAAACCTTAGGCGAACAGAGAAGGACATCTAGGAAGCTAAGACCACCTCGTTACGCCGCACCCGAGATGTCGGCGGAGGCTCTGTCCGCCTCCGCTCGCACCGCAGAGAAGATGAGTCTACCGGCGCTGCAGTTGAAGATGAAGTGCGATCCTGAAGGGTACGAAACGGAGCTTACCATCCTCTACAACCAATTCAAATCATCCCTCGAATTCTTTGAGCAACAGGTCGCTCTAAGCTTCACCTCCATCAGCGGTATTGGTAGCGACCCTACCGTCGCGAAGGAGCTAGGAGACCGAGCCATGTTCCTGGCACACGTCACCCCGTTTTACCCTAAACAGCTTTCGCAGTTCCCTAAACAACTGGCCGATTTCCTTCTATCTGCCGCCCAGATGCTACCATCGTCGCTCCGGTGCCACATAGCACAAGCTTTGATTCTCCTCATTAATCGCAAGGTACGAGAAAATTGTTATGTTTTAATTAAGGTTTGAGCTTCCACCAATGGTTGGGACAAATTGAATTATTTGGATTAAGTGTGGGGATGCCAGTGTGACTTATTTGAAAATATCATTCCAAGCATAGCGGAATTATTTGGGGCATTTGGAAAATAAAAGAGGTTAAATTGATTTGCTGTAGTCCATTTGGGGCAGTTTTGAGCAAGGAAAATGTTTTTGCCTAGATACAACAATAAATTTATTTGACTAGAAATATTGTCGCCAATTGCTTGACTCTGCAAAAAAAAAAAAAAAAAACAATCAGGGGGCGGGGGAGGTTCCCGCGTAAATGGTCCGATGCCTAAGTCAGCCATTGAAAAGTATGAAGTTCATATTGAAATCGTATTAGAGACGAATTATTTTTAGAATGAGTGTCTGTCTAATTATAGGTGTTAAAAGTTGCCTAAAGAAAAGATAAGTGAAAATAGTATATTTTTGAGGACCAATGAAGCTTTAAATAGAAGTTGTAACCTAAAACTGTAATTAGTAAAAGTTATGGGATGAAATTATAAATATTTTATATCTTCATTGGGATACCTTCCCTTGTCTATAAATAGAGGGCAAGGGAGTGTGTGAGAGTGTTAATTTATCTCTTTCTATTGTAACGAGTGTTGTATTTTCTCTGAGAGGAAAGGCTAGATCTTGTGGTAGCTTTTGTAATCTTGGAAGAGAATTAAGTGCTGGGTGTACTCGGAAATAGGGGAGGAAATTTCTTGTTGATGAATTGATTGATTCTCTGTACTAAAGACTGCTCTCGATGGGATTTTGAAGACTGGATGTAGGGTTGCATTATATGCAATCCGAACTAGGATAAATCAGTGTGTTTGCATGGTGTTTGGTTTGTTTTTCTTGGCCTTTGTGAATTCAGTTTCGGTTTCTATCAAATTATCAATTCTGTCGCTTATATTTTTTGTTGTTCTAGATTGATTTCTGGTGTAAGAATTGGCAAAAATCGATCCTATTGTGCTCCTAATTTCTAACAGATTGGTATCAGAGCCAATGACAGTTCAAGAAGTTGCCAAGAACCTAGTTTTCTTTAGGAATCTTCCTTGCCATGGCGTCTACATCTAATGTCGCTACGAATGAAGTTGAAAGATTTTATGGCACAAATGACTTTGGGCTTTGGAGGTTAAAAATGCGAGCCTTGTTGGGTAACTTAGGGTTAGAAGAGGATTTTGATGGGGAGTCTAAAATGCCTAAGGAATACCCGGATGACAAGAAAAGGGATATCTTGACGAGGGCTTACAATACATTGATTTAAGCCTAGGAGACAAGGTCCTTAGAGGGAAGTGCCAAAATTGAAATCTGCAGCTGAGATATGGCTTAAGTTAGAGAGCCTATATATGACCAAATCATTATCTAGTAGGCTATTTTTGAAGGCTAAGTTTTTTACCTTTAAAATGCAAGGAGGGCAAAATTTACAAAGTCATATTGATAATTTTAACAAGCTGTGTCTTGACCTAGAAAATATAGATGTGACTTATGATGATAAGGATAAGGCCCTAGTGTTATTGCATTCCCTTCCTAAGTCATATGAAACATTTGTAGACATATTAAAGCATGGTAGGGACACCCTAGCCTTAGAGGATGTTATAGGTGCCCTAAACTCTAAGGAGTTATAGCAGAAAATTGATGGAACGGCTGCTGGTGATGTTCTGGCAACAAGTAGCAGACCTGAGACAAGGGGTAAGTCTAGGTCAAAATCTAAAAATGGCAGGAGAACAATGAAGTGTTTTCACTGTCATGAGGAGGGCTACTTCAAGAGAAACTGCCCAAATAGGAAGAAAGAATCCCAAGAGAGAACCAGCCTTGAATGTTCAAACACCATGTGTGGTTTTGGCTATGAGAGTGCGGATGTCCTATAGTTTTTTTTTCTAGGTACGTAGAAAAAGTAGCATAGGTCTTAGGTTTAGGGTGTACTTCTCATAGGAAATGGGTATTTACCCATAGAGACATGATGGAGGGGGAAATGGTTTGTCTAGGCAACAAACTAAGGTCAAGGGAATTGGAGATGGGAGAAATTAGGAAGCATGGTGGAGCTATTCCAAAATTTCTTAGAAGTTGTAAAATCATAAACCTAATTTCCCTAGGAGACTTAGATAGAAAGGGATTCTCCTATAGAGGAGAATTGGAGTCCTAAGAAGTTGCACAAGAATCTCTTAAAGAGATGCAAGCAACCCTCAAGAATGGAGATTATGTGGTGCATGCTTGCATTTATATATGGATAAGCTGCAGCCACTAAAAGATAGCCTATGATAAGATTAGGCTGTGTCATTTGTTGAGGATAGTTCACATGTTGAGCAAGGACTAAGAAATGTATCTAAGGCTAGGGATATTAGGGGGACGAAAATTTTGCAGGTATAGGGGAATAGGAACCATTTAGTGTTGGTAAGGTTACCAAATGTAGAAGCCTCCAAAACAGACCTTGTATATGTCAAAATCCCATTAGAGATCAGTTTCTAGGATTTAAGGGGAACCTATCTGGGCCTCGTTTCATGGTGGAGCTAGGTGAAATGAACCTAGTGGAGATGGTGTGTCCCTAAGAAATTCCCAAGCATATTTGAGCTTGCTGGAATTAAAATTAAGCTTGTTGGAAATTGCTTCTGGTATGAAAGGTTAGGTGGAGTAGAGTTGTGGAATAGGTATCCCTACGTCTTCTAAAGCTAGGGTTCTTACCTATGTGGGAAAACTCTACTAATAGGACATAAAATTAGCTAATGCTAAGGGCAAGGGATGGAATCTAGAATGCTGTGTAAAGAAAAACAGCATGTATAATCCTCTGGAATGTCCTAAACTAACCTATGAACCAGGGTATAGCAATAGGGAAATCTGGAAAAAAATTTGGTCATAATGGATTGTGTAAGCTTGGGCTGGATTGTGAGAGGGAGGAGGCTAGTGTTTAAGATAAGCTTTGGCTCTTGCAGTATTTAAGATAAGCTAGGGTCCTTGTGAATAGTAAGGGGA